>NC_090440.1:917698904-918012709 GCF_031143425.1 Pleurodeles waltl
GCGATAACCTGCACCAGCAACAAATTGGAGGCATTTAAACATTGAGCTTTCGAGCAGGACAGATCCAGAACTTGGTCACAAACACACCTGAGCACAGTAGCATACCACTCATAGCTGCACAGCAGATGGACCTGACAAACACATTTTATTGCCATGCAGCAATGAAAGGCTGGGGCCGTATGCAACCACGGAGTTGCAACACCAAACTATCAATTGATTTATTTTGAGAGGTTAAAGATGATCCTAAGGGCCCTGCCAGTAATCTGCAGGTCTCCCGAGGAGGCTCACCTGTTCAAGGCCGCTTTTGCAGTGGCATTCTTTGGGGCGTTTAGGGTGAGCAGGCTAGTACCATCATCTAAGGTGGACCGGGGCTTGTCTTGTTTGTTGGTGGAGGACCTGCAAATGGGGGACAAGCATTTTGTGTTGTACCTAAGGAAGTCAAAGACCGACCATGAGGGGAGGGGCCAGGTCACGCCACTGGAGTGTCTTGCGGCAAGTGAGTACTGCCCAGTGTGCATAACTCGTAACTACATGCAGAACAGGGCAGGGCGTGGTTCCCCACTGTTTATACATGAGGATGGTAGCTTCCTCAGCAGGTTTCAATTCACAGCAGTATTAAGCCTGGCGTTAGTGAGAGCAGGCCTAGCATACACCTGCTTTGGGTCGCACTCGTTCTGCTTCAGGGCTGCAATAAGAGATGCAGCTCACAGCATGACAGAGGAGGGGATCCAGCACATAGTGAGGTGGCGGTCCTCAGAATTTAAATTTTGCATACGTTTTACACATGGGCATACTCTTTTGTGACAGGGAATGAACTCTGCATGGTGATAGTTACCTTACCAAATGAGTTATAGTTACTTGAGGTACCTCTAACTATAACTGGTGAATTTCTATGGTTTGGTACATTAAAAATATGAGCCTAACTATAACGTCCCTGTAACCTTTGTTTTGCAAAATACATATATATATATATATATATATATATATATATATATATATATATATATATATATATATATATATAAAAAACATTGCAGAAAATTCACATGAATTTGCGTAAAAAAAGAAAATAAACACAGGCTCCTGCACTTGTTTAAACTGTAGCACCCAGATGGACCAGGTCCCAGGGACATGTGGGTGTTTAATACAAAATTTGAGGGGAATGAACAGGACCACCACCTCCCTGGGGCTAATTTTAATAGTAAGGGGGGCTGCTTGGACCCTCACAGGGACTAACACCTCCCTGAGGCTACAAATTTCAAATCATATGGGGGGACAATCACCTCTCCTGGGCTACAAACAAAATGCTTAGTGGGGTGGGGCACTTGTACTCCCTGAGCCCCGGGGACCACCACCTCCCCAGGGCTTTAAATAGATTGACTAGAGGGGGGCACACAGACCCCCTGAGCCTTGAGATCACCACCTTCCCGGGGCTTCCTTTTAAAAAAAAAAGGAATGGGGCCATTCTTTGCCTCGGAGACCACCACCTCCCCGAGACGGCCCATGCAAATGGTAGAAGAGGGCTGCACTGCCCTCCTCCTGGAGCCATACACAGCCCTGGGTACCACCCCCCTAGGACTGGCTCCTGCTATGTTCCTGAGTACCCACCCCCCGGAAATAGCTGTTTACTTCTGTTTGGTGGAGCCTTGACAGCTCCTGGCAAGCAAAAGCCAACACTTAGGTTTCAGTGGGCAGGAGCAGTCAAAGTGCTCCAGTCGGCTGGAAGCAGAAGTTTAATCTCTCTTCAGGAGGACCTGGCCTGGCAGTTCGTTCTGGACTGTTTCCATAGGGAGCAGAGTCAAGGCTGATTTGCATATGGCTGGGTCCTAAGAGGAATGGCAGGGTAAACAAAATAACGATAGATTGAACCCGGATCTGTGACTGGGGGTGAGTGTTTGACACTGTTCAGCATTCCTTCCATCATCTTTTAGTACTGCATTTTCATTCTAAGTGGGAAGGGTGTACCCAGATGTGGGTCCTATGCTCACTACTCCACCAGTTCTCAGCTAGCCTGGCTGATGATGGGTGATACCCTGAAACTGGTCCCAGGATTCTTGTTTTCTGGTCCAGGGAGGACCTGGCCTCGCAGTTCAGACTGGATTGTTCCCATAGGGAGTGGGATCCAGGCTGAATCGCATATGTATGGGTCCGAACTGTAGTGGCAGGGTGAGCAAAAATAAAAAGACGGATTAAACCCAGATCTCTGACTGGTGGTGAATGTTTGACAACGTTCAGCATTCTATCCATCATCTTTCTGTGTTGCAACCTAAAGTTAAACTAGTTATCCTAATTGGGTGATGCCTTTTTTTCTAATATGAGCAGACCATGGTAACCAATCGGGGCATTTCCAGTGGATTGGTATATCACTTGCTGATCGAACTTTTCTCTGATTCAGAGCTTATGCTGAAGTAGTCTTGTCTTGGCTTGAGACAGACACTTTCCTAATGCTTGCAGATGCTGTGCTGACCAGATGCTTTGCTGGCGAAGATTCCCTGAATGCTGTATCCATTGGAGAGGTATCTTCCTCTCTGCTGTTAGCCCTTGGAATGCCCTTTTTAGGTTAAATTCTCCACAATGCTGACACTTCTTTTATTTTCCTTCTTGGTTAGTTTGCTGTAGCCCTAGTTATAATCTTTTCTAAATTATTTTTGCCTCTTTGTGTATTTTTGTATTTTGACCACAGGTGTTTCTCCCCACACATGTATTTGCCTAATTGATTAGCTGTAGGGTTGTTCTCAGCCAATGATTGTTGACTTGATTGAATTTGAATTGACTGTGATTTGATTGTGCAATCTGAGTACCACATGATTTCTGTGTCTCAGATATTTCTATTTACTTTCTGTATCATTCTTCTTGCATGCTTAGTTTTATTTATGTTAGTATGCCTAAACTTATTCTGTTGCTGTAGGAGGCTGGCCTAGTTCTAGTGGGTACCTAAGGTACTTACACATTATGCCAGGTCCAGTTATCCCTTATTAGTGAAATGTAGGCAGTATTCTAGCAGCTTAGGCTGTCTAGAGGTAGATGTAGCAGAGCAGGTTAGGCTGAACTAGGAGACATGCAAAGCTCCTGCAATACCACTATAGTTACACAGTACTTATACACAATAAAAGACAATACTCAGTGTTAACAAAAATAAAGGTACAAGGCCAAAAATATCTTAGAGGCAATACTCCTTCTGGAGGTAAGTACTATACACAATATATACACTAGTAACCAAATTAGGTAAGTAAACAGTCATAGAATAGTGCAAACAGAAGAAAATTCAATAGATTGCAATGGGCCCCGGGGCAACACAAACCATATACTAAAATAGTGGAATGTCAACATCGAATCCCCCCTTAGTCAAGTGTAGTGTGTAGAGGTGCACTGGTATTGTAGGAAAACACCAAAGGTAAGTAAAGTACCCAAACCCAGAACCCAGGAAAGCAGGAGTAAAGTATAGCAAGTTTCCTCATGACACACTACAAGTCGTGATTTGCAAGAACCAAGCAAGACTGCAAGCAACAAATGATGGATTCCTGGACTGGAAGACCTGTGGAGAGAGGAGGCCAAGTCTCGAAGTCAAAAAAGAGTCCAGTAAGGACAGGAGCCCCTGCCAACCTAGAAGATGCAAAAGTGGATTCTCCAGTCAGAAGAAAAGTACAGAAGAGCACCAAAGAAGATGGCCACAGGTTCCTGCTTGGTGCAGGTGATGTCCCATGTTGTGTTGTTGGATGCAGGCTGTTTGTGCCACTGGATTCCGCCAACAAGCCTTGGTTCAAGCAAGTGCACGATTTGCATTGAAAAGGAGCTGTCTGAACCCAGGAGGGACCTGGGGGTCTCAACTCAGACTGAGGCGACAGAGGGGGCTCTCAGCACTTCAGATAGCCCTCAGGAGACCAGGCAGCACCATGGGAGTCCCAGAACATGGGGACAAAGAAGATGCAAAGTGCGGTCATCGCAGCACTACACTGGACGGTCCCACACCGCCGGAGAACAACTCAGGGAGCTGTGCATTGCAGGATGGAGTGCTGTGGACCTGGGCTATGCTGTGCATGACGGATTTGTGGAAGAAGTGCACAGAAGTCCAAGGAGCTGCAGAAGACGTGGTGCACAGGGGTACTTTCACAGAACAAGGAAGCAAGCTCTTACCTACACCAAATTTGGACAGCTGGACCTTTGGACACTCTGGGTCACTTCGGTCTACACATGTGTTCTAGGGAGCACACTGGCCGTCAGGAGAGGAGTCCCAGAGTACCGGTTGTCATTGCAGAAGGGTGCCTACAGAAGCAGGGAAGTGACTGTCACTCCACTGGAGATTCCTTTGGTCCTTCTGGTGCAGGATGAAGACAGACAGCCCTCAGAGCGTGCACTGCCAAAGCTGGCTGGAGCTGAAGTTGCAGCTCACAGGAGTCGTCCTGGATACTTTGTTGCAGTTACAGTGGTTCCTGGAGCAGTCTGCGGTTGATTCGATGGTCGGAAGCTGAAGCAGAGGATGCAGAGGAGTCCTGGAGGAATCTTACAAACCGAATCTGAGGAAACACCCAGAGGAGAGACCCTAAATAGCCCCACACCTTAGAATCCAAGATGGCTAACGCCAGAGACACTCTGGAGGAGCTCTGGGCACCACCCATGAGGTGGTGATGGACAGGGGAGCGGTCACTCCCCTTTCCTTTGTCTAGTTTCATGCCAGAGCAGGGACTGGGTTCCCTGAACCAGTGTAGGCTGGATTATGCAAGGAGGGCACCATTTGTGCCCTACAAAGCATTTCCAGAAGCTCTGGGACGCTACCCCTTCCAAGCCTGTAACACCTATTTCCAAAGGGAGAATGTGTAACACTCTCCTCCCAAAGGAAATGCATTGTTCTGCCATCCTGGGATTGAGCTGCTCAGTTCCCAGGAGGGCAGAAACCTGTCTGTGAGGTGGCAGCAGCAGGGCCTGCAGTAGAAACCTCAGAGAGCTGGTTTGGCTGTACTGGGGGTCCATGGTGGAGCCTGAGGGTGCATGGGATTGGCCTCCCAATACCAGATTTGGATTAGGGGGGCAATGCCATGATCTTAGACACCTCATATGGCCATATACGGAGTTACCATTGTGCATGTATTGACATGTATGTAGTGCATGCTTATAATGGTATCCCCACACTCACGAAGTCCCTGGTCAACGTGGGGGCACCTCTGCTAGAGCAAGGGTGCCATCACACACATAAACTTTGCACCTAGCCTTCATTAAATGAAGGTTAGACATATAGGTGACTTATAAGTTACCTTAGTGCAGTGAAAATGGCTGTGAAATAGTGTGTGCACTATTTCACTCAAACTGCAGTGGCAGTCCTGATGAAAGGTTTGTTTGAGCTCCTTATGGGTGGCGAAAGAAATGCTGTAGCTAGATACCATATACTAGAGACTTATAAGGGGGGGTCAAGTGTGTCAATGAGAATTGGAATATGGAGTCACTAAAGTGTAGTGACAAATTTGGTAAGTATAGTGAGCATAAGCACTGGAGTTCTGGTTAGCAGAACTTCAGTGACACAGTTAAGCATACTGACAACACACATGGGTCACAAACTATGAGCCCTGGGGTCCTGGTTAGCAGGATCCCAGTGAAACAGGCAAAACACACTGACAAATAGGCAGAAATTGGGGGTAACCATGCCAAGAAAGATGGTTCTTTCCTACAGTCGCCTTGGGCAACCATTGGTGATTATGCATTTCTATAACTTGGTTTTAAGCATAGTCTGCATCACTTTGAGCTTATGTGTGAAATAAAGTTTTGAAATATATTCCTGACTGGATTTTTCCTTCCGTGGCCACATTGGTTATGGTGTCTAAATTATTGAAGAGATTTTGATACAATTGTTTGTGGTTCAACGCACATCTTTCTGGGTCAAAAGATCCATCAACCTAATTTTGCATTTCATTCCTGTGAAAGATGAAAAATGCTCCCATAGTTTTGGTATCAGAGTTACGGTTTCATCCCATAAGAGTTGGAATCATACTTTTGTTTAGTGTTACTGAGATAGGATTAATCCCATGGCAATGACCAGTCAAAGATTTGACCACAATGTATTTCGTCCCCTAGTCTGTTCCAGAGATTGATGAAGTTCCAGCACTGTGACCACTAAAAAGGTATTTGTGCTTGCAATGCTTTTTGCTTGAAGACTGTGTTGATGTGTGATGATGTGAAGTGTTTTGTGGAGTCGTCATACTCAAAGTGATTGTGGCGCTTTGTGCTAAAAGAATGTCTGCAGTTGTTATTGATGGGTCCATCGAGGCCAAGATCAAAGGATAATGCACAAGTGTAGAAGACACTTGGTTGATTTATGGTCTGTTGTGAGGTACGTGTCATGAGACGCCATGGACAGTGATAGAAGTTTTCCTTCAGTGAATGTGAGTTGTTGGTAAGTATCTAGTGAATACGGAGGATCTATATCAACCGGGAGTGAGAATTGCTGGTCAAGTTTCACTCACTGTGTAATTGTGAAAGCCATAGTTGGAAACATAGGGGGTTATTCTAACTTTGGAGGAGTGTTAATCCGTCCCAAAAGTGACGGTAAAGTGACGGATATACCACCAGCCGTATTACGAGTTCCATAGGATATAATGGACTCGTAATACGGCTGGTGGTAAATCCGTCACTTTTCCGTCACTTTTGGGACGGATTAACACCTCCTCCAGAGTTAGAATAACCCCCATAGTGCGTTCAGCTTTCAAAGTGTTTGAGTTCCTACCCATAGTGTGAGGACAGGTTGCTGGTTTTTGCTTGCAATATTTTTCATTAGGTTTGAGTGAGCGATTGTGTGAGAGACAATTGTGAAGCAATTGCAGCCGCTGAGAGAAATGTGACATCATTCATGTGCTGCGCTGGTATAGGTCAGTTAGTGTGAAGCTGCGCTGGTATTGGTGGACAGTAGCATGTTGCTTTTGGTTGAGAACAGCTTGTGAAAAGGATTGTGGGACTGAAATGGACTTCCTAATTTGATAGTAAATCAGTGTGGTAGTTGAATTTGAGCAAAATAACATTTTTCAAAGCTTCGAGAAATGCGCTAAGAGGAGATGTGTTTATTTGTGTTAGAGAGGCTGAAAAAGTTGCACCCATGGGAACACCAGCTTATTAGGTGTCAGAAACAAAAGGAGTTTCAGCGTGCTTATGAGTTAAACAATCATGTAAAATAACTGAGAACAAGGATTCATTCGCTTTTCCTTGTTATAGAACATTCAGACCCTCATTGCGAATTCGGCGCACTTTTCGCAAGACCACCGTGGTGGAGGCCACCAATAGACTGCCGTATTACAAGCAACATGCTGAAGACTCCCCAAAAACAGACACAAATCCGCGTCCGCCAGGCCGACCGAGGGCAGGAGAGAGGCGGTCCCACCACCATCACCGCCATGCCAACAACATTTTGCCCTACATATGACGAATCACAAATCAGCACAGCAGTCATTGCACACCAGTAAACCACTGGCAGTGTGAGCTGCCATGGGGAAAAATACACCTCAGCCTGAACACCACACCACATTGGACAGTATGAATGCCTCACTCCTGAGACAAATAGACACATTAGACATACCACTATAAAACGAACCCCCTCACAACCCACAATCCTTTGCAACTACAACTACAGACTGTTAGACCTGACAACCTTAGGGTGGTCACCTGCCTCCCTCCATTTTTTGACACTGTTTCTGCTAGTTTTAGGACTCAGGGGATGGACATTACAGAGGAGCATCACTTGAGGATTGACCACGCCAACGCTGATGGTCTCTCCAGATACTTCCGCCTTAGCGATGAGAACTCCCATGAGGTTGGGTAGCTCTCCTCAATTTTTAGCTGTGGTGGACACATGTTAGACTTGACAGCCTTAGGGTGGTCACCCTCAACTTTTTGCCTGCCTCCTTCCACTTTTTGACACTTTTTGCTGGTTTTAGGACTCTGCGCACTTTACCACTGCTAACCAGTGCCAAAGTGCCTATGCTCTCTCACTTAAAACATGGTGACATTGGATCATACCCAATTGGCTTATTTAATTTACTTATATGTCAATAGTAAAGTGCACTATATGTGTCCAGGGTCTGTAGATTAAATGCTACTAGTGGGCCTGCTGCACTGATTGTGCCAACCACATAAGTAGCCCCTTAACCATGTTTCAGGCCTGCCATTGCAAGGTCTGTGTGTGCAGTCTCGCTGCCAATTCGACTTGGCATTTACAAGTACTTGCCAAGCCTAAAACTCCCCTTTTTCTACATATAAGTCACCCCTGAGGTAGGCCCTAGGTAGCCCAAAGGGCAGGGTGCTGTGTACCCAAAAGGCAGGACATGTAGTTATGTACTTTATATGTCCTGGTAGTGTAAAACTCCTAAATTAATTTTCCACTGCTGTGAGGCTTGCTGCTTTCATAGGCTAACATTAGTGCTACCCATTTAGTGTGGCCAGAATGTCATACCAAATCCTGCTGACTGGTGAAGTTGGATTTAATATTACTATTTTAGAAATGCCACTTTTAGAAAGTGGGCATTGCTCAGAACTTAAATCCTTCTGTGCCTTGCAATCCACATCTGGTTGGGTTACTTGACAGCTCCCTTGTGCATTTCACTCAGACAACCGCAAACACAGGATGCTCAGTCACACCTGCACAAATCTGCATACTGAATAAGTCTTCCTGGGCCGGGAGGGTGGAGGGCTTGACACTTACATGTCAAAGGACATTGGCCTGCCCTCACATAATGGACTGCTGCCCTGCTGTTGCCTTGCTGCCCTCTGGCTCTGCTCAGAAGTGCTCTCCAATGGCTTGGATTGAGCTTGCCTTCTGTTTTCTGAAGTCTCATGGCCAAAAAGGCTTCACCTCTGCAAAGAAATCCTTGTGCGGCTAAATTTTGTTACACAGCCTGCCAGAAACAATGCACAGCCTGCATCGCAGTGAGAAAATCACTGCATGCCGAATCAGAACGACGCAGCCCAGCTCCCCGAGTGGAGCCTGATGCAGCGCCAACATTGCAACCGGAATTTCGATGCATGGACCACTGGTTCGACACATAGCTGAGCCGGAATGACGCAGCCCGACTTCATGCGAGATGAATTGATGCAGCGCCTGCAGTGTGACACAAATTTCCCCACATCGGCCACCAGATCGACGCAGTTCCTGTGTCTTCATCCTGCATTGCCAGGATTTCTCTGCAGTGTCCCCGGGCATCCAAATACCCCGCAACCCGAATAGGATCCCAGTCACCGCGTCAGAAATCGATGCAAAGCCTTCTTTGTGTGGAAAAGTATTGACGCATCATCTGTGTGCACCCGGAGAAACCGATGCACACCTCCCCGTTCTCCACGCATCTCTTCCTCTGTGGTCCCTTGTGGAGAATTTGAACGCAAACCAGGTACTTTGTGCTTGCAAGAGACACTTGTTGATTTTTAACAACTAAAGACTCTTTTTATAATTTTCTAAAGTGATATTTCTGCGTGTACTTATCAAATCTTGATCGTTTTGACCTGCATTTAATCAGATATCCTATATTTTTCTTAACCTGTGTGGTGTGCTTTTGTAGTGTTTATACTGTGTTTTTGCATGATTTATTGCACAAATACTTTACACATTGCCTTCTAAGTTAAGCCTGACTGCTCAGTGCCAAGCTACCAGAGGATGGGCACAGGATAATTTGGAATGTGTGTTACTTACCCTGACTAGAGAGAGGGTCCTTGCTTGGACAGGGGGTAACCTGACTGCCAACCAAAGACCCCATGACTAACATTGGTGATCAGCAGTGGGATATGACTTGTATTTGTGCAGTGACATACAATAACTATGTGTGCACTACCTAACCAGAGTTGAAGGTCAATTAGATTTTTTATCTTTTTGTGCAATTTGGTTTTTGTTTTCTACCTAACATTTTTAACTTAATCCTCATTCAACATTTCTGTGACTGAGTCTCAAGTAGGAGCTGAAGATTTTGACCTAGCCAAGCTGGAGACATAGGGGGTCATTCCAACCTTGGAGGTCGGTGTTAAAGTGGCGGCTAAACCGCCAACAGTCTGGCGGTAAAAAAAAATTGAATTCCGACCCTGGTGGAAACCGCCAACAGAGACCGCCACTTCAACACACCGCCCGCCATGGCGGGACAAACAAACAGCGCGGCAGTCACCACCAACAGACAGACGAGAGTCAACGGCGGAAACAGCCATTTCTAACGGAAAACGCTCACCTCCATACACCCCACGAGGAATCTGGACAGCATGGAACCCGAACTCCACATCCTCCCAGCGATTGTCTTCCTGCTCCTCTACCAGGAGCACGAACGCCGGCGCAGAAGACAACGGTGAGTACTGCATCTACGACACAGGGGAGGGGGGATGGAAAAAATTACGGGGACACACATACGCGACACACCCACCCCCACCCTCACCCACTACAACACACACATCAATGCATAGCAACAACTCAGAGTTACACCCCCCAAACCCCCCGGAAGAATGCAAAGACAAAAGGAAATTAATCTAAACATTGGAATATATTGTATCACTGGCTTAAAAATATATCACACATCTAAAACCTTTATATACATCAATTTTAAAGTCCGATCATTGTAGCAGGCATTGTCCGTGGACCACTGGGCCCAAATCACATGGGCAAAGCCCACACAGGATTCCTGACTCCAACGGAGAGAACACTGCAGGGGCATCAGATAGCAAAACTACAGGCACCTCAGGGGGAAGGGAAGGGGGGCACGACGCCAGATCCACGAGGGGCCTCCATGGCCACTGTTCCATCCTGGGGAGTGCAAATCCACAGTCTCTCAAGTCTCTACATTGGGTGGTTTGCCCACTGTTACATCCTGGGGAGTGCAAAGCCACAGTCTCTCAAGTCTCTACAGTGGGTGGGTTTCCCACTGTTACATCCTGGGGAGTGCAAAGCCACAGTCTCACAAGTGGATAACAGTCTCCACTGGTTCTGGAGGGGGACTGGTGCCCAGAGTGCTTCGTACAGCCCTGCCCGACACAGAGGCGGGCCTGCCCCTTCCGCCAATGGGCCAGCGGTGCTTGAGACGGCGGTGTCCTGTTCAGCGGTGCTTGAGACGGCGGTGCCCTGTTCAGCGGTGCTTGAGATGAAGGGCCCAGTTCAGCGGTGCTTGAGATGAAGGGCCCAGTTCAGCGGTGCTTGAGATGAAGGGCCCAGTTCAGCGGTGCTTGAGACGGCGGTGCCCTGTTCAGCGGTGCTTGAGACGGCGGTGCTCTGTTCAGCGGTGCTTGAGACTGCGGTGCCCTGTTCAGCGGTGCTTGAGATGAAGGACCCAGTTCAGCGGTGCTTGAGATGAAGGGCCCAGTTCAGCGGTGCTTGAGATGAAGGGCCCTGTTCAGCGGTGCTTGAGACGATGGTGCCCTGTTCAGCGGTGCTTGAGACGGCGGTGCCCTGTTCAGCGGTGCTTGAGATGAAGGGCCCAGTTCAGCGGTGCTTGAGATGAAGGGCCCAGTTCAGCGGTGCTTGAGACGGCGGTGCCTAGTGCAGCGGTGCATCGGATGAGTGTTCAGCTCAGCGGATCCGGCCATGGCATGGAGGTCATTTGCCACCTGACATGTGGCTGGCGGTGCCTTCCTGCCCATCTGTCGTGTGGCTGGCGGGGCCCTCCTGGGCTGCAGTACCGGGCCTGTGGGTGTCCTCCTGCCCACCTGGGATGGGGCTTGCGGGGCCCTCCTGGGCTGCAGTACCGGGCCTGTGGGTGTCCTCCTGCCCACCTGGGATGGGGCTGGCGGGGCCCTCCTGGCCAGCTGGGCTGCTGGCAGACTTGTCGGGCGTGCTGCCCTTCCCAGCCTTCCCTGTTCGCCAGTGGCCCTTCCCCACCTTTGGCGGCGTGCCAGGTGGCACCACACTTCCTGCCGGAGCCATGGTAGGGATTTTGGTCCCTGGTGTCTTCGGCGTCTCGCGCCGGCCACTGACAATCTTCGGATGTTTTACAGGGGTGGGCAGGCCGTGCCTTGGCTCCTTACTGAACTGGCTGCCCTTGAGGGTGGGGGACTCCACAGCCCATGGCACACTGTCATTACAGGTCCCGCTTTTGTGGTGGCTGAGGTGCTGACTGAAGTCCTCTGAGATGGACGGGGTGGGGGAGTTGTTGGAAAGAGGTCAAGTTTGGAAAGGAAAAGCAATTTAGGAACAGAGGGACGGGTAGGTGTAGTGGGTATGGGAGTGGAGGAAGAGGTTGTGGTTGTAGGAGGCTTCAGTCTGGTGTCTTTGGGTGCAGGTGCTTGGGCTGGATGCTGTCGTGAGGTGGATGGCTGTTGGGTGGGTGGCTGCCTGCGTTTGTGTAGCTTGGAAGAGGGGGTCACAGACACAGTGGGAGAGGACACAGGGGACGTGTAAATGGTAGTGGGGGTGGTGACTGCACGTGTGCGGGGGATTCTGGTGGGTGTGCTGGTGATGGATGTAGTGGCTGAAGATGTTGTGCATGCAGGTGTGAGTGGAGACGTGACAGGGAGGGAGGAGGGAGACGAGGAGGAGGGGGACACAGTGGAGGCAGTGGGTGTTGGTATGTCTGTATGTGGATGTTGCTTGTGTGAATGCTTGTGTGATGTGTGGTGCTTATGTCTGGATGAGCTTCCCTTGGGTGTTGAGGTGTGCAGGCTGGGGCTGGTCTGATGGTGTGTCTGGGATAGGCAGAGGTACAGGTGATAGGATATGGGTGGAGGAAGTTGGAGGGGGGAGGCTAGAGACAGGGACAATTGCTGCCATCAGTGCTGAGGCCAGAGTGTTGAATGATCGCTGATGGGCAGCCTGACCAGAATGAATGCCTTCCAGGTATGCATTACTCTGGTGCACCTCCCTTTCTACACCCTGGATGGCATTCAAAAGGGTAGACTGCCCAACAATGAGCGTCCTCAGGAGGTCAATGACCTCCTCACTGAGGGCAGCAGGGGTGACAGGGGCAGGGCCTGAGGTGCCTGGGGCAAAGGAGATGCCCACCTTCCTGGGTGAGCGGGCACGGGCCAAACGCTGAGGGGCTGCTGGGAGGGCGGTGCTGGTGCGCTGGGTGGCGGCTGTACCTGTTGGTGCGGGGGGCACGGATGTTGCCGCCACCACAAGGGAGCTCCCTTCAGAGGACGAGTCCGTGTCACTAATGTCTGCATGAGTCCCCGCTGTGGAGTTCCCCTCGCCCTCCATCCCACTGGTGTATTTGGAATCCGTTGCATGGCCCTCCAGGGCCATGTGGGATGCAGCTCCCTCGTGCTCCGATGCCACTTCTCCTCTGCCTGATGATGCTAATGCACACATGAACAGGAAGACCACAAAAAAGGGGGGGGGAAATAAAGACATGTTGAGTGCATGCATTGGCGACATCGTTGGCGGAGAGGACAGACACAGAAGCCCCCTGCACTGCGCCGTGCACTTGGGGTCCACTACTCAATCCGTGGGACATGGCCTACAAGCCTATGGACGACAACTGCACACATAGATGACACAGGGCCATGGATAACTGTACTTGGCACCCTACAGAGGTGGGGGGCAGGGGCACAGGGCCATGCCTTATGGAGGGGCCTAGCCTACAGAAATCGCCCTGGCCTAGGGATACCCACAGCCCTCCTCCCCCACCCAGACACCTCCACTGGGTGCAAAGTCAGCAGAATGAGGTTGTACTCACCCCCTTGTGTCTGCTGTGATGTCCTCACGCGCCCATCCAAATCGGGGTAGGCCAACGCCAGGATCCGGGACATCAGGGGGGTCAAAGTACGACTGGCACCCCTCCCATGTTGGGAGGCCATCCCCACCTGAGCCTCCGCTGTCTTCCTGCTCCAGCGTCGGATGTCCTCCCATATCTTCCGGCAGTGGGTGCCCCGTCTGTGGTGGACCCCCAGGGCCCGGACGTCCTTGGCGATGGCACGCCAAATGTCTATCTTCTGGTGGGCGCTGACCTATGTGAAATGTACAGGGGGAGAAAAAGAGTCATCACCTTCTGCACCGTCAATGTGAGTGGCCCCCCATCCCTACCCTTGCCATGTGGCACATCCTGTCATCCGTCGTCTGATGCATGCCTCATTCGCTTCCCTCCCCACCATCTTTCATCCACCCGACTCAACACAGGCATTGGCCACAAAGCATGGTCCCAGTGTACTTACCTGTTGGTCTGGAGGACCGTAGAGTAGCGCATACTGGGGGAGGACCCCATCCACGAGTTTCTCCAATTCCTGAGCAGTGAAGGCAGGGGCCCTTTCCCCAGTCGCATGAGCCATTGTCTCTTCCAGACCGAGGTCACAGCAGCACTTGCAGTGTAGGTCCTCTCCTGTCGAAGATCAGGTATCGAGTGATTAAGCAGATAGAAAATGGCGGTCACGCCCGTGGCGGTGCGTACCGCGGCGGTGCGTACCGCAACCGCCGGCGCACATCGTCATTGGCTCCTGAGACCCATAGGGTTCAATGTTAACCAATGCTGCTTTGCGCCGCGGTCTTTGACCGCCTACCGCCACGGAGTACCACACCAGCGCATTGACCTCACATCCCATTGTCACAATTCACAGGTCAGGCAGCCGCCATTTCAAGGGCCCACATGGCTTACTTTTAACTGCGTCACACATACCTAGGCCTTGCATCAACACTCCTACAAACCATTCAATGCATTGGGAATTGTGTTTTGTGCAAACTGTGGTTACGTACCTGTGGGCTGATTGACTCTGTGCTCGCTGTTGTCCTACATAGGCACCGTCCGCTGGGACATGCGAGGAGATGGAGGAATCTTCCTGTGTACAGACCGCTGGTAGACCTGTCGAAAATGGAGGAAAGACATGTCATACTGACATACAGGCTTGACCGAGCCACTATTCAGGAACTGTGTGCCCAGCTGGAGCCAGACCTGATTTCACCCATCCGCCAACCCACAGGGATCCCACCTCTAGTGCAGGTGCTGTCAGTACTCCATTTCTTTGCAAGTGGGTCATTTCAAACAACAGTGGCCATATCATCAGGGATGTCCCAGCCTATGTTTTCCAAGGTGTTGTCCAGAGTGTTGTCTGCCCTTCTGAAATACATGCGGAGCTACATTGTTTTCCCTGAGGTGGAGGATTTGCCTACAGTGAAAGGTGATTTCTATGCCCTTGGACATATCCCCAACATCATAGGTGCCATTGATGGGACACATGTGGCTTTAGTACCCCCCAGCAGGAGTGAACAAGTGTACAGAAACAGAAAGAGTTATCATTCGATGAATGTACAGATGGTGTGTTTGGCAGACCAGTACATCTCCTATGTTAATGCCAAGTTCCCTGGCTCTGTGCATGACGCCTACATCATGCGGAATAGCAGCATCCCTTACGTGATGGGTCAACTCCAGAGGCACCGTGTGTGGCTAATTGGTGACTCTGGTTACCCCAACCTGTCCTGGCTACTGACCCCAGTGAGGAATCCCCTGACAAGGGCAGAGGAACGGTACAATGAGGCCCATGGGAGAACTAGGAGGGTGATCGAGCGGACCTTCGGCCTTCTGAAGGCCAGGTTCCGCTGCCTCCATATGACAGGTGGATCCCTATTGTACTCACCAAAGAAGGTGTGCCAGATCATCGTGGTGTGCTGTATGCTTCACAATCTGGCTTTGCGACGCCAGGTGCCTTTTCTGCAGGAGGATGGTCCAGATGGTGGTGTTGTAGCAGCTGTGGAGCCTGTGGAGAGTGAAGAAGAGGAAGCCGAAGAGGACAACATAGACAAAAGGAACACAGTAATACAGCAGTACTTTCAATGACACACAGGTAAGAGTCCAACCCGTCATATTACATATACTTAACCCCTACTACCTCTCTACTGTCTGACCTTTTCCCCCTATGTATGGTAACTGAGTTGTGACTTTCCCTTCCAATTTCAGAGATGTGGGCCATACTGCGTGACATCTGCTTTATTTCCCCATGGACTACAGCTGTGTGACAGTGGTATGTTGGCATCACAATGTAAATATGCATTTTGGGACGGTACTGTCTAATACATTAGTACAAAATCACAGCCAGACTCCTGATTGTTTTGTCGAACAACTGTTTATTTCAGTGTCCTATATTGGTGGGTGGTTGCAAGTCGGTGAGGGGTGATGATGGAGGATTGTCCACGGCAGAGTACAGTCTATTAGTCTCACAGGTGCAATGTCCAAATGCCTGTGGAAAGTGGAGCATGGGCAGTATAAGAATGGACAGGGTGTCAATGTGGGACAGTGGGATGACAATCAGGGAGGTATCCTTTCCTGGCGGGGTCTTGGCATCTTACTCTGTCTTCTTCCTGGATCTCAGGGCCCGCTTGCGGGGTGGTTCTCCTTCTGCAGGGGGTGGGGTGCTAGTGGCATGTTGGTATTGTGGCGGGGCCTCCTGTCCACTAGCGCCGGCAGAGGTGGTAGGCAGTTCTTGGTCCATGCTTGTGTCAGGGGCCCTTTGTCCTGCCACAGTGTCCCGCAATGTGGTGACTACCTGATTCAGAGCCCCTACAATGGTGGCCAGGGCGGAACTGATGTTTCGTAGTTCCTCCCTGAACCCCAAATACTGTTCCTCCTGCAGAAGCTGGATCTCCTGAAACCTGGCCAGGACCGTCGCCATCGTCTCCTGGGAGTGGTGGTAGGCTCCCATGATGGAGGAGAGGGCCTTGTGGAGAGTGGGTTCCCTGGGCCTGTCCCCCCCGTGGCACATCAGCCCTCCCAGTTCCCCTGTTTCCCTGTGCCTCTGTCCCCTGGACCGTGTGCCCACTACCACTGCCCCCAGGTCCCTGTTGTTGTTGGGGTGGGGGGTTAACCTGGGTGCCCTGTAGTGGTGGACACACCGCTGATTGACGTGTCCTGGGGACTGAGGCATGGGCCCGCTGGGTGGGTGCTGTGCTGGTGTTGCCAGAGGGGGGAAGGTCTGCTATGGGCTGTGGCTGTCTGAGGGGAACTGACTGTCCCGAGGTCCCCGATGGGCTGGGCTGGTCATCTAGATCCAGGTCGACAGAGGTGCTGTCCTCACTGTGGGCCTCTTCTGGGGGTGGAGTGGACATTTGTGGACCCTCCTGCGCGGTGACGTGTTGCGTTCGGGTCCTGCAGAGGTATAAAAGTATGGTTATTGCATTTGTGTGTGCCATAGCGTGTAATGGGTGGGTGCCCTTGTACCCCAGTGCTGGCATTCCAGTGTGGGGGCTTTTGTGACGGTGATTTGGTGGGGGATGGGTATGTGCAGTGGGCATGCTTTGGTGATGGGTGTCCATGCTTTGTGGTCGCATGCAGGGCTTGGTGTTGGGATGGGTGGGCTGTGATGTGGAGACATTTGCAAGGAGCAGGATGTGATGGGGGTGAGGGTGAGGGTGGGGGTATGAGTTGGCATGCTGGTGGGGTGCGGGGGATGAAGTAGTGAAGATGAGACTTACAAGAGTCCATTCCTCCACCTACTCCTGCGAGGCCCTCAGGATGCAGGATCGCCAAGACTTGCTCCTCCCATGTTGTAAATTCTGGGGGAGGAGGTGGTGGTCCACCGCCAGTCCGCTGCACCGCGATGTTGTGCCTGGATACCATTGAACGCACCTTCCCTCGTAGGTCGTTCCACCGCTTCCTGATGTCATCCCTATTTCTTGGGTGCTGTCCCACAGCGTTGACCCTATCGACTATTCTGCTCCATAGCTCCATCTTCCTGGCAATGGTGGTGTGCTGCGCCTGTGTCCCGAAGAGCTGTGGCTCTACCCGTACAATTTCCTCCACCATGACCCTGAGTTCATCCTCGGAGAACATGGGGTGTCTTTGCAGTGCCATGGGGTGGTGTGGGTGATGTGTGGGGTGGATTGTGTGGTGATGTATATTGGTGTGTTGTGTGAAGTGCGTAGAAATATTGCTGGGTGAACGTAAAATGCGCGTCTGGGTGCTCAGTTCTCTTTTTCTCAGTGCGTGGTCCCGATTCTGTAGAAGTGGCGGTTTGTGGGTGATGTGGGTGTGTGTTTTATATTGTGTTGGGTGTGTGGGAGTGGTGTGTGTATGTGTATCAGGTGTGTGTTTTTCGATTTGTCCAATGTGGATGTGTTTTGTAAATGTGTGTGTATTTTGAGCGCGGCGGTGTGTACCGCCAATGGATTACCGTGGTTGAAAGACCGCCGCGTGGATTCGTGGGTCGTGATAGTGTGGGCGTATTTCTGTTGGCGTGACGGTGGAGGTTTGGTCATCGCCAGTTTCTCGCTGGCCTTTGGTGTGGCGGACTTTTGTGGATGTCTGCATTTTGGCGGTTTGCCTGTTGTGGGTCAGAATGACCGTGGTGGTTTACCGCGGCCGCGGCGGTATGTTGGCGGTCTTCTGACAGCGGTAAGCGGCTTTTACCGCCAAGGTTGGAATGACCACCATACACTGTTAACCAGCTGAAGGTGTTCTGCATGGGGATGGGAGTACTTACCCAGGGTTCCTCCAGAAAGGAGGAATACCAAAAGGGGCTGAGGGCCTGGGCAGAAGGCCTTTCAGATGAGAATGTTGAGGACGGGGGTCCAGAGGATGGCCCCTCAGAGGATTTTTTGCTAGTAGTGGGGGATGTTGCCCCTGAAATTGAGCCTCCGCTAAACCAGGGACCAGTGTCTCTAGCCATGGCCTAACCACAGAGGAATGGAAGGAAGAGAGAGAATTTCAACTGCAAATGGCAAAGTTAAACATGGAGGCAGAGGAAAGGAAAGCAGAAAGAAAATCCACACAGGCTGCAGCTGAGCGGGTCTTAGCTGAAAATAAACTTTTGTTGGCTCATGAACTAAGTCTCAAAAAGCTGGATATCAAGGCGAGGCAGTCTGCGGGGCGTGACTAACCGCCTAAGATGGCTGTAGCATAGATAGGGAGCTCCCGACCGGGCCCGACGCAAAATTGAAATCACACATATTGAGGGCGAGAGCACGGCTGAAACCCAAACGCTGACTCGGGAGAGGTGATGAGAGTAAGACGGTGCAATACAGGGCCCCCAACGAGGTCTGAATACGATCTAATAAGTAGAAAACTGAATGGGCCTGTATAAGAAGAGCAAAGACGTACGGTGATGGGACCAGCTACGGCCGAGAGGCGCTGAGCGGAGGTGACTGTATGTGCGATCGGGGGCCAAGTGTGCCGACACGGCAGCCCGGTGCCCCTCCCTGCCAGTGGTCGCGCTAGAGACTGGGTGGCGGCACGCAAGAAGACCCGCAACACCAACGGATGCGGAGAGCGAAATAGGCCTGAGGACGAGGCGCGAGGATTGTCATGGCAGAGAAGCGGTGAGTGGGGGTGAGCGAGGATGCGGCCGAGGGCGGAAAAGCGGCCAAATAACAGACCTGCTTGTCAATCGGGCCGCCAGTGGCCCTCCCCTCCCACTCTAGAGAGTCCCGGCAACTGTGCACACCGCACTGAAGGGCCCACGACACTTGCGAGGTGTTTTGGACTGAGCTGGAACCTGGGCCTTATTGCGGTCTCATTTGAGGGCATGGTGACAGCGATCTGCCCGCCGGAGAGTACAGACTATCGCTGGGATGGCTGAGGATGGCGCGAGGGAAAGGATGTCAAAACTAGAGTGCTACTGCAGTGCACACGAACGGAATAACTCACGAAGCCATCTCCAAGGCCTCCCCCCCATGTGCGAACATGGAATACTGTGGCAACGAAATAGGATTCTGACAACCTGATATAATGCTATAAGAACAATAGGACCCGAGAGCCTGCCAGAAATGAAAGTATAAAAATCTGACCTGAGGTACAAGACAAAAAGACCATTACAGAGAAGTCCGGTAATGGGCTGCACAAAGGGCAAATCAACGGAAGACGGTGTGACCCCAACTCCCCGGATCCAGTACCCGAAGCCCCAGGTGAAAGAAAATATGGGTAAACTGGACACTATACTAAAAGAAATCAGAGACTCTCGACAAGCCATAGAGAGCAGATTAGATATGATCACAACGGACATGAATATAATGAAAGATGATCAAGCAAAACTCTCAGACAGTTTAAAACAAACGGAATCAACAGTGGTAGACATCCTCCCGACACACAATTACAATAAAAATGCCATTGTGAAGCTCCAGCAACAGATGGAAGCCCTACAGGAAAGGATCGAAGACGCAGAGGGGCGCTCACGGCGCAATAATATACGCATAATTGGGCTCCCCAAAGGCAAAGAAGGAAGCGACCCCGCACGATACATTGAGGCATGGCTGCAATCCATAGCCAAGGACAGACTATGGACTCATTTTGTGGTGGAGAGAGCACACCGTATCCCTGGCAGAAAACCTATACCAGGAGCCCCAGCAAGACCTGTAATAGCACGAATATTGAACTATAGAGAAAGAGATGTCGCCTTACATGTTGCGAGGGAGTTAGATCCCATTATAATAGACAATGCCAAGATATCACTATATCCAGACTATACCCTGGCAGTTCAGAAACGCAGAGCATTCTTCCAAATAATAAAACAAAGACTACGCAAAATGGAGCTAAAATATGCAATACTGTTCCCAGCAAAACTCCGCATCACACATAACCAGAAAGCGCACTTCTTTGATTCACCCGATCTGGTGTGTACCTGGCTCAAGTGTATAAACCAAAAAATTGCACACACAGTTCCAAAAGGCGATAAATAGTATCTACCGGTTCTGCAGATCAGGGAAACCAAAAGGTTGTAAGCACAAGCCCTCACTCACCTTTCGGTGACATGCTTCATCATAGGGCAGTGCTCCTCGTCAGGCCGGCGCTGCAATGCCTGACGGGCCCCACATGGGGGCTCTTTGCCGGAGGTCTTTTTAGAGTGAAAAAGCGTGCCGGTCAAAAATAGAACACGAGGATTGGAATAGGAAAAGTTAAAAATGTCTAGAGGTAACACCTGTTAAATTCTTTAATTGAGTCTCAGTACCTCTGGCATGATTAAAAACAAAAGACTAGGGATATAGTAAAATAATGTCTACACTCCCCATGAAACGTAAAAAAATATTAATTATAGCTACCGCCTCTCGTACTAGGGGGTGTGATAAGTGCAAAGAGGTAAACACAGGGTCCCCTGTGTTACTCTACATCAATGGTCAACATGTTTCTCGCTATGCGATTCGTCAGGACCTAAGAAAAAACGTACCTAATCCATGAAAAACTTGGGCTGCCCATACTAGGGAAAGCAGAACCTAGAACGTAGAAAGAAACGAACATCGTAACATAAAAGATCAAATTTGGACAGAGGTGGCATAAACTCAATACTTTTACAAAAATGCAAACTCCACTCGTGATAAAACCCAAAGGTGATGTGTTGTCAACAAACAAAAGTTACGAAGGGGAAGTACAGATTCGTGTAGCTTCCTGGTTGCTTACCCTTCAAAAATTAGATGCAGGGCCTCTTCAGGGTACAAACATCGGATTTGAAAGAAACCTCTATGGTCTAAATATACATGAAAGAAATACACAGGCCATATGTTAAATAAACCAATCATTTGATGATCATCATATAGTATGTAAGTAGGGCTTCAATATACAAAAATAATTAGCAAGTCTGTTGAGAGGTCCTATGCTAGTATCTATCCTCCCCAACTAACAAAAAGAGGGGGAAAGTAAAGATGAAATTTACATACAAATGACGGCAAACAGTAATAAAACCATAAGGCAAGGTATATATGCATACACCTGGGTATAGTGTACTGAATTACAGTCTAGTTAGATATCGGGTGGAGTGAGCGTAACCAACCATCCTGCCAAAAAAGGGGTTAATTGCGGCCCACACACCGCAACTTAAGCGGTATGTCACTCCAGCAGTAAAATCGAGAAAGGGCAAAGGGAGGATTTAGAAAGTCCCTGACAACAAGTAAAGCCGGTTGCATAATGTCGGCAGACGCCGGGAATAGAGCGCGTCAGAAAACATGTATCTTAATACCCCTCAAAACTCGCTGTCATCAAAACTAGCGTGACTTTCATTGCGCGTCCCTATCCCTGGAGATAAAGGGCGCGTTCCGATCCCAGCACCGGAAAAAGGGCTAGGTATGGACTCCGCGGTACTACCAAAGCGGAACGAGCGTCTCGGAACAAATAGAAAAACGGAAGAAAAGGACCCAAGTACAATCTTGCTCGCTACTGGGATAAAAGAGGCTAGAAAGAATATAAACATTAATAAACGGCCCGTGCCCAGTGCACTTACTCGTGTCAAGTCGTGGTTACAGCTGCAAACCTACGAACGATGTAGTGTACCTGGCTCAACCAAAACTTCCCATACGCACGAGCGGAGGAACAGAACAACGGCCACCACGCGGGACAACTTCCTCAACGTCGTAGAGACAAATGGAATAAAGCCCAAACGTCGTGGAAAAGAGCAGGCCCAACACTGCTTCAGGCCCTGGAGGGACAAAACAATGCATTACAAACTGCGTGCTCCCTACGAGAGATAAACTCCTCTCCCTGCAGAACTGCTTCTTCAGTAGATAGAATAGCGGCACCAGACTCAGAGGGGAGCATGGCTCTATTTCCAGACATTACTCCACAACTAGCTAGAGACTTTTAGCAGATGTAACCCCATAATAACGTTGACAAAATAGCTATTATGTTTTCTGGTCAGGCCCCCGCCCCCCCTATAATAACTGTGGTGGGCCCGGTTGGTAGAGCTCCATGACATACGTTGATTTCTTTCTCTCACAATATCACTAACAAACCCGCTGGCAGCGGGACACACTCTTGATCCACACCCCATTGCGCAGGCCCCTTCCAGCACGAATTGGCTGCTTCGTTATAGCACCTAGGTTATGTATTACATATTTGTTTGGCAAAGCAAGTTTAGGCTTTGCCTGGTATTTCTACTAGAGTATAACTATGTTTATTTGCTATTAAGACAGACATCTACATCTACGCCAGATACACTATGCTGCAGAATCTATAGACTAACATGGGGCCATAAACGACTGCGGATGCACATAACCAGGCTCCAATATGCATACACAAAGTGAATATAATATTATCACTTGGAATGTGAGGGGGATGAGAGGTAACCAAAAAAGACACAGAATCCTTGCTCAATTAAACCACCGCAAAGCACATATTGTTTATTTGCAAGAAACTCATCTTACTGCACATGAAGCTGTAAAACATTGTAAAAAATGGCGAGGCCAGATCTTCCACACTTCATACTCGGCATTTGCACAAGGAGCAGCCGTGTGGATAAGAGCTGGTGTGCCCTTAGAAGTGGTTGATATTAGGATTGATGTGGAGGGCAGATTCGTTTTAATCAAGGGTCATTTGGATGGGAAACCAGTGGTGCTTGGCAGCATATACGCACCAAATACTGGCCAAGACGCCTTCCTAGAACGCCTATCCAGAGTGCTAACACAATGGTCACATATTCCCTGGGTAATTGGGGGGAGACTTTAATGCGGTGTTAGATGTCACCATGGACCGGAACACCCCTTCAATGTCAGGAACAAATGCAAGGAGACAAGCAGATGTACTAAAGAGATGGCTACAGGGATGGTCCCTAGCAGATGTATGGCAATCAAGAAACACTAACATGAAGGAATACTCATTCTATTCCCACCCCCGCAAAGTACACATGAGATTGGATCGGATTGTCTGCGCTGAGTCATTGCAGACGCAAATGACCAAAACCACATACCTTGCGAAGACACTATCAGACCATAACCCTTTAGAACTGACAATGAAATGGGGACAAACATCTACACCTATCCCAAAATGGCGTTTACACCCCATAATGTTAGAAGACACTGCCCTACGAGAGGAACTAACGCAAACTATCAAGACCTTTTTCCATAATAATATAGATACAGCTTCCTCCCCACTAATGGAATGGGAAGCATTCAAGGTGGTTATACGAGGGGTTATAATAGGAGCAGTGTCAGGAGTATGAAAAACATTGGTGAGGGAACTGACACAGGCAGAAGAAAAGCTGGGTATCCTTGAGAAAGAATCGGTCATAAACCTTACCAACACTATAGCACTGCAGGATCTTAGATTTGAACACGACTGCCTGGTAGAAAAACTCCCAAAATTTGATCATATTACATATAAGGAAAGGATGCACAGAGAAGGTGATGGGGCAGGAGCATTCCTAGCACGACTAATACGCGAAGCACTAGCCCCCTCTCCAATATTGCATATCAGGACAATATAACATGGTGATATAACTACCCAATTGGACATTAATACAGCTTTTAAAGATTATTACATGGCTTTATACTCCGCCCGCCCCCAATGGCAGAGGAAAAAATGGACTCTTTCCTGACTAAGATGAAACTTCCAACACTAGACGCAGAAATCGGGCATATATTAGGAGCTCAAATTACGCAAGGGGAAATCAGGGAAACTATTAAAAGTATGGCACACAATAAAACGCCAGGAACAGATGGTCTACCAGCGGAATTGTATTCACTATTCAACACACAGCTCACCCCACACTTAGAGCAATTATATCAAGCATCCTTAGATATAGGACGACTACCAGACACTACTGTGCAGGCACTAGTGATGTCCCTGCTGAAGCCGGGTAAGGACGCAACGGATATATCATTGTATAGACCACTATCCTTATTAAATATGGAATATAAAATCCTAGCAAACATTCTAGCACAAAGGCTCCTACCACACATAACCAATCCTATACACACGGACCAATGCGGTTTTGTACCAACGAGGAACACCTCCTTAAATGTGCGTAGATTATTCCAGGTGATGGATGCGGCAAGGGGGAGGCTCCCACACGCGGGATGTCTCTCGTTGGATCTCCGCCAGGCCATCGACTCACTTAGTTGGGAATACATGATAAAGGTACTAAAGAAGTTTCAGGCCCCGCCAGACTATATTAAATGGGTCAGCCTACGATATGCGGCACCAGCAGCCAGAGCACGTACAGGACAAAATGTATCAGACACTTATCCGGTATATAGAGGCACAAGGCAAGGCTGCCCTTTATCCCCCTTACTATTTGTCCTAGCCATAGAACCTCTGGCACAATTATTGAGACAAGAGGGCGGAACATGGGGCATTGAAATAGATCATGCACAACACATAGTTTCATTATACGCTGACGATATTATATTATATATCAAGGATCTTAACCAAAACCCTAACAAAGCGGCATACATCGTTGAAGAATTCATGCCCCTGTCAGGATTGGCCATAAATTATGACAAATACATAGCTTTCTCACTCTATGAGCCACATAGAGACAGCACGCTACTATTTGGAGATCACCAACTACAAGTTACAAAGGACACTTTCCGATATCTTGGGATTCAAGTATATCGCACACCAGAAGATCTCCTGGAAGGTAACCTGAAAAGAGCCCTCTCCTCACTTAAAACACAGATCCAGTTCTGGATTACGTTACCAATTTCAAGAGTGGCATTAGCCAAAATGGTGGCACTACCCCGCCTACTATACCACTTCACTAACCTACCAGTGAAAGTTCCAGAGTCATACTTTAAAATACTCAACTTAATGTTGCTGGAACTTATATGGGGGAAGGGACGACGGAGAATAAGCCTGGCCAAGTTACAGTTGCCGGTAGAGCAGGGAGGGATGAACGCACCAGACTTTAAGGCTTACTGCATAGCTCCAATGGCTGGCGTGCTGGATTAGCAGATGAAAATTACAAGAAATAAACTATAATCAACAGATGCTAGACAAGGGTAGTCTGCACTCCTTGTTATGCCCCAGAACCCTGGTTCAAGGACACACCCCTCTCTTTTTAAAAATAGCACTCCAATATTGGCAGCTGGCACTTCGATATACCTCTGGCACGATTCCCTATTCTCCCAATATCCCACTGTTGGGATTACCAGTAGCCATGGGTAATTTAACCCCTGCACAACTACAAAAATGGGCACAGGAAGGCGTAGAGTGCATAGGTTCTTTGTTTAAAGACCAACGTTTACTAACACACACTGACTACATCCATGAACACAACTTATCAGCCTCACTTTTCCTCCTACACGCTAGTATTACGCGCTACGTCACTAAATACTGGGCCCCGAATAATATAGAACCACCTACAAACGCACTGGTACACTCCATATATACTGCAGGCCAAGGGACGCATATGGTCAAATGGCTGTATAAGGGACTGAAAACTCACCTATCTAAACCCCTGACGGAATTAAAATTTAATGACAAACAGACATAGGAAGAGAGATATCAGAAGAGGAATGGACAACAATACTAAACTACCCAAGCCTAAAATCACGTAATACAAGATTTAAATTCATCCAATATGCTATACTTCAGAGCATACCTTACCCCACACAGATTACATATTTTATACCCAGAACTGCCCTCAACGTGTCCTAGATGCAGGGAGGAGGAGGCGGGACTTACACACATGCTGTGGAAATGCCCTGCCATCTCTGAATACTGGGAAAACATAACCAACTCACTAAATACACTAGCAGGGAAGACTGTATACTGGAAAATAGAGACATGTGTATTGGGAATGCTCCTGCGTCCCAAAAAAAAGAAAGTTCTCCCTAGATGGATAAACCTAGCAGTCCTATTGGCTAAACGCCTACTGACTAGGCAAAGGAAAGCTACAACAGCACCCACGGTGAGCCAATGGAAGGCGGAAGTAATAGAATGGGGTAAAGCAGAAGGAGCTGCCCTTAGAAGAGAAGAAAATGACGGATATAGGAAATACCCAATATCCCAGGAATGGGATGAATTAGTAGAAAGGTTCATATAATTGGATAAAGAGGAACATGGTGAAAACATATCTCAATGATATCCATAGGATAATAATCACCAGGTACATAATAAAATCGTCGAAAAGTTCCCAACCCCCCCGAATTTTTTTTACATACATCAATAGTATATGATAATTGATAACAGTCAAGAATGCAGCGATAGAAAATCCATCCTCAACACCAAGATGTCTGATTAGTGGTCCATAGTTGGTAGTTAAAAATAACGTTCGATGTAGGGAACACAGGTTGTCATACTAATTTGAAAGCACCACCACAATAGTGCATAAAGTCCACCATATAAGACATATAGGAGAAGACAGTTCAAGGTCAAAATAATTGGTATGTAAAGATGCAAAGGATGTAACAGCATATAAATCGGTGAAAAATGCACATGTAAAACTATGTATGCCTTATGTGTTCTCCCCTGTTTCTTATGTTTAAGAAAACAATAAAATATGTTTAAAAAAAAATAAAAATCAAGGCGAGGCAGTCTGAGTCCAGCAGTGATGGTGGCAGCATACATACAGGACCTGCTGGCGAAAGGAAGGTTCATATACCCAATAATGTGGTGCCAAGTTATGTGGTGGGAGATGACATTGATAAGTGGTTGGCTGCTTATGAAGTTGCACTAAGGGCTCATGGGGTCTCTGAAGAGCAATGGGGGATGGCCTTGTGACGGCATGTACAGCTGTGGGGAGGAACACACTTGTTACACTGGATCCAACAGATCAAAACGTATATGCCCCCATGAAAACCTCTTTACTTGCCAAGTTTGGGCTGACCCCTGAGAAGTACCGTCAGAGGTTCAGGGACATAAACCAAACTCTCCACACAAACCTGGGTAGACTTTTTAGATTTTTCCAGTAAGGCACTGAAGGGATGGGTGCAAGGCAGCAATGTAAATGATTACACAGGGTTATATTATTTGATTCTGAGAGAGCATATGCTCAGTATTTGTTTTACAGAGTTTTGTCAGCAGTTGGTAGACAGTAAGCTGACTGATCCTAGGAAGCTTGTTGAGGATGCAGACCTCTGGGCAAGCACCAGAGTGTCCGAGAAGGTATCTGGGGGGGACACTGTCAAAGGTGGTCAGGGTTCCCACCAGAAGAAAGGGGGGGGAGAAAAACTTTAAAATAAGGAGTTCTCAAAAGGCCCCCAAAACAATTTCCAGGGGGGTGGTGGTAACCAGTCCCAGCCTCAGTCTGAGAAGAGGCCAGGATTCTTTGACAAGAAGAAAGGGAAGTTTATCCCCAAATGCTTAGAGTGCTTCAAGTTTGGACACTCTCAGGGTGATTCCAAGTGCCCCAAGAGGGCACAGCCCACCACTGGAGGGTAGATACTTGGGTTGGCTAGTGTAGCGCTCGGATGGGGGAGATGGTCCCAGTTAGCTTGGGGGAACAAATAGAGGTATCACTAGTGTCCCTGGAAGATAAGGAAATAGTGCCAAAAGCCCACATGCCTACCAATACTTCCAAGTATAGGCAGTGGGTCACCACTGATGGGCAAAGGGTTGAGGCTCTGAGTGACACAGGAGCCAGCATGACTACTGTCAGGGGTCAGCTGGTGTCAGCAGAGCAGTTCATCCCTAATACATTCCACCAGGTCATAGTCGCTGACAATCGCAAGAGCCACCTACCGGTATATCTGATTCCCTTGGAGTGTGAGGAGGTCTCTGACACTCTAAAAGTAGCTGTGAGTGCTGCCATGCCTGTAGATTGTCTGTTAGGCAATGATCTTGAGCACACTGCCTGGAAGGAGATAGAGCTCAGATTCCACCTGGAGATGTTAGGTTTACCTGAATGGGTCTGCATGATCTCACGGTCCATGGCTGCCCGGGAAGGGAATCAATGGCGTCTGGAGCCTGGAACAATGGCCCAGACAGCTGCACAGAGGAAGGGCAAGGGATGTGGGAAACTGACCCCAGATATTCCCGCGGTGGTTGACGGGGTCCCAAAAGAGGAGGCCCCTGAGCCAACGGGGGACGATATTGCAGACCTGGGTGACCTACCTTAGCTTGCTGGCTGGCAAGTGGAGGGCGGACCAATCAGTGAGGAATTCTGCAAAGCGCAGAAGGAGTGCCCCACTCTTGAGGGTCTGAGGCAACAGGCCTCAGCCCAAGCAGCAGGTGAAGCCTCTAGCAATCACCACATATATTAGGAGAATGATCTCCTCTACAGTGAGCCTAAGGTACCGGCCGCTGAGGCAGCATGTGTGCTGGTGGTCCCACAGTGTTACTAGGCCTTCCTACTAGGCCTGGCTCACAACATCCCCCTGGCAGGACGTTTGGGGCAAGACAAGACCTTTGCCATGCTTGTCACCCACTTTTATTGGCCTCGAATACGGGTAGCTTCAGATGTGTTCTGTAGGTCCTGCCCAACCTGACAGGCTAGTGGGAAGACGGGGAAAAGGCTCAAGGCCCCTGAAAGGGTGGGAATCGGCGTCATTGTCCCTTTGAACCCCAAACCACCCTAGGCAACAGGTTTATCCTGGTTTTGATGGACCATGCCACCCCCTATCCGGCGGCAATCCCTCTAAGGACAGTGACTGCACCGGAGGTGACCAGAGCTCTGATGGGGATATTTACCCGTGTAGAGTTCCCAAAGGAGGTTGTGTCTGACAGAGGCACAAACTTCATGTCAGTATACATGAATTCTATATGGGATGAGTGTGGGGTAACTACCGGTTTACCAACCATTACCATACTCAAACCAATTGGCTTGTTGAAAGGTTCAAATCGACCCTGAAAGGCATGATCACTGGCCTGCCTGAGGCCATGAGTCGTAAGTGGGACATCCTCTTGGCATGCCTTCTCTTTGCTTATAGGGAGGTGCCCCAGAAAGGGGTGAGGTTCAGCCCCTTTGAACCTCTCTACTGTTACCCTGTCAGGGGAACCCTAAGCATAGTAAAGGAAGGATGGAAGAAAGCTCCCAAGAAACCTCTGAAGGATGTGGTGAGTTACATGCTGGCTCTCCGCAACCAGACACAGCGTTTCTGGAAGCAGGCCAAGATCAACCTCGAGGCCAGTCAAGAGGTGATGAAGGAGTGGTATGACCAGAAGTCCACCCTGGTAGAATTCTCACTTGGATACTAGGTATGGCTGATGGAACCAGTAGAGCCTAGAGCTCTCCAGGACCGCTGGACTGGACCATTTGAAATCAAGGAGCGAAAGGGGGAGGCCAATCACCTAGTGGACCTCAAGACCTCTAGAAACCCCCCGAGGGTTCTTCACCACAACAGACTTAAGCCTCGTTTTGAGAGGTCTGATGTCAGTATGCTCCTTGTGACAGTTGAGGGCATGGAAGAGGAGAGTGAGCCTCCCCCCGACCTCCTCTCTGCCAAAGAAGGTGATGGGTCAGTGGAGAGTGATTATCTCTCTGACTCCCTGACTCTAGGTCAGAGGGGAGACTGCTATGAGTTGTTGGAGCAGTTCTCTTCCCTGTTCTCCCTCACTCCTGGACTCACATACTTGTGTGTCCACAACGTTGACACAGGAGAAATGTAAAGAATTGTAAACAATAAAATTTACAGGGTGTCAGACAGAGTGAGGTCCAGCATCCAGGATGAAGTTTCCAAGATGCTGGCTCTTGGGGTGATATAGAAGTCCAGCAGTCTCTGGTCCAGCCCAGCGGTCTTGGTTCGCAAGGCTGCTGCCCCTGGTGCCAAGCCAGAACTTAGGATCTGCGTGGACTACCGGGGTCTCAATTCTGTCACGAAAACAGATGCTCACCCTATCCCCATAGCAGATGAGCTCATAGACAGGCTCGGCGCTGCCAAGGTCCTTAGTACCTTTGATCTCACGTCAGGGTACTGGCAGATCGGCTTGACTAAAGGGGCTTAGGAAAGATCCACTTTCTCTACTCCTAAGGGCCATTACCAGTTCAGAGTAATGCCCTTTGGATTAAAAAATGCCCCTGATACCTTCCAACGGTTGGTTAATGGGGTTCTAACTGGCAAGGATGCCTTCTGCACAGGCTACCTAGACGACATTGCCATCTATAGTTCCAGCTGGGAGGAACACCTGCTCTACCTCAAGAAGGTGCTTCAGGACCTGCAACAGGCAGGCCTGACCATCAAGGCCAGTAAGTGACAGATTGGTCAGGGTTCCGTGGTGTACTTGGGACACCTAGTAGGTGGTGGCAAGGTGCAGCCCCTCCAGGCCAAGATTGAAACTATCAAGGCCTGGCAACCACCTAGAACCCAAACAGAGGTGAGAGCCTTCTTAGGTTTCACCGGATATTACCACAGATTCGTTAAGTGATATGGCACCAGAGTAGTCCCCTTAACATAACTGACATCCAAGAAACAACTTAGGTTGGTGAATTGGACAAAGACTTGTCAGAAAGCCTTTTACTCCCTGAAGGAAGCCATGTGCACGGCCCCCATGCTCAAGGCACCTGAATACTCCCAGGAATTTATTGTGCAGACGGATGCTTCAGAGCATGGTATAGGGACGGTTCTAGCACAGCTAAATCAGTAGGGCCTAGACCAATTGGTAGTCTTTATTAGCAGAAGGCTATTACCACAGGAATAGAGGTGGAGTGCTATTGAGAGAGAAGCATTTGCTGTCGTCTGGGCACTGAAAAAGCTGAGACCATACCTGTTTGGGACTCACTTCCGGGTTCAGACAGATCACAAGCCCCTCAGATGGCTCATGAAGGTGAGGGGTGAAAATCCTTGAGGTGGTCCATTTCCCTACAGGGAATGGACTCTACAGAGGAGCATCGCCAGAGGATCGACCACGCCAACACTGATGGTCTTAGCGATGAGAGCTCCCAGGAGGTTGGGTAGCTCTTCCCAATTTCAGCTGGGGGACACACATGTTAGACCTGACAGCCTTAGGGTGGTCACCCTCAACTTTTTGCCTGCCTCCCTCCACTTTTTGACACTGTTTTTGCTGGTTTTAGTACTCTGCACACTTTACCACTGCTAACCAGTGCTAAAGTGCCTATGCTCTCTCCCTTAAAACATGGTGACATTGGATCATACCCAATTGGCTTATTTAATTTACTTATGAATCAATAGTAAAGTGCACTATATGTGCCCAGAGCCTGTAGATTACATGCTACCAGTGGACCTGCAGCACTGATTGTGCCATCCACATAAGTAGCCCCTTAACCATGCCTCAGGCCTGCCATTGCAAGGCATGTGTGTGCAGTTTCACTGCCACTTCGACTTGGCATTTAAAAGTACTTGCCAAGCCTAAAACTCCCCATTTTCTACATATGTCACTGCTAAGGTAGGCCTTAGGTAACCCATAGGGCAGGGTGCTGTGTAGACAAAAGGCAGGACATGTACCTGGTAAGTTTATGTGTCCTGGTAGTGTAAAACCCCTAAATTTGTTTTACCCTGCTGTGAGGCCTGCTCCTTTCATAGGCTAACATTAGGGCTATCCTCATATACTGTTTGAGTGATAAATTCTGATCTGAAAGGAGTAACACGGTCATATTTAGTATGGCCAGAATGGTAATACCAAATCCTGATGACTGGTGTAGTTCGATTTAATATTACTATTTCAGAAATGCCACTTTTAGAAAGTGAGCATTGCTCTGCACTTAAATCCTTCTGTGCCTTACAATCCACATCTGGTTGGGTTAGTTGACAGCTCCCTTGTGCATTCCTGGGATGGGAGGGTGGAAGGCTTGACACTTACATGTCAAACTACAGTGGCCTGCCCTCACACAATGGACTGCCATGCCCCCTACTGGGCCCCTGGTAGACAGAATGGAACTAAAAGGGGACCTTGTGCACTTCTAAGCCACTCTTTGAAGTCTCCCCCACTTCAAAGGCACATTTGGGTATTTAAGCAGGGTCCCTGACCCAAGCAACCTACACACTTCTGGACCTGAACCTTCAACCTGTCAAGAGGAATTGCCCAGATGCCCAAAGGACTCACCTGACTGCTTTTCTGCAAAGGACTGCTGCCCTGCTGTGGCCCTGCTGCCTTGCTCCCCCCTGGCTCTGCTCAGAAGTGCTCTCCAAGGGCTTGGATTGAGCTTTCATCCTGTTTTCTGAAGTCTCAGGGCTAAAAAGACTTCACCTCTGCAAAGAAATCCTTGTGTGGCAAAATTTAGATGCACAGCCTGCTAAAAACAGCGCACAGCCTGCATCGCAGTGAGAAAATCACCGCATGCCGAATTGGAACAATGCAGCCCGGCTCCCTGAGTGGAGATCGACGCAGCACCAGCGTTGCGACCGGAACTTCGCTGCACGGCCCACTGGATGGACGCATATCTGAGCCAGAACGATTCAGCCAAACTCTCTGCGAGAAGAATCAACGCAGCACCTGCTGTGCAACAGAAATTTCCCTGCATCACCCACCGGATTGACGCAGCTCCTGTGACTTCATCCTGCATGCCCAGGATTTCTCCACATCATCCCCGGGGCGTCCAAATACCCTGCAACCCAAAGAGGATCCAAGTCAGCGTGCCAGAAATCGATGCAAAGTCTTTCCTGCGTGCAAAATTATCGACGCATCATCTGTATGCACCCTGAGAAACCGATGTGCACCTCCCCATTCAGGGTCCTTGCTTGGACGGGGGTAACCTGACTGCCAACCAAAGACCTAATTTCTAACACAGACAAACACAATGACAACCCACAAACCGATTAATTAGCACTGAAACACCATAGGCATATATACACTTCAAACTCAGCACACACCATACACATGCACCATAAAGACTATATTCATATCACAAATGCACACAAACACCACAACACACCAGCACACAAACCTAAGCATCCCACCCACCCCATCAAGTACCAAACACTCCGCCCTTGTGCACAACACCCCCCACCACATCACTGCTACCATGCCTCTTCAAAAGCAATTCGCAGAGGGAGAGTTGAGGGTCATGGTCGATGAAATTGTCAGAGTAGAGCCACAATTGCTGGGAGCACTGATCCAGCACACATCCATAGCCAGGAAATTTGAGTTATGGTGGGGGATCATCGAAAGGGTGAACTCAGTGGGCAACCATCCATATACAAGGGAGGACATCAGGAAGTAGTGGAACGACCTATGGGGGGATGGTGCGTTCCATGACATCACGCCACTAGATTGCCATGAACAAGAGTGGCGGTGGGCCCCCACCTCCTCCCCTACAGTTCACATTGTGGTAGGAGAAGGTCTTGAGGGTCTTGCATTCGGAGGCCCTGACTGTAATAACCGGAGGACTGGACTCTGTTAAGTCACTAACAGTCCCCCGGCACCAACCACTCCTGTACAGCATGCCTCCCCACCACCCTATCACTCCCCAGTTTTCGCCATCTTACACTTACTCCCCCCACCCAATCACCTAATGCCCCTCCCTTGCATGCCACACCACCCCACTGCCACTATACCCATATAGTCCCTCTGTAGTACACAGATAGCACTCACACTGGCAAGCACTACAACTCCCATAATGCATCACACCCTACACACGGAAAGCTGCTATTCCTACTGCACAGTGGAACACCTACACGTAAAACCATCGCACCAGCTACACCAAATGGATGCTTCAACTGCATCATACTACATGGCAATAACAGAAATGCTATCCACTAACCACAGCCCTCAATGGAACATGGAACCATTGTCACAATCCATCACCCACAAACAATATCTGCAGTGCTGCATCTGTCATTGCCATCACTGGGAAGCAAGTCAAGCCACTGTATGCATCAGACAATGATATTAACAAATCCACTCCACAATGTAACTCACTCCTCCATCCACAAGTACCCCTGCCACTGCCACCCTGCAGAGGATGCCAGAAACAGCCAGCCCTCCTATGATGAAGTCCCCAGTGAGGTCTACAACTCTGGATGTCTGAACATTGACGACTTACCTGGCTCATCTGGGACAACTGGTCAGTTCACCGCCACCAACCTCACCCTGCTCACATCTGAGCTACCCACCACTGTGGCAACAACAGCACAGCCCCAACCCCTCATCCCCAATCCTGTATCCTAAGGACAGGTCAATAAGCAGTGTGCCCCACAGTACAGGGACCAGAGTCTACCCCTCATACCCAAGACGATGAAGGTGTAACTGGGAGTGGGCACACTGTGCCGGGGGCACACACCCAGGGAGCCTGGGGCAGTGGGAGGGCACCTGTGGGCCAACAGGTGGGACCCCCAAGGACAACAACTGGCCAGGAGGCCATCTCCCCAGTTCTGAGAGCATACCAGCAATCCTAGGACAAGAAGGGCCAGATACTCTCTACGTTGCATGAGAACCAGAGGCTGCAGAGTGAATACCACAAGGAAGTCATGCAGCAATGGCAGGCTCACAATGCCAAGATGGCCTCCATTGCAGAGGTCCTCAAAGAAATACCAACCATCCTGCGTGCATCCTACATCCTCCAGCAGGCCCCTTATACTAGCCACATACCAACTGAGCCATCCACTTCTGCCACAGCTAGTGGAATGGAGGCCCTGCCAGAGGATCCATAGGTCCCTAGCACCCCTCCCTCTGAAGCTGAGGAGCCCCCACGCAAACGAGGTCGTCCATCCAGACATCCTGCAGGAACTGATGCTAAGACCAAAACCACTGCCAGGAAGTGACTCTCTCCTGAACATCCTCCCGTGATTGCAACTGACACACCATGTTGACTGTACACTGTCATGTCTCCATTTTCACTTGGCCTTTGGATACTGGACCTGTACTACCTGCAGCTGGGCCAACTGCTCGGATGATTTTGTCCACCATGACCCCACTCATCACTCACTGCACTTGTGAAACAAATAAAACACCATTGAGCACAACTATGCTTCCATGTCTTTATTGTAACAAGTAATATTTTCTGTAGTACAACATGTCATTTCAGATTCAATCAATCAATCAATCAGTTTTTGTAAAGCGCGGCTACTCACCCATGAGGATCTCAAGGCGCTGGGGGGAGGGGCCTCATCCGAAGAGCCACGTCTTGAGGTTCTTCCTGAAGATGGTGAGCAATGGGCTTTGTCTGAGGTGCACAGGGAGGTTGTTTCAGCTCTTTGCTGCAATGTAGGTGAAGGATCGTCCTCCCGCTGTAGTTTTGCAGATGCGAGGGATGGTGGCCAGGGCCATCTGTGCAGAGCGGAGGGATCTGGCAGGGGTATGGAAGGAGACGCGGTGGTTCAGATAGAACGGTCCTGTGTTGTGTGTGGCCTTGTACGTGTGAGTGAGTAGTTTAAAGGTGATTCACTTCTCGACCAGTAAGCAGTGGAGGATCCTCAGGTGTTGAGAGATGTGTTCTCGGCGTGAGAGGTCCAGAATGAGTCTGGCGGCGGTGTTCTGGATGAGTTGTAGTTTTTTTATGTTTCTAGTTGATGTGCCGGCATAGAGGGCATTGCCGTAGTCGAGCTTCCTTGTGACCAAGGTGTGGAAACCTGCCCTGCGACAGTCTGCAGGGATTCATCTGAAGATCTTCCGAAGTTTGCGGAGTGTGTACTAGAAGGAGGAGGTGACTGAGTTTACCTGGTGGGTAATGGATAGGGAGGCATCGAGGATGATGCCTAGGCTGTGGGCATGCTCAGTCGGTGCAGGGAGGGAGCTGAGGAATGTGGGCCACCAGTAATCGTCTGAAGTTGAGGTGGCGTTTCTGAAGATGATGAGCTCAGTCTTGTCGCAGTTGAGCTTGAGGCATCTTTTTCTCATCCAGGTGGTGGATGGAAGTCCATTTGGCAGTCTCCGGGTGTTCGATGAGGGAAATGATGAGATTACTCATTGACCAGCAAAAGTCTGTAAGATGGACTGAAGCAATGTGCAGCAAGTATGATAGCAGAACAGACATATACTTTAATCGTGTTTCAAGGGAGCCACCAGTATAGCCAGAAACCAGAGTAGCACCACCTAAGTGACCTGTAAATATAGCAAGACAGGGACAACCATTACGATAGGAGGCAATGTTGCCCACTAAAACACACATGCAGTACATTGCCGTCCTCTCTAGTGCGAAGTGCAACTAGAATGTTAACAGAAATTACCATGGCTGATTTACATTTGCAAAACATGCATTCCCAATGCTCGATCTCTCACAGCTGACATGACCCAACTAAAGCCAAGTTCCACTGTTAGTACAAGTTATGGACCATATTCGTCCATTGTGAACCGTCAGAATAAGTAGCTAAACTGATAACACCACATTGGTTGGCAGTGCATTTGCAGTTGACATAGCATTACTGGGAACAAACAACATGGTCAATCATATGCAGATGGGATGCTAGTTACAACATGGAAACGTAGCTCTGACATTTGAACAGTAACAGCTCCCCTGATGGCACACACCATGAGAAGCAATGTCACAAGGCACACAGGAGTACAGTACATATACAATACAGTTAACACATACCTGAATTTCATTGGAAGTATTGGTGGATTAACTCTGTTCTAGAGTCAGCGGCATCCTTAGCATATGGCATCTCATCACTTTCTATGTGACTATCATCAGCCACTGGTCCAGCTGCCACTGCTTCAACATTCAGAAATGGTATAAGACGTCTCAGGGCCCAATTGTGTAGCATGCAGCAAGCAACAATGATCTGACAGACTTTTAGTGCTCTGTAGAGCATGGCACCTGCTGAGACGTGTAGACACCAGAATCTGGCCTTCAGTAGACCAAAGGTCCTCTCAATGACACGCCTCATTCTGCCGTGGGCCTCATTGAAAAGTTTTTCCCCATCAGTTGTCGAGTATCTCACTGGTGTAAGCAGCCACACAAGGTTAGGATAGCCAGAGGCACCTGTGTGCACAAAGGTTGGACCTTTAACAATACCGGTAGGGACACAGGGTAGTTTGTGATGAGAGGTGACATTACAGTTGCACACATACAATTGGATACATACCAATGAGCCAGGTCCTCTCACTCTGTAGTTGTGCCATCAAGTGTGGGACATTGCTGTTCCTCAGAATGTAGGAGTGATGCACAGATCCAGGAAACTTGGCCGCCACTAGGGAGATATACTGGTCAGTGAGGTACACCACCTGGACATTGATGGAGTAAAAGATGTTCTTGTTCCTGCACACTTGTTCATTGGCCCTGGGAGGAACCAAAGCAATGTGGGTGCCATCTATACTTCCTATCACATGAGGGACACGTCCTGTATCCTAGAAGTCTGATTTAATAGTGGGCAAATCTGCACGTTGGATGAACCTGATGTAGCTGTCCAGGTGTTTGAGTAAAGCACACAGTACATCCTTCAACACAAGACTGAACAACCCTGCTGCCAAGCCCACTGTAATCTGGAACGAGCCTGAGGCAAGGAAGTGTAGCACTGATAAGACTTGTACTGTGGGAAGGATTGCATAGGGATTACGTATGGCAGGCAAGAGATCCGGCTCCAACTGGATACACAGCTCCATGATGGTCTGATGGTTTAAATGTAAGGTCTGGATGATGTGTCTCTCTTCTAGGGTAGCAAGGTCGACCAGGGGCCGGTACACCGGTGCATGTCTCATTCTCACCATTGCACGGTATCTAAGAATATAAGAGAGGAAAAGCCACAGGTTGATGCTGACATTTCACATGCCACCTAACACTGTACTTGTAACACACTATGGTAATGTGGACATTACTCTGAAGTATACACGATCCATTAGGCCATGTAGACTGGACGTGTGAGCCATCCTACATTACTTGTGCTACCCCAGACAAAAAGCTTGGCACACATGTACATGTGACACTTCCATTTGACAACTCCTTTTTCCCACAGGTAATTAGCTGTATAATTAGCTGTATGTAACATGTTTGACATACAGATATGGCTAGTCCTTCTATGACACAGCAACTAACTGCACATGTCCTGTCACTGTAATCAGTCCATCTAACTACACTGTCCATGAATGTCACATGTGTAAACCCAGCTTGGATGTGTGAACATGGTGAATCTATGCACTTGTCATTACAATTCATCCATGACGCACTTATTAATCACCTATAATACACTGATGACATGTAAAATGGGAGCCGTCTGTCCTGCATACACAGGACAGATGGAAGTGACCTCATCCCGCCAGAATTAGTCGTCATAGCGGTATGCGGTCTCAACCGCCGTGCAACTCCTCATTGAATAACAATATTGCCTATGGGAGACTGAGGCCACTAATGATCACTGCCGGCGGTGACGGTCATTTACCTGGTGACCATGACTGTCCTTTTCTTTTGCATAGCTCACTTGACTCCTGACACTCGTGCAAGCAAGACCTCCACTGCATGTGCTGCTGTGTACTGTCTCTGGGAGCCACCATGCACATCCTGCAGGAGTGAGGGCCCCTGCCTTCAACTAGGAGGAGTTGGAGAAGCTAGTGGACGGGGTCCTACCCCTGCATGAACAGCTGTATGGGGCACCAGAGCAGCAGATGAGTCCAATGTTACTGTACTGTCTGATAATGGTGTGTGTGAGGCTGCACATGGAGTCGATACATGCAAATGGCAATGGAGTTGGTGCTTTTGTGCCGTTGGCACACGTTAGTGTGGGCATGAGATGTGTCTGATGTGTGAAGTTCACTGCTGTTGCTGTGATGCCACTCTACATGCCTTTCTCCTTCTGCCTGTGTCATCCATATAGGTTAGCACCCATCAGAAGAAAGGAATTTGGTGTGCCATTGCCAAGCAAGTGTGGTCTCTGGGGGTCCATAGCCAGCGGAGCATCCACTACAGAAAGCGTGGGAGGACCTGAGACACTGGAGCCTAGAAGACTGTTGATGCCCAGCTGGGGATGTCCTCCAAACAAAGGAGGGGTGCCCATCGGACCCTGATCCCCCTAAATGCCCGCATTTGGTCTACTCTGAAGTGGATGGGCGCTTGAGGGCAGCACAGCAGCCACAAGGGGCTAAGTACACACTCACACCTCGCAAATATTTGGAATGTATGGGTTTAGATAGCCTACTAGTGGTAAGATGTAATGGAGATCATTGGTAGATGAACGTGGACTATGGGTATCTGCCACCCTGGCAGGATTTCTATAGAGTATGTATGGCTATACCATGCAGGCAGTGACTTATGAGGGGACTCCTTTCATGTTTGAGTTTGTCTGGACACACTTCACATATTTTATGAGACCTGCCCCTTCCATCAGCATCAGTATACCTGAGGTGTTCAGGCATTGCCACCAGTATCACTCTGCCACAATGACAGAGGTTATTTGTGTGTTATCAATCAGCTGCCTTTAACTGAATGTGCAGATGGCTGCAGGGGGCCAAGTAACTACTGACCACATTGTACAGGGATTTGTGGCCATGCTACCTTTCCATGCAGGATAATGTTGGGTAAAATAATACAGGATATGTCAAGTAAATCGACTAAGGGAATGTGGCAAGTACTATGCAACTGTGCATCGTTAGACCCTTCATGAAGTCAATGTGTGCCTATGTTCCCATATTAGTATGTTTTTTCAGCATAGCTTTAGTTTCGCCTATCTTAATTGCCCACAGTTATGCATGTAAATGCAAATGCATGCCCTGACATGGCATACTAGGAGAATAATTAGTTTTTGCTCTCTGTGAATGATGGGTAGGTATTTACCCATTCTACCCTTTCTTTCTCTCAGAAACCTCCCTCCGTCTCCTCCTCTGTCTTTGCGTGCATCAGCATCATCAGGTGAAGGAGAAGGGCCACTGGCGAGTGGGGAAGCTGCATCCCACCGGACCCAGGAGGCTGACACCAGCAGAGCCGAGGGGACCAGTGGGACAGAGGATGAAGGGAGTGCCACGGGGGAGTTCGGATCTACTACATCCTTATTGGATTCCTCCTCCAATGGACGCTCTCTGGCAGTGACGGACTATCTGGGACAAGCCCAGCACCATCCTTGTCCGCCACCCCTTTTACAGCACTGCCCTCCCTGTAGCTCCCCATCAAGTTGCCCGTGCCCGCTCACCCACGAGGGTTGGCGTCTCCTTCGCAGCAGGCACCTCTGCCCCTGCCCCTGTCAGCCCCTGCTGACCTCCTGAAGTCCATCTCTGTGGGACATCAACCATCGTGAATGCCGTCCAGGGTCTGGCATCACAGATGAAGCAAACCAATGCCTACCTCAAAGGCATTCACGGTGCCCTGACTGCCCTGTAGAGATCCTTACAGGCTCTGGCCTCTTCGTTGATGGCAGCCAGTGTCTCTTTGTCTTCCATCCCCCCTCTAGATACCTGTGCCCAATCTCACACCCCTCTCCCCACACCGATCCAGAGCACACAGTCAGACCACCATTCATCCACCTCAACCAACACAGTTCGCAAAGACAAACACAACCACCACATGACCCACCCCGCCATGCACTCAGACAACACACACATGCAGACAGAACAACATCCACTCCCTATATAGAATCCCCCACCACCTCCCTCACAGACACTACACAACTCAAATCTGCTATCACCACATCAACACTCCCAGAACCAGCCACAAGTCAGCTCATACCCATCGCCAAAATAGTAGACCAGCACACATCCACCCAATACACCACATGTGCACTCACCATGACTACCAACACCCCCGAAGCAGCACATCCACTTTACCTGCAGGCACCACCCCAACAGACACTCACACATACACCCTGGCATCTACCTGCATCCCCTCCCCCCTCCTCCCACGATACCTAAACGCCTGCAGTCATCCACCCGATAGACACCCAGCACACACATGGCTGCCACCATGGCACCTGCACCCATAAAACCTACACATACACATCTCACAGCCACTCCCTCTCCCTCTACTCCCAAATGTTTTTCCCATGACCGCCCTTGTGTTCCATTAAAAAGATTCCTTCATGAGTTTTCTCTGTTCTCTCCCACTGTCCCAGCCTGTGGTTCCTCAAGCGCCCCGTTACCCTCCCCAAAGCCAGTCCTTCTACCTCCCAGTCCTCTCTTGCCCCCCTGGTACTGTCCGGGGCCCTCCCCCTTCAGAGACTAAGACAGCCACCAAACAGAGGGTCAGTCCTCCTAAATCTAAGGGAAAGGGCTCTTCCCCAAAGGCAAAAAGTAAACCCAAACCCCCCAAACTTAAACCCAAGCCAAAGACCCCCAAACCTAAACCCAAGCAAAATGACCCCCCTCCCAAACCTAAGCTCCCTTCTGCCCCCCTTCACCACTGAGGTGCCTTCCTGTCCCATTGATGTCCCTGTCATGTGGATGCCACTTTGCAGTCAGGAGTCAAATTGGGGCCAAACACTTTGCCCAGTGTGCCTGGGGCACTGTATACTTTTGGACTGGCCAGTAGGCCTTTGTTGTATATAGTTGGACTTTTCAAATATTATTTATATCAATATATCTGCACTACAGTACCATTGATGTTGAAGGTAACATACTTGTCCTGACTTTCCTTCCACATGCATGTGTTGCATATGTTTGATTTGGGGTGTGTGTTCTGTTTATGTGATGTGTTTGTGTAGCAGCATGAGTTGTGTTAGTGACTTGTGCTATGGACTTGTCGTGACGTGTTGTGATTGTATTGTGCGGCATTGTGTCATAGTGGTGTGTGCATCCATGTATGTGGTGTTGCATCTGTGATATGCTATGTATGTTGGGTGCATATGGCATGTGATCTGTCACATTGTTTGGCAGTGTTTTAGTTTGGATTGGTTGTGTGCTGTTGTTACGTATTGCTGCCAGTAAATGTTGTCCTGTGGAGGTGTGCAGTGTGCTTCTCTGCCAATGCGTTTGTGTGATTGCGATGGTGTTGTCGTCGTGTGATTTGGTGGTGTTGTGTATGAATGTGTTTAACAGTGGCAATGGTGTGCGTGTGCAGCCCGGTGTGTGTATGGCAAGTGCATAGTGGCCGTTGTGTGTGTTGTTTGTGTGTATGTATATGTAGGGGTGTGTTTGTGTGTGTGTTGGTATGGATGTTTGTGTGTGTGTGTGTGGCTGTCGCTAGCCGTGTCAGGTGTGTGTATTATGTGTGTGTAATGATGGCCTTCCCTCCAATGTGTGCTAGGAGGGTGTACTTACAGTTGTTGTCTTCTTCGCCGGCTGGTTCTGGAGTTGTATGGCCATCAGGAGAAATAGGAAGACTTCGAGTTCAAGTTCCATGGAGGCTGCGGATGTGTATGTGTTCCTGCAGATGAGTGTCTCCTTTTATGTTGTTCATTTCTGCCAGGCTTTTCATGGTGGTGTGACCGCCCCGGAAATCCTGGCGGTGTGCTACCTTGTAATATGCTAGGAGGAAATATGCTCTCTGATGTCCTGGAGATGCATACCCCTAGCTGTGCGGTCCGTCTGCACTGGTGGTACTGGCTGTGTTTTGGCTGTGCTCCGGTCAAATCTCTGCCATGGTCATGATATGGCGGTCTACTCTGTCCGCCTATTGGTGGTGTGGCCGCCACAGCCATCGCAGTGGTCGGGGAACCACCAAACTCGTAATGACCACCTCAATCTGAGAATTTCAAACAATTTGAGGAGAGTAATGTGCAAGTCAAAGTCTCCGCCAGGACCCGCACAATTTGAAGCCCCTGCGATTTGGGAACTTGTTGCAAGACAGAAGGAAACAGCTAAATTTGAAAATAGAATGTGGAAAGCAGTTAAGACATTAGCAGAAGCTAGATGCGATACAGAACAGAAAAGGTGGAAAGCAGAGATACTAGACGGAGTGAGAATGTTTCCAGCCATTATAGTATAAGGTGATGGAAGTACTAAGCCTAAGACAAGAAAGAAACGGACAGTGAAGACAGATCAGACAGCAGAAAATGAGGGTAAAAAGACAGCTACATATGAGAGTGATTCAGAAGATGAGTTTATAAATCAGGCTCTGATGAATTGTCCCCCACTGTATCAGTTGAGGAAGCAGTACAGAATGCAAACCCAAATGTACCATCTGCTCCAGTTACACAGAACCTGTTTCAGACAGTTTTAGGTACACCTGCAAAAACAGCGACACAAGTGCCCATGATTTATCCCCCAGTTCCTACTGTCAATGCAGCTCTGTCCATTACAAGTCCAATTGTGAATCAGGTAATGCCAAGTCCTAAAATGAATCAGACGATGCAGACACTTAATGTGACTACACCTATGCAGAACTATAATCAGAATCAAATTATGCTTATGTATAAACCAGTGCAAACAATGTCAAATGTTATGCTGAATCAAACAGAACAGATTTTCAGTACTGTTTTAACAGATTAAAGTAATGGAATGACAATTCCACAGAGTCACACATGGGTCCCGATGCACTAACACTTCCTGTGACCATAGGTCCAGTTGTACCAATGTATTCTTCGGGTAACCCTGGAAGTACTGCCCAGTAAATGAATGTTTCAGCAGTTCTTGAAACACAAGCTGCATCTGCTGGGATATCACCAATTGATATTCAGAGATCAGTATATTAAAACAATTCGGAAATAGACAAAATAGCTTCTTTTGTCCCAACTTTAACCCCTACAGAAATTGCAGAACCTAACCAGAAGTAAAAACAAGCAGTACTAGTTCTTGATACGAGGTTTCGTCAGGGAACCCCACTTCCTTAGATGCCTACACCAGATCAGATTACGAGTGTACATTGCAGTACCCCGCAAAATGTGCCCAAGAGCAATAATATTAGTTTGCAAGGTCTTTCGGCACAGCAGTTAACTGATTGGTTTAATAATATGAGTTCACAAGGAGCGACGGGTGCAACAAATGGTAGCGTTAGATCAGAAGAGACACCAGAGAGAGACAGAACAGTGAATGTGCCCAGATTGAAATTAGAATCAAACAAGTTCATTATGGGAAAGCTTGAGATGGAGCATTTAGAAACATACACAGAAGATGAATTGCGATTCATGTGTAAAGATGTTACTCAATGTGTAGGACTGACTTATGAGAGGTTAGCAGAATTGGCTGAAAAATATGAAGTGGATTCAGAAAACTCTAAACTTTTATAGAGCAGCTACAGATTAGAGTTCAGTAGCAAGGATATTCATAATATGGGATCACTTGCAATGAGAATGCACATTAAGAAATTAGTTACATGCATTCAAATATGGGAAACATTAGATAAATGGGAAGGCAGATGGGCAAAGAAAAGAGATCAGAAGAAAGCAAAGCAGAATTTGTCTCCAGCTGTAGAAAATCAGGCTGAGGACAATGTAAAAAGGATGTCTGTGAGACAAATGCCAGGTGGAGGTTATGTGTGTGTACTGTGGAATAGGAGTGATGTTTTGTCATTAGCAAGTGATTACTTGAGATTGAGAAAGAAACCAGTGGAGTGGTACAAGCAGACAGAAAGGTTTGTGAAACTGTCAAAATGCCTGTGGGAAGATTTAATGCATTGTTTGACATTGTGGTTCCAGTTGATTTGTGGACAGAGTGCAAAAGATGGGTTGATTGGTCAGAGCATGATCCTCCGAGAGATTCAGTAGCAGGCTCGCCATCAGAAGAGATTATGAAAAAGTATTATAAGGTAATTGAATTCCTGAGGAACAAAGTGTCCCCAAAATATATTGATAGGCAGAAAATTGACAGGACAGCACAGGAACCCGAAGAGTTAATTCATGCATATTATGAGAGATTGGTTCAACCTTTCAAACAGCTTAGTGGTACTGAAAACACTGAGCCAAATGATATTGGTCATCTTGTATTTAGATTTGTGCAATGATTGAAGCCATACATGAGTGCAATGATTCAGCAGCATTTAATTTGTTGGCAGAACAAGCTCATTGATGAGATCCTGCAGTATGCAAGGTGCTGTGGGGATGAAATTGAATTGAAGCAGAAAAGGTTGAGTGAGAAATTGATGGTAATACAATTGAAGGCTGCAAGTAAAGGAAACCAGAAACCCCTGATGAAGGTGAATACAGGAGGAATGCAAGGAGTGCAACAGCAGGTTAGCAATGTGGTTCAGTCTTGAAGTAGAGGATGTGGCGTCATGTAGATCAGAACGGAAATGTGGTTGATGTTCAGTCATTTCAGAAAACAAGTATTTGTCATGCCTGCAGAAATTATGGTAATTTGTGGAGGGAATGTCCATACATTATAATAATGTGAATAATTTGGTTTTGAAGGATAGAGTTGCTCCGACTCAAGGTAACAATCAGGTTCAAATTCTTAGAGTCCAAAGACCCTGAATTCCAAATGTACAGGTGTCACTAGTACAGCAAATGCAGATTCCACAAGCCCCGATGCCGCAGCAGCAGGTGATTGTTCTCCAGAAAAACATGAATCAGATGGCAAAACTAAACACAAGTCAATTGGCAAATGCAAACATGAATCAGATAGCTTCACAATTTCCCTCAATTGATTTGAGTGATGAGTAGTTCTTAGAAACATTCCACAGTGATAATTATGAGGAATAGGATTGCATGTTAGCCGCATTTTTAGAGGTAGATCCACATGGTCCCTATGTAAATGAAGCATTATGGGACACTGTGTTATTCTTGGTCGACACTGGAGCTACGCATTTCACTGTCAGCCCATCAGAAGTGCCAGACTTGCCCCTATCAGGAAGAAGAATTCTGGTTATAGCAGTAGCAATTGACACATCCTATGACGGAATATGTTCCAGTAAAAATAGGTTAATTTGTAAACAAGCACCAATTTGTGATTTGAGATTCAAGTAATCTGTTAGGACATGACCTGTTGTGTAAGCTAAAGTGTTCCATTAGCTGCACACCCAAAGGAATCGAAATAAAGAAAAATGAGGATGACAATGTCCCATGTAAAACTGCATAGCAGTACCCACTTGTCGCGTTGTATCCAGTGATGACTTGTTTTGATTTGTCCGAAGAATTGCGGGAAACAGTTGTTCCTGAGGTTTGGAATATTTCAGTAAGGAAGTTGAGCCAGTCAAAATCACACTGAAGCCAAATGCATTGTATCCAAGAATACCATCTTACAACATGACACCCGAGGTAGTGGCAGGAATACCACCCTTAATTGAGAGTCCGATTGAGCAATGTGTTCTGAAGGAAATTTTGTGAAGCCCTTTAAATTCCCCTATTTTAAGATTGTGGAAACCCAATAGAAAATACGGCATGGTTCAGGACTTGTGAAAAGTGAATGAGATTGTTATTCCATTTTGTCCTGTAGTACCAAATCCAGCAGTGATTTCATTTCAGATTCCTTGTAAAGAGTAATTGTTTAGGGTCATTGGCTTGTGTTAAGCCTTCTTTTCCATTCCGTTCCATGAGGACAGCCAGTTCCTTTTTGCATTTAAATTTGGCAGTCATATTTTAACATGGTATTATATCACCATCAATCTTTAATCACATTTTGAAAAGGAACTTGGAGTCTCCTAAAAGGCCCTACCATTCAGTCTTAGTGCAGCATATTGACGACCTGTTGGTTGCGTCAAATACACAAGAAGCATGCAGAGGAGATACTATAGCTCTCTTGAATCATTTATGAGAAAATGGGCACAAAGCTTCCCCATCAAAGTTGTAGTATTGTAAAAAGGAAGTCTGTTACTCAGGCCATCACACAGAGAAAGGTGCAAAAAAGGTGTTCTAAGAGAGAATTTCAGCAATCATGCAGATGAATCCTCCAGTTACTCAGAGGGAAGTCAAAATGCTCCTGGGAGTGGTTAGCTACTGCTGCCTATAGATTCCAATTTTTTCCCTTATGTCCAAGCCCTTCCAAAGACTGACACACAAGGATGTGTCTGATCATGTACCATTCAATGACAAATGCATTAAAGCCTTCACTAAGCTGAGAGGAAGCATGTGTCGAGCCCCAGCTCTGGGAATCCCAGATTACAACAAATGTTTTTCCTTGTTTTGCTGTGAAAGGACTAGATGTGCTCTCTCAGTTTTGACCCAGTTACATGGAAGTGCTAACAAACTTGTGGCTTATTTTTCAGCCACACGTGATCCTGTAGCTGTTACATTGCCTGGCTGTTTAAGATATGTGGCTGCACTAAGCATCAGCATTGAGCAGTGCGAAGGCATAGTTATGAGCCACAACTGAATGTTTTTATTCCCCATTCAGTGGAAATTTTGCTTACCCATACTAAAACACAATATCTCACCTGTGCTTGTTTGACCCGTTAGGAGCAGATGATCCATGGTTCTTTCTCCAAATGTAAATCTTAAGTGTTGTAATGTTTTAAACGAACTGACCTGAACTGTGCATCAAACAAAGACACAATATTCAAGATGTCCTTTTGGACAAAAATGACAATGTCCTTTTTGTTGATGGCTCCTGTTTAGGAGATTCTGAAGGTACCTGGAGAGCTGGTTATGCAGTTTGCACAGTTTCAGGTCTGATAGAAGCTTCTTAGCTTCGAGGAGTCTTTTCCGGACAAGTAGCCAAATTGAATGCTCTTAGTAGAGCATTCTGTATTTCCAAACAGCTCAAACTGACCATATTCACTGATAGTCAATATGGGTTTGGTGTTGTTCATGACTTTGGCCAGATGTGGTGCCAGAGAGGCTTCATGACCACTTATGGATCACCTATCCAAAACAGTGATGATGTACACCAGTTGCTGAAAGCATTACAGATACCCCTAAACATTGCAGTTATAAAATGTGCAGCTCATCAGAAATCAAATGATTACAAATCCTTGGAAAATACCTATGCTGACGAAGTTGCAAGGTATTGGCCGTGTATTGTACTTCTTTTAATGAGGTGTTGAACTCTAGAAGTGACAATGAGACAAGTCAAAATTTCTTTATGACAGCCTTTGATACTTGGGAAGAAGTCAAAAGAGTGCAGAATGAAGTGACAGATGAAAAAAGCAGGGTTGGATCAGAGCAGGATCTGTCCAGAGGAATGAGGATGATATAAGTAGCTCATTGTACCCAATGGCAAGATACTACCATGGATAGGCTCGCATAGGTAGAGATGCGATGTTTAGAACATTCAGACAAACATGGCGCAATCCTAGGTTCAGGTTGGTAGTGGAGTGTGTTTTCTCCTATTTGGTTGAGGCTTACCCAACTAGAAGAAATGACAGCCTCACAGTTGCAAAACTGCTATTGAGGGAGTTGATACCTCTATTCAGTTTTCCAACTTCTCTGGATGTGCAGCATTATAAATTGAGCAAAGATTGCATTGCAGTTACAGACCAGAAGCCTCAGGTCTGGTAGAGGACATAAATGTAACACTGAAGTCCCAACTGGTGAAAGTATGTGCATCAACAACACTGAAATGGCCAGATGCAGTGCTTCTTGTCCTGATGAATATGCACAGTACACCCAACAGAAAGACAGACTTGTCGCCTCACTAGATCATTATGGGGTGACCTATGGGATTGCCAGCAATGACTGTGAATGCCCTTGTGAACTTTACAGATGACTTGGTTTAGGATTATTGCAAATGACTAGCTGATATGGTTCGTTCTTTGTCTCGCCAGGTTGGAGAAGCAACTGAGCATTTGCAACAAGAACTCTGCATTGACCTGACTCCGGGCACGTGGGTGCTGGTGATGAAGCATGTAGAAAAGACATGCTTGGGGCCACATTGGAAAGGGCCTTACCAGATTGTTCTGGTTACCACGATAGCTGTGAAGTGTGCTGGTCTCCCAAACTGGTCCACGAGAGCCACACACAAAAAGTTCCAAGTCCCCTTGATGAAACAGCACCTGTTCCCGAAGGGTCAGTTACAGTCAAAGAAAGAGTCCAGGTTACTCAAGCTGTGGGGACTGGACAATTGGCTAATGCAGATCAGCCCAGTCTGGTGAAAATCTGAGCACGTCAAAAGCAGTTGAAGGTACGAGGGTTGAGACAGAGTCAGGTGACTCCTGCTAGCACAGATAATGTTGAAATACCAGTAGTGCAAGAGAAAAGAGTTATTAATGGAGGCCAGTGGCCCGCGAAATGCACAAAGCCAGTGAGAAAAGTACCTCCTACTATTGCTGAGGTAACTGAAGAATCCGACCAAAGTGACAGTGAAACAGGTCGTGTGACAAGGAGATCAAAAAGGAAGAGCGTGCCAAGTCGCAGATACTCTGCTCCAGAATGGACTTATTTCACAACTGATGACTGGGAGAAGTAGTTTGTTGCCTTTTGTGTTACCAATTTGAATCCAGCTAAACATTTTGGAACCTGGGATTGCTTTGGAACTGAACTTTGAAATCTCATTGCTGGTTGATGAACAGAGGCAATATTTGCTGGAAGTGCTAATCAGTGATTACCAAATGCTTTATTATTGGAGACATTTGAACTTTTAGTTGGAACTTTTGAATTTTGTAAATAAGAGAGAGTCTTAATGAACTCTCAAACTTTTGAATTTTAGTTTTTGAAAATACTTTTTTACATTTTCTCTGCTTACATAAAGAAAAGACTGAGACAGTAAAATAATTGAAAGCTGCTTCTGCATTTTTGTTTTTTGATTTTATTTTTTAATTTTGTATATATTGTGGTCTTAGTCTGGAAAAGCCCTGAATTCTGATCGAAGCAAAAAGAGTAAATGTAAGTATGTGTGCGTAGGTTTAGCAGTAGTATGTGTGGTTGTCATCATATTGATGATAAATGGATTTAGTTTCCATGTTAACGATGAGAGTGAAAAAACATCAATCACAAGTTTCCTGAAATTAGAAGGTTCACTCACAAATGAACGTCCCCTATATGAGGATGAGAAACCTTTATACACAGATAGTTCTAAGGGAGATTTGACATTAAATCTATATCACAAATTGTTATATGAGTACATTTAAACAACAGCGGTGCAGAACTGCTATCTTTGCATGAACATGCCTTCATCAGTACAGGAAGGAATAACTTATCACAGTTTGCCAATATCACATGGAACTTCTTGTAGTCTGTTACTAACACGGTTGTAGGATCAGGAGTATTACAAATAAAATAGGATTTCGTATTTTCTTTCATGGCTATCAGGAAGCACCTGAGCAGTATTGCTAAAGCAAAATACATTGACATTGTGGGAGGATTCTTTAACCTACCCTGACATTTGGAACAGCATATAGACACAAGAATAATTTAACCTGCATAATTAGTTCAGTAGAAAAAGGGTTCACCAGACACTTTGATGACAGAAGGAAGGCTATGAAAACAAAAATAGAAAAGGGAGTAGTTTTACAGAATTAGCAAAAAGGTGCAACACATTTAGGGGGTCATTCTGACCCTGGCGGTCCATGACCGCCATGGCGGAGGGCGGCGGAAGCACCGCCAACAGGCTGGCGGTGCTTCCTGGGCGATTCTGACCGCGGCGGTAAAGCCGCGGTCAGAAAAGGGGAGCCAGCGGTTTCCCGCCGGTTTCCCGCTGGCACAGGGTATCTGTCATGGCGGCGCTGCTTGCAGCACCGCCATGGGGATTCCGACCGCCTTCCCGCCAGCCTGTTTCTGGCGGTGTCCACCGCAAGAACCAGGATGGCGGGAACGGGTGCCGTGGGGCCCCTGGGGGCCCCTGCACTGCCCATGCCACTGGCATGGGCAGTGCAGGGGCCCCCTAACAGGGCCCCACAAAGATTTTCACTGTCTGCTTTGCAGACAGTGAAAATCGCAACGGGTGCCACTGCACCCGTCGCACCCCTGCAACTCCGCCGGCTCCATTCCGAGCCGGCTTCATTGTTGTAGGGGCTTTCCCGCTGGGCCGGCCGGCGGTCTTCTGGCGGTCGCCCGCCGGCCCCTCGGGAAAGCCAGAATGACCGCCGCGGTCTTTCGGCGGGAACCGCTTGGCGGGCGGCGACCGCCGACCGCCGCGGTAAGAATGACCGCCTTAGAGTCTAAGGGGGTCATTTCAAGCTTGGCGGGCGGCGGGAGCCGCCCGCCAAGTGGGAACCGCCAGAAGACCGTACCGCGGTCAAAAGACCGCGGCGGTCATTCTGGGTTTCCCGCCCAGCAGGAAACACCCTTCCACGAGGAAGCCGGCTCCAAATGGAGCCGGCGGAGTGGAAGGGGTGCGACGGGTGCAGTAGCACCCGTCGCGAATTTCAGTGTCTGCTAAGCAGACACTGAAATTCAAAGTGGGGCTCTCTTATGGGGGCCCCTGCAGTGCCCATGCCATTGGCATGGGCACTGCAGGGGCCCCCAGGGGCCCCACGACACCCCATACCACCATCCTGTTCCTGGTGGCCGAAACCGCCAGGAACAGGATGGCGTATGGGGGTCAGAATCCCCATCGCAGCGCAGCAAGCTGCGCCGCCATGGAGGATTCCCCTGGGCAGCGGAAAGTCGGCGGTACACCGCCGACTTTCCGTTTCTGCCCGCGGCTGTACCACCGCGGTCAGAATGCCCAAAGGAGCACCGCCAGCCTGTTGGCGGTGCTCCCGCGGCCCCCGGCCCTGGCGGTTTTTACCGCCAGGGTCGGAATCACCCCCTAAATGTCAAGTATGCTTAGCTTTCAATTCGCAACATGTGGGAAAATGATGTGTATATAGACCAAAGTCAAAGACAGATACACATTTTGTAGGAACTGGTGAGTGTGCACAGAGTTTTGTGTTTAAAAGTATATGGATCTTTATGTTAAACTGACAGGATCCAGCAATACCAGGTGTTTATTTTATTTGTGGGACAGAAGCTTATTACAAGTTGCCGAAAAGGTTGGTATAGTACTTGTTACCTGGGAGTAGTTTTTCTGAAAATGTATCATGTGGACATCAACTCCTTTGGTGCTGTGGATGTAATGGTTGCGTTCTCGGCAAGGCCAAGGATGTAACCATTATGTCCTTGCACTGACCGACGGGGGGAGCGCTAGCGCTTTTGCCATGGGCCGCCCCACACCTACCCAGCAGGGATGGCAGTGGAAGTGCTTCCGCTGCCACCCCCAACACCTTGCGGCATCTAATGATGTCAGCGCACACTGGGTCATTAGAGGTCGCCCCCACTGTGCTGGAAGCAATTTGCTTCCAGCGCGTCCGTGGAAAAACTGGTGAGTTTCTCCTTGGGTAGGGGGATTGGGGAGATCAAAGAGGCAATGGGGGAAAGGATGTCTCTTTGAGCATTACTGCTGCAACATCCCATAGCGATAGTGCAGGAGAACACCCAATAAACACCAGAGAGTTTGTTTTTATTTTGTATTTTAGGTAGGGGGAGTGGCCCCTTGAGGAAGGGTCGCTCCCCCTTGGGGACACATTACTTTTGGCCATTTCTGCCCCCAAGGGGTGCAGATCGGCCTATCTTCGTGAGGCCCATCTGCCCCCAAGGGGGCAGTAACCACTAGGCACCAGGGAATATGTTGTATGTGTATGTTTTTTATTTGGGTGGGCCCCTTGGACAAGGGGTCACTCCCCTTTGGGGGGCATTCAGTTTGGCTGTTTCTGTCCCTCTTTGGGGCAGACTGGACACTTTATGTTAGGCCCACCTGTCCTCAAGAGGGGCAGAGACCACTAGGGATTATGTTGTGTGTATTTTGTTTGGGGGGGTCAGCCACTTGGGCAAGGGCTGCTCCCTTTTGGCGGCATTAATTGTGGCCAATTCTGCCCCATTTGGGTAGCAGATTGGCCTATTTATGTTATGCCCATCTGCCCCCAAGGGTGGCAGAAACCACTAGGCACCACAGATTATTTTGTGTGTATATGCTTTTGTTTGGGGGGGCGGCCTCTTGGGCAAGGGTTGCTGCCCTTTGGGAGGCATTCATTTTGGCCATTTCCTTATGTTAGTCCCATCTGCCCCCAACGGCAGCAGAAATCACTAGGCACCAGGAATTATGTTGTGTGTGTTTGGGGGGCGGCCCATTGAGCAAGGGTAACTCCCATTTGGTGAGCACTCATTTTGGCCATTTCTGCAGATTGGCCTATTTATGTTAGACCCATCTGCCCCCAAGGGGGCAGAAACCACTGGGCACCAGGGCTTATTTTGTGTATTTGTTTTTTGTTTGGGGTGGTGGCCCCCTGGGCAAGAGTCGCACCCCTTTGTGGAGGCATTGATTGTGGCCATTTCTGCCCCCCTTGGGGATGGATCGACCTCTTTGTGTTAGGCCCATCAGCACACATGGGGGGCAGAAACCACTAGGCCCAGGCATTATGTTGTATGTGTTTTGTTTTTGTTTAGGGGGCGGCCCCTGAGATATCATTTTTATAGGGAGACTGAGGGGAATGCTGGTATGAAATTTGTGGTGGTGTGGTGATCCCACACAGAAATGTGAGGAAAATGTAATTCTTTTAGCTAAATTTGATATTTGCACGGGATTCTGGGTTCAAAAACACTGGGGGATCTACACAAGTCACACCTCCCTGGTGTCTAGTTTTCGGAAAGGTCTGGGTTTGGTAGGTTTCCCTAGATGGCTGCAGAGCCCAGGACCAAAAAACGCAGGTGCCCCCTTGCAAAAACAGGTAGTTTTGTAATAGATCATTTTGATGTGTCCACATTAGGTTTTGGGCCCTTCCCTGTCGTGGGCACTAGGCCTATCCACACAAATGAGGTACCAGTTTTATCAGGAGACTTTGGGAAACACTGGGTAGAAGGATGTTTGTGGCTCACATCTGATTCCCCAACACATTTTTGGTTCGCAACGTATTTTGGGGAGCAGAATCTGGTGTGAGCCCCACTAGTCCCCCATTCTGGATTCCCCTGTGTGTCTACTTTTCATAAATGTGTGGGTTTGGTAGGTTTCCTTAGGTTTCCCATTTTTATTGGGAGACTTGAGGGAGTGCTGGTTCGAAGGACGTTTGTGGCTCCCCTCAGATTCCATAACTTTCCATCACCGAAATGCAAGGGAAAAAATGCTTTATAAGTCAAATTGTGAGGTTTAATAAGGATTCTGGGTGACAGAACCACGTGAGAGACACACAAGTCACCCCATCCTGGATTCCCCTAGGTGTCTAATTAAAAAAGTGCAGGTTTGGTACGTTTCCTTAAGTGCCAGAATCCATACACATTACCATGCCTGAGCCATACAGTGGTATGTGTATGCTGAGATATGTGGTATATGTGTGCATGCCACCAACTAGGCACTCACATTTTTCCACATCATGTTTGTTATGACTGTCACATACAATGGCATATCACTGTGTAGCAATGTTGCAGTCTGGCATAGATGGCAGCCTACTCATCATCACTACTGTGTGAGTTTATATGGCAACAAAAACCCATGGTTGCATGTGAAGGGGCAGGTTAATGGAGCTCAAGTTTACTCAGCACCCTGTGCACATGCATCACGCCCCGGACAATGTCATATGTTTATGTAGCCAGAGCGGTGGTGCTTGGGTTTTTTGAGCTAGGATCTAGCCTCGTCATGATTGCTTCTCAGCAGAAAAATGCACACTCCCCTGCAGACACATGCACAATTGTGATCAAACAGGCCAGTATATCACAGTTCCCTCTGCAGTACTTGATGTCAGCCTTCCCCTCTCATGGACAGAGGACTGGGTACTTGCACGTGTAGGACATGTCTCATCATTTGATGTCCTTAGTTATTTCCATGGGCATATTGTTTAAGAGTTGCATAACAATCAATCAATTAATCAATTATTTGTAAAGGGCACTATATCCCTTGAGGGTTTCAAGGAGCTGTGGGGGGGGGGGTGCTGCTACTGCTCGAAGAGCCAGGTCTTGAGGAGTCTTCTGAAGGAGAGCAGGTCCTGGGTCTGTCTTAGGTCAGCCAGGAGGGTGTTCCAGGTCTTGGCGGCGGGGTTCGAGAAGGATCTGCCGCCGGAAGATTTGCGTCGGATGCGGGGGATGGAGGCGAGGGCAAGGTTGGCGGAGTGGAGTTGCCGGGTAGGGGTGTAGAAGCTGAGTCTTCTGTTCAGGTATGTTGGTCCGGTGTTGTAGAGCGCCTTGTGTGCGTGGGTGAGGAGCTTGAAGGTGATATCTGTTGTGACTCCTTTTTTAGGAACGTGCCAGGGTACAGATGGTGTTGCTATCACTGCCTCCTGTCATGTTGGCATGCGATGAGCAAATACCAGGTTATTGTAGTGGCAAACATGACTGCATTATGTACTGACCTGGCCACCCTCTCTGTACATATGTTGAATGTTGACATGTAGACATTGATGTGTTGCAGTCAGTACTGGTCTATGTGTGTTCCTTCTCCATGTTTTCTGGCATGACTGGTAAGGTTTCCTACATTGCTCCCATTCTTTCGGCTGCTTCCACTTTGTACACATCTTCTACAGCAACATTATCTGGTCATACGGGTACAGGATGCAACATGTGATTTGTGTAATTTTTAGATGTACACATCTTCTACTACTGGTTACATGATAGTTACCATCAAATATTTGTGAGATATAATGAGTGCCACGCACACATGACATTACACCTGACTTGTGTGGTCTCCAAGTGATCTCCCATGTTGTATTTGCAAGTATCTGTGGGTACCTCTCAGCTGTCCATCCACATCCTCTGTTGAACATGGGTATGCATTTCTTCCAGCATGCCACAACCTGGGTAACTCTTACCATGACTGAATGACGTTGAGGTGTGACGTCATCTCAGTTTCATGATGGGTCTCTGACATTATTGAACATTGCTGGAAGCAGTTGCACATCCCACACCTGATTGCGATGTTGGAGCCCAAACAATGTATGGGATGATTTGTTAATGTTGCTACCTTGCACTCGTTCTGTCATGTGAGTGACAATGAGTGGTGAGTTTTGCTATATGCTGTGTATTGTTATTATACAGAGCATACTAGGTAAACATGCAGACACATGTCAAGCAGTGTTGGTACTAGCAAAACCAGTTGCTACCTAGGACATCCACCTGTACATCAGTCTTCACATGTTTATCTGGATTTGCTGTATGCATGTGTCAAGACAACAGATTTGTGTTAAAAGTGTGCATCTTATGTATATAGGGAGTGTAACACACTCTGGCTATATTCCACCCAATCAATTATTTTGTGGTGCATAGTCCCATTAAATTCTTAGATCCTGAAAATGGGTCATGTGTTTGGAGAGTGATTCTGCACCCATATCTGCTCAATTTGTCTGGCAACTCATTGTGTACTCCACAGCCAACTAGTGTGCCATTAGTAAGGTACAGTCCACCATGTGTTAGGGTTGTGCCAATGGCAGTGCCAGGACATAATCCCAGGGATACACTGTTCAGGCTCTACACCTAACATTGGTTACAATCCCTGGACAATTACTGAAGGTCCATAGTCAGCAATGATGTCCCCTCCTTGCCACACATGCACTGTGCATGCAATCAACCTGAGATGTGACAGTGTTCAGTTTTGACAATACTTAAACACCATTTGTTCTCATCCCTTACCTTATGTGTGCCTCCCTTGCATACATCCTGGTTGCTATGGTGTTGCTGTGGGGAATAGCATAGGAATTTGCACCTTGGCCACTTGACAGAACACTGGTGCATGGATCTAGGCCCTCAGGAGTCACATGCCCATGAATTGCGTGTCACTGATATATGAGATGGAGGCAGTAGACTCTCTTAAATCATAAACAATGTTGTTTCAATACTTGTAACTATTGTGTTTCTGACTAGCTCCCTGAGCTTTGAGTCACATTCCAATGGTATATGTAGTGGAGAATGAGTAGACCAAGGAGAATCTTGTGCAAATACTTTTATTTGTGTTATTTACAATGTGATGTTGTTAGTCCAGTCACTATATATAGAAGTTCTCTACTATGTAGATTCTCATGCAAACTCCTGCAGCAGTGTTCTGTTGCTCCCCCTCCAAGTTAGCTGCACCATCATCATCCTCCTCCTCGCTGGGCACATCCAACTGTTCATTCCAGGGAACATTTGTTCTGACACAGATGTTGTGGAGGATTGCACATGTCAGTATGATTTTGCATACCATTGGTGGAGCATAAAAGATAAAGAGGCTTCCTCCTGTCAGGGCCAGGCACCTAAACCTTGATTTCAGAAGCCGAAATGTCCTCTCCACCACATTGCGTGTTCTTATGTGCCCTTCATCGTAGACACACTGTTCCACCATTGTGGGACTGGCAAATGGAGTCATTATCCATCACATGGGTCGCTTAGTACGGTGCATGTAAGGTAGGGTATGTCCTCTATACTTCTGCTGAGTCCTACTATGCTATCCATAATCTTTACAGTTTTGCATAAACTCTGCACCATGGTGGACAATTTCTAGTATACAGAACATACATGGTGGTGTTAGGGGGCGCGAAGGGGTACATGTGAAGTAGCACTGGAGTAGGTGTTGCCCAATTTCTCTTGATTCTGCCCCATGGTCTTTCATGGCAGGTTAATTTGTATTCGTATGTGTGCAGCACAATGTAGCAGCCAGGTGTATGTGCACACTACAGGTATGTGTAGATGATAGGTAGTTGGTAATGGCACCATTTGGGTGGCGTTTGATATAGTTGCTGCCAGAGGCTTGCACACCTTGATTTACTTGAGACTGTGCCTATATGTGACTTTCTTTAAATGGCTATGGCCTGTGCCATTGACATGGCTGAGCTATTCTTTGTTTGGCGTAGTGTGTGTGGGGTCTGTATTTAGTTGTCAACCAGTGGACACTTGTAGTGGTTTGTGAAGAGCATCTATCTGCAAAGGGGACATTGCTCAAACTGTCCACATGTGGTGTGCCAGTTAGGGTGTGGCTGTGTTATGTACATGTGGGTGTATGTGTTTGTGAAGTGCAATGATTCCGGTGTAGTGTGGCATGTTGCATATGTGTTGTTGCATGTATATCTGTGTTCCCCTGCCCATGTTTATTTTGTGTGGTGTTTGTCCTAATTGTCCTACATGGTTGGTGTATTGTGTGTGTAATGATTGGTATGGTGGCTTACTTATGAGTAGTGCATTGCCATATTGCGCATCCTGGAACCGCTCATTGATAGTGGAATGGTGGAATATGTAGGCATCATGGACGCTGCCAGGATATTTTGCTAGAATGTTGATGAAGAGCCCACGGTGGTCCACAATGGCCTGCACATTGATTGAATGGGTGTGCTTGCGGTTCCTGTTTAGGTGTTCCATTGCTGCATGTGTCACCAGTTGCACATGGGTGCAGTCCATTACACCCAGCACATGCAGGAACCCAGCAATTTGGTAGAAACCTTGCTTGGTCTCCTGCTGCAGATGCTTGGTGTATGCGAAGCAGATGTGGTGGGGTGTGAGGCATTTGATAGCGTCCAGGTCCTTAGGTAGAAGGACCGTGAAGGATGGCTTGGACATACCAGCCACTTGTGTACTTGTTATCTGAAAAAGCTCCGTATCTGAAAAGATCCAGATGTCAGCATATGGAGGACAGTGTGGAGTTTTGCCATGGGTGGAACAGTAGTGGGAGTTTGCACCCTTGTGATGTGTGGCGCAATGTGGTGTGACAGGCGTTCAATGGACTCACCGTTCAGTGGGTACATCTTGATGACATCTTGTTCCCTGAGGCCAAGGATGGTTGTGCTCTGTCTGAAGATCCTTTACTGCCTTCTGTGCTACCATTGTGGCTGCTGTGGTGGTGTTTGTGGTTGCTGCAGTGGTGGTGCAGGGACCTGCTGTGCTTGCTGATGTCTGCGGCTTCTGCTAAGCTGGAGCCGTACCACTCCCATGTTGTCCAGGAGATTTCCAATGCACCTTCTGTGTGTTTTCCTTGAGTGGTGGTGTGTGGGCTTCTTTTTAACACCTGGTCTGACCAGGCATTAAATTTTGACGCTAATTGGACTTAGTGCTACTTTTGCAGTCCGCTTCCTTGGTATGCGTCGTTTTGCATCAGGAGGTAAATATGGCGCTAGAGGGATAGCATCATTTTTAGGTAGGGAATGCCTGACTTGCATCTCATTCTCATGGGTTGGTGCTCCCTAAAAATGGCATGAACTCTAGTGTTAAAATATAAATATGGAGTTAAGTTTGCGCCGCTTTGGCGTCAAATAAAATGACGCTACGGCGGAGCAAACATTTCATAAATATGGGCCTTAGTGTGAAATGCACCCTTGACCAATTTTTGATATGCAGTTGCATTTTGACATAATAAGATAGTGCGGAAAAAACACAAGCAACAGTCATTTGCATTCTCAATCAATCAATCAATCATAGCATTTGTAAAGCGCACTACTTACCCGTGAGGGTCTCAAGGTGCTGAGGAGGGGGGGAATGCTGCTACTGCTCGAACAGCCAGGTCTTGAGGTGTCGCCTGAAGGTTAGTAGGTCCTCTGTCTGTCATAGGTGGATAGGAAGAGTACTCCACGTCTTGGGGGTGAGGAGGGAGCATGATCTGCCACCAGCAGTCGTTCTGTGGATGCGAGGAACGGTGGCGAGGGCAAGGTCAGCAGAACAAAGCTGGCGGGTCAGAGTGTAGAGATGTCTGTTGAGGTATTCTGGTCCGGTGTTGTGTAGTGCTTTATGAGCGTGGGTGAGGAGCTTGAACGTGATTGATGGGGAGCCAATGCAGGTCTCTCAGGTGGGCTGTGATGTAGCTGTGGTGGGGGATGTCCAGGATGAGGCATGCGGGGCATTCTGTGTGCCTTGCAGTCTTTTCTGGAGCTTGGCCGTGGTGCTTGCATAGAGCGCTTTGCCGTAGTTCAGTCTGCTGCTTCCAAGGGCTTGGGTGACCGACCTTCTGGTTCCAGTGGGGATCCATTTGTAGATCTTCGGAACCATGCGGAGGGTGTTAAAGCAGGAGGAAGAGACAACGTTGAATTGCTGGGTCATTGATAGCGTTGAGTCCAGGATGAACCCCAGGTTGCGTGCGTGGTCGGTGGATCCCGGTGTAGTTCATAGTGTGGCAGGCCGCCAGACGTCATTCCAAGCGGAGGGGATGGAGCCAAGGATGAGGATTTTCGTTTTGTTCCTGTGCACTCATTATAAAAATTTACCACAAACAGCACATAATTACGCAACATGGCGTAATGGCATAATTATGGGAGTTTTGTGTAACATAGGTAATGTGAAATACATAACTTTCACTAGCCTAGTTTAAATTTAACCCAGGCTTACTTGGTGGCATGTTTGATGACTTATGGGGATCATTATGACTCTGCGGATGGAAAAGGACGCCTGCCGAAGTCCTGATGAGCAGGTTGCTGCCAGTGTTGTTACCTCCCCGCAGGCCCCAATATGAGTTTCCCACTGGTCCAGAAGGAAACAGCCTACAGCATTGACGCCGTCTCATAATAGAGCCGGCGGCAATGCTGTAGTGCGTAGGGTGTACCAGCACCCGTTGCGATGTTCACAGTCTGTAAAGCACACAGCGAACATCACAACAGGGCTGGCCAGGGGGGTCCCTGCACTGCCCATGTCAAGTGTATGGGCAGTGCAGGGGCCCCCCTGGGGCAACCTGCGGCCTGTCTCCACCATCCTTTTCATGGCAGTGCAACCTCCATGAAACCGCTGGCGAAGAAGGGACTCGTAATCCCCAGGGCAGATTAGGACAGCCAGCACCGCCAAACTGTCCTGTGGCGGTAGAGTGGCGCTCCTGGTGGTCCGACCATGGCGCTACTGCCGAAGTCGTAATGTGGTGGTCAGACCTCCACATTGGTGGTGGTCCGACTGCCACCGCGACCCTAGCGGTTACAAGACCACCAGGGTCGTAATGAGGCTCTATGTGTCATCTCCACCTTTCTTGCACTGGACCACGTGAAATAGGATCATTGGGAAACAGTTTACCTAGCATATAGGCAAAGCTTCCTGAAACAGCAAAATTCCAAATATGAAAATGCAAAATTTCAGACTGGTAACTTTTGTATGACGCTATCCAAATGCACTTGGAATCAAGTGGTGCAGATGATGCATTTGAAAAAATGCTCAAAAGTTTGAAGGCAAGGTCATTGTCATAGGTGCAAAGTTAACATTTCTCTCTGATAGTAACCTATACTATTACGTGAAATGCAGGGTTGTCAAAGCATTAGGTGAGTGTTGTTGTCATATGTGATGCTATTAATTGTGTTTGACCAATGTGTTTCACCACTGCGCATATTAGTTGCTCAATGTTCACCAGTAGCACATTATGGGGGTCATTATGACCCTGGCGGAAGGCGGAGAAGTGGCGGTAAGACCGCCAACAGGCTGGCGGTCTTTTTCTTTCTATTATGACCATGTCGGTTACCGCCATGGTCATCCGCCGGTTCTCCGTTTCGCCCTCCAGGGCGGAGACGACCGCCGGGCTGGAGACCAGGGTCTCCAGCCCGGCGGCCGTCACTATACCACCAGCGGTATGTGGACCCGGCTGACCGCCATGGATTTCATGGGGTTTGTCACGGCCATGAAATCCATGGCGGTAAGCACTATCAGTGCCAGGGAATTCCTTCCCTGGCACTGATAGGGGTCTCCCCCAGCCCCCACCCCCACCCCCACCCCGACTCCCTCCCCTACCCCCCCAAAGGTGGCAGGACCCCCCTTCCCACCCCGACCCCCCAACATAACATCACTCATACACACATGACACGCACGCAGGCACCACCAACACACATACACGCACACACACCGACAAACATGCAAACATCCACACACACACTCAGACATGCACATCCACATTCAAACATACACGCACACATCCATACAGACATACATGCACTCATTCCCAAACATGCAACACCCCCGCAAGCATACACGCACTCACACACCCACTCTACATACACACACCCCCATGCACACACACAACACACAACACCCCCCACCCCTCACGGACGATCGACTTACCTGGTCTGACGATCCTCCGGGAGGGGACAAGAGCCATTGGGGCTGCTCCGCCGACACTACACCGCCAACAGAACACTGCCACACCGAATCACAGGACGTGATTCGCTGGGCGGGGTTCTGTTGGCGTGGCGGTGAAGGTGGAGCAACCTTCACTTCCCCGCCGCCCGCCAGTATGGCTGTTGGCGGCTCTCCGTCCATAAAAGGACGGAGAGCTGCCAACGGTCATAATAGGCCGAGCGGCAAACTGCCAACACTGGCGGTCTTCCGCATGGCGGTCCCTCGGCGGTCTTGGAAAAAGACCGCTGAGGTCAAAATGACCCCCTATATGTTTTGTTCAGTTTAGCTGCCTATTGGCTTTAACATGGCATTAGCCATTACATTCTGTATTTAGTTTAGCTGCCTATTGGCTATAAATGGCATTAGCCATTACATTCTGTATTTAGCTTAGCTGCCTATTGGCTTTAACGTGGGGTTAGACATTGCAGTTGAGACATTGCAGATGAGCTGTGTTTTTCCAAGCTGTGTTTTTCCACAAGATGGACCAAGCTGTTTTCTTCACACCAGACCTTAGCTGATAAGAGCACGTAGATTTTGTGTTTACCTTGCAATCCAGTCTGAGAGCGAGTGAGCTCAGGAGAATTGGCCTCTCTCCAAGGTTATTCGTCTCTCACACTGAGTTTGCTTTTAAGGATGACTCTGGACTACGGTGAGGTAGATTGAATATGCTTGACTTCAGACGCGAACTAGACGTCAGTAGTCCCGGGTAGAGAATCTCTTTCTCGCAGTTGACCGGAGTCATCAACTTGCAGACCCCAGAAAGATGAAGCTGAATATAGGCCCTACCGCCTTGCCCATACGGTGATGAATTTTGACTTTTATGCTTTGCTTTGAAGTTATAATCACATCTATTTGCTGTGTACATTGCAACTGAGAAGTACTTTGATATATTTTGCTTTCATTGCTGCAACTACTTTTGAACTTGTGCTTCCAATCTACTAATTTCGTCTCTCAGGAACTTGTGGGTGTGGAATAACAATAAATGTCTTCTTTAAACTCAGAAGTGCATTCCAGAGAGGTTCTGTAAGCTCGGTTATGAGATAAGAGGGAAAGCAGAACATCATACCAGGGATACACAATCAGATTTGACCCATAAAGAAAATGAAATGCTAATAAATAGTATAGCTAAAGATGTCTGTGATCAGATCTTAAGAAAGTGATTTAATTTTTCAATTCTGTATTAGTTTGCTCAATGTCGAAAAAGTTGAAGGTAATATTCACAACAATATCATGAGCATTGTGAGGACCAGGAATGTGTCTCCATCGAATAAATGTTGATAAATATAGTAAGGACAAAAACATGCGTTTTTAAAGGAACCCTGGCAGAAGCTAATTAAATCCCATTTTAAACCTACCTTTTGCTTTGATCTTTGAAACAGCAGAACCTCTTCCATTGTTAATGAATTTACTGCAGTTACCAGAGTGAGGATGTACAAGTACAAAGCATATGATGAATAATGGTACACTTTTCTGAAGATGAAGAAATCAGCAACAGCCTACAATGGACTGCGGACCCGATGTACAAAACCATTTGTGGTCACAAAGTCTGAGATTTACAAAATCATACGGTTTGTGAAGGTAAAATGTTTTTTTTTAGTATTCATTTTACAATTCAACCAGTTACTGAATAACAAAATGGGTTTAGAAGGTCCTAACAAAGTGCTATTTTGAAAGGGAGTGTTTACATTGTTCCTTCCAAATAGTGATTCAGTAATGTGTGTATCATTATTTGTGCTCAATTTACAACCACTTTTTGCGAATGGAAAATTAAAAAATCAGCCTCCTAATCCATTGCACATTGATTTAAAATTATTATACTATCATTTTATCTATGAATAATGAAAGGCCACAACATGGATGGTGTTCTCCCATGGACAATGGAATTGGCAGACCTGACTCTAGACAGCTTTTTTCAGTGGAACAATTTCAATCCATCCAACCTTAATAAATCTTACTCAGATGTTTACTGTGCTAAGCTTTGATGTCTTATGAGCAACCCTTTACTCCAATTGTCAATCATTTGAGGTTGAGGTGGTGATTTTGCAAACTACAGGTGATGTTTTCTATTTTAACACGGGCCTTGTTAGTGGTAGTGGTTTATGGGCTTAAATGTTGGCTGTTGGCCCATTCTCCACGAGGGCGACCAAGTAACTTATTCCCTCACCCTGGCAGAGGTGGGGACGGCCAAATTTAGGAATGTCCAACTGCCCAGCAGACATTTATAGCATTGGCAGGAACCACCGTCACAGTAATTCCTGTCAATGCATTGTAAATTTGCAGTACGTCTTTGTTAATATGACAGAGCCATACAGCACATTTACAGTTTTTTTATTAAAAAAAAAAAATCCTAAAGTCAGATTTTCTTTTTTAAAATAAAAAAAACAATGCCCCCTGGCCATGGAAGTTACTTAATATGGACCTACAAAAGTATTGTATCCACTACTTTGCCGTAACACTACATCATCATGGTAAGCATATAGTTACTGTTTCTAAATCCATATCTCCTTACCTAGGCATACCATGCTATGTAGTAGTTAGATAGTGAGAGCGATATCTGTAATTTGACATGGCACATGCAAGAGCATTCCCCTTGCCGGTATCTTGTGTGACTCTGTAAGCAAGTTATGCCTTTGTATTCAATTTTCAATGTAAATTTTGTGAAATCTTGCAAAATTTCTTGGAATGTTATGAAATAAAATGGAACAGTTTCACCCAGCCCTTGTATTGACACTGCATTATTTCTCCACATTTCAATAAACGGCCATACAATTTTTGTGTTTTTGTACTGATGCAGAAAAGCATCAGCCATATAAACTTATTAATGGCATACCAAAAAACTAATATGTCTTTGTTTACCCTAGTTATATAGCCTTACAGGGTGTGACAGAAACAAGAACACCTAGAAACAAGGACTTCCCTGCCAACATCACTAGTCCACTACTCTACAGGTAAAAGTTCTACATTAAGTACCAGTTTAATCACATCGAATCATTCAATCATTGGCTAATGTTGCTCATTTTGCATTTTCATGACTTCTGTTTGGGAACTGGGGTGGAGTGGGATTCCAACCCCATTGCACCTAGCAGCAGGAGGAGGCCACACAATGTTACTGAGCGCCAGGAGGTGCTACTTTTTTGGACCCTCTCACCCGCAGCATGGGATGCGCTGTTTGGGAACTGGACTGGAATGGGACTCCAACCCTTATCGCGCCTAGTGGCAGGAGGAGGCCACACGACACTGCCAAACGCCTTGAGGTGCTACTTTGAGACACTCTTGTCTCGCGGCACAGGACACGCTGTTTGGGAACCAGGGTGGATTGGGACTACAACCCCCATTGCGCCTAGAGGCAGGAGGAAGCCGCACAACATTGCAGAGTGCCTGGAGGCTCTACTTTTGAGACACTCTCGCCCCAAGGCGCGGGATGCATGCAGGATGCACCCGGATGCATCCCTGGGCCAAGACCGGTCTAAGAGCAGACCAAGATCGCGACTGGTCGAGGTTGAGCTGGGCCCTCTCCCTTGGTTTTTGTTATGCAGTAGCAATACGCAATGTTTTGGCTGGTCTCCTTTATTTTGGTAGAGGTGTGTCCATCTGGCTTATTTTGTTCTTGATCTTTTTTTTTTTTAAAGATGTTTTTTATTGATTCAAATACAAGAACATTAACTTAACATTGCCAGGACAGAGATATGCAGTTGTGAATATATATGCATAAGGAATATTGTACTTCTAAATGCATATTTAAACATGTACATGAATTAGGCATATACAGCAATATAGTATCAAAGACTCCAACTTTGAATAAAGAAAGAAGAAAGAGAGGGAGAGGGAGAAGAGCTTTAGGGATAGAAAAGGGAATCAAGTGACAGCCATGTGGAGAGAGAGGTAATAGGCATTAGTTACAGCGAATGTAAGATGAAATAAGTATATATAAGAAGAAAAACAGGAAATATATTTAAATTTTTTAAAAAGGAGGAGAAAAATCCATTTCCTTCGCAGTGCGTGAGAGATAGTTACTTAATGGCAACCATAGCTGATGACGTTTGAAGAAAGTTCCTGTTGAATCAAGCTTGTAGCTGTCAAGTCTATGATGATAACATACAGAATTCCACCACTGTCTGAGAGTAATGTTCTCCGAAGATTTCCAGTTAGAAGTAATAATAGAGATTGCAATGGAAAGCAAAAGGTCCACCAATTTTCCAAGAGGCCTGAATGAACTCCAGATATCGTTTACGCCTCCCAAAAACAGTAATTCATATGACATTGGTAAGGAGATCTGAGCTATTGCTGAAATGCAAGACCATATTGATGACCAAAAAGTAGATAGGGATGGACAGGAAAAAAACATGTGAAAGTCAGTACCCTGCTGAGTGTGGCAGCGCCAAAAATTGTCATTTTGTGCAAGTTTGAATTTGTAAAGGCGTACAGGAGTGTAGAAAAGTCTATTATAAAAAAAATATAGGGTCTGTGTTGGTCTTGCAGTGCGTGCAGTGGAATGTATCTTATACCATATTCTATCCCATAAAGAAGTTGGCCAAACAACACCAAGATCTGATTCCCACAATGTCTCAATAGGTGATTTGAGTCTAGGTGAAACAGACGTTCTTAAAAGTTTATAAATTCCAGCTGCCCTAGGACAATTAGAAGTTACAATCGGGTGTGGAGATGATGCAAGAGAAGAATGATTATGATGTATATGTTTATTGAGGGCCTCTTGGACTAGAGTAGAAAGAATGATATATTGGCATTTCATGCGAATATGGAGATTATAAATTGCTGAGAGAGTAGTAAAAGGGATGATAGAGTCTTTATGATATAATTGGGAAATGAGAAGAATACCTTTGGTCATCCAAGCCTTCCAACACAAGGTTTTACCTTGTTTCCTAAGCGAACTATTGTGCCAAATAGGACTGTTAAAGAATTGATTAATGGGGGTAAGATGCAAAATAAAAAAAGGTTTCAGTAAGTTGACTGAATGGGAGATAGTGCTGGGCAACCAGAATTTTGGGGGGTTAGACATAAATATAAAGCATTTATGGGAAAAGGGAGAAATAAATGTTTCTTCCAAAGAGAACCATAGCTTTTTAGGAGCATCACTGAGTGTAGATAAATAGGGATGTATTTGCTTAATGCCAAAAGATTTGTGATAAGTTATAAAGTCAGGGAAATTAACCCCACCTTGTACTTTAGGAAGTTTTAATTTCGAGAGAGAGATTCGGGATTGTTTACCGTTCCACAGGAACTTGGATAGAATTTTATCAATTGAACTAAAAAAAAATTTAGGTATCTTAATAGGAAGCATCATAAGGAAGAAGTTAATGATAGGGAGAAGCATCATCTTAATGGTGTCTAAGCGGCCCCACCACGTGAGATATAACGGAGACCATTTCTGTGTGAGATCTACAAGCTTTGCAGATAGGATTTCTAAATTAGTCCTTAATGTATCCTTGAGAGTAGTGCAGTACCATACCCCCAGGCATTTAATCTTAGAAGAATTCCAAGATAATCCTGCATCAAGGAATACAGAGCCAGTGCAATGAGCATTAAGTGATAAGACCACTGTTTTGTCTATATTAAGTTTATAGCCAGATACATCAGAATATAAGTTGAGCTCATGCAGGAATGCAGGAAGAGAAGTGTCAGGGTGAGACATGAACAAAAGAATATCATCAGCATATGCCATAAATTTGATGTGTGCATTATTAATTTGAAACCCCGTAAATTGTTCACACGTTTTAATTGGTATAGAAAAGGTTTGAGAGCCAAAATAAATAGTAAAGGAGATAATGGGCATCCCTGACGAGTACCTTTTTTAAGAGGGAAAAAAGGAGATCGGATTCCGTTTGTTATAACCGAGGAACATGGTGAGGAATAAAGAATGGATATAAAATGTCGGAATTTAGGTCCTAGTCCATGCCATTCCAATGCTTTCGACAAGAAACCCCAGTAGACCCTATCAAAGGCCTTTTCTGCATCCAATGATAAAGCTGCCAGAGGAATCTTAAGTTTAGATGCCTTGTTAATAATATTTTAAAAAGTACGGGAATTATCTGCTACATTTCTATTAGGGGTAAAACCAGTTTGATGAGAATCAATAAGGTCAGGTATATATGGGAGTAAACGGAGAGCTACAACTTTGGCATAGAGTTTACAATCAGTATTATTAAAGATATGGGTCTATAATTTTTACAGTCAGTCGCATCCCGATCTTTTTTGGGAATACGACAAATCATGGCCTCTGTAAATGAGCCAGATGCAGAACCTGACATTATAAAATGATTAAGTAATTGAAAGAGTTTGGGGGAAAGAGACTTAGCAAACTGAATAAAGAATTCTACTGTGAAGCCATCTGGGCCTGGAGCCTTACCCTTGGGGAGAGATTGTAAAGCTGTATATAGTTCGGTAAGTTGTAGGGGTTGGTCTAAAGATGAGAGGTCAATCTGCAATGGGTCCCTTGGTTTGAGATTAGAGAAATATTGGTTGAGAGATTCAACTGTTGGTATGTGTTCTGGAGTGTACAGGTCCTTATAGTCAGAAGCGAAACACAATGCTATATCTTTATCTCTAAAGTGTTTAACACCATTGTTATCTGTGATAGATTTAATAGTTGTTTTTTCTTTTCTTTGTTTCAAATATCGAGCTAGAAGAGAACCAGCTTTATTGTTACCACCATAATATCTGGCATTTATTTTCAGGAGGGTGCCGCATGCTTGTTCAGTGGTCTATTGGTTAAACTCCATTTTAGCTGAGAATAGTGCTTCAAGATGTGATTTACTAGTTTTGTGAGTATAGTATTCATGTTCTAGGGACTTTATATTTTCAAGGATGAAAGTCGATTTTTGTCGAGTAGACTTTTTTTTTGAGTGAGCGTAACTTATGATGAAACCCCTAGAGGCTGCTTTGATAGCATACCACACAAAATGAAATGATAGTTGATCACTATTGTTGATGTGAAAGTATTCTTCTATAAACATACTGTAGGAAGCGATAAAAGTAGCATCTGAAAGTAGAGAGGTATTAAACCTCCATGAAGATGTTTTAGAACCATTAAGAAAAAGATCAAGGTCAGTAATCACAGGTGCGTGATCTGAGATCAAAATAGCATCAATTTCAGAGTTGACCATATGTTGCAATAAACCTTTACTCAGAAAGATATAATCAAGCCTGGAATGGGAATGGTGGGTAGGAGAATAAAAAGAGTATTCCAAGAGGTCGGGATTGCATAGTCTCCAGGAATCAGAGAGAGAATGGTGTAAAATAAAGTTTTTAAAAGCTTTGTGGGAGGCATGTGGAATGAAACGTGACGTGGAACGTCTGTCCAAAAATGGATCGAGAATTTGGTTGCAGTCACCACCTATTAGTAAATTGTTTGAGGAATGTTCAGAGACAATATGTGAAAGATTCTTCCCAAAATTTGGATCTGGATGTGTGGGGCCGTATATATTAAGGATAGTAAGAGAAATATTGTCAATTGTAAATGTAACAAGTACCCAGCGACCTTCTGTATCTTGATGCTGTGAAATTATGGTAGGTTTGAGAGATTTGTGACAGAGTATAATTACCCCATTTTTGTTTGTGATGGAAGGGGAGTAGAAACTGTCCCCCACCCATTGTTTTTTAAGCTTAATTGCCTCAGAGTCGTTGAGGTGAGTCTCTTGCAACAAAGCAATGTGGCATTTCAAACGAGCTAGGTGAGATAAGACACGCTGATGTTTAATGGGGTGTTTAAGCCCCTTAACATTCCAAGTAACAGTTCTAAGTTGCATAACAAGAAGTATTAATAAATAACTGCTGTAACAATGAAAAAACTAGGCATATAAATTTTGCAAAAGCAAAGAAATGAGGAAGAAACAAGATAGTAAAGAAAAAGAAAAGGAGGAAGATGACCTCCAGAAGTTGTATATACATGGATGTGGCAATACAGGGACTAAAGTCCACGAAAGCTAAAAAAAATAAGATAGAAAGTGAATACCCCGAAAGGTAGAGTGACAGTGGAGAACCTGAAAAGACAGGCAAGAGTGGCTTCAGCACAAGAAAAGTGATATTAGATATTAAAACATATGAAGGTGAGTTTCATGGAAGAAAAAAAAAAAACATACAAACGGAAAATGTACCATTCAGGAGACCAAATAACGTAATAACTACAGTAAAGGACTGTGACATGAAAAACAATAAAAATCAAAGCTTAACATTGGAACGTGTAGGAGAACAGTTTGGATGGTGAGAAAGGGATACGGTTGGGAAAGGAACATGAGGATTGCACAAAGAACACTATCTAAAAAAAATATATATGTATATAAGAAAATAAGAAGATGCAGAGATGGAAAACCATGGATATAAATACTAAACACAACTATTACTACTAAACTGTCCAAAAAAAAATAAAAGACATTAAAGACAAATTAAATTATATCTTCAAGTAATTGCAGATGCTCCTAGTTCCATTGCTTCTGTGTTGTGTTGGTTAATAAACGTTTGTAGTGCTGAAGGCTCCTCAAACGAGTAAGATTTGTACTTGAATGTAATTTTGAAAAGGCATGGGTGAAGAAGACCATATCGAATATTCAAGGATTTGAGTTGTGGACGTAAGTCCAAAAACTGTTTGCGACGTGCAGCTGTAGCAGGAGAGAAGTCTTGTGTGAAAAATACTTTATGTCCTGACCATAGCAAAGAGCCCATCTTTTTGGCTTCCGAGAGTATTTGCATCAGGTCAGTAAACTGGAGAAAGAGAATAATAATTCCTCTAGGATGTGCACGAGGGCCAGTTGAAGTCTGTGGACCTAAACGATGTGCCCGTTGGATAGAGAGGGGAGAGGTAGGAGGCAAGCGAAGAATTGAAGGTATTACTTTTTGAAGGAATGCAATCATGTTAGAGCTTTCAGAACCTTCTGGAATCCCAAAAAGGTGAAGATTATTTCTCCTATTTCTGTTTTCTAAGCTTTCAGTAAGCCTTTTAAGTTGAGCTATGTCTTTAGAGATCTGAGGATTGACAGTGATACAATCTTCAAGGCTACTGACTCTCTGTTCCCGAGTACAAATTTGTTGTTCGTGTTGGGACTATTGCTCCTCAATACGTTGCAAAGAGGCATTAGTGTCCATCATAAAGGGCTTTGGTGCACGCAATTCCTCCATGACATCATCTAGAGTAAGATGTGTAGGTGATTTTGAGGGAGAATCAAGGTCTTTTTTTGGGCGCTTGACAGAGGAGGTGTCAGATGTTTTTTTCGCAACTGCGCCAGCAGCATGAGATGAAGAGGCGCCATCCTTTAAAAAGACTGCAGCACTATCCATTGTTAAAGTTGATGGTAGAGAAGATTTAGTTATATGTGTGCGCACCACTCGAAGAGGATTATTAGACTTGGAGAAAGATGATGACTGGCAACTCTGAGAATTATGTGGTCTCCCCACAAAAGCCAGCAGCAATTTGGTAATAGGAAGCCAGCAATGTGAGGTGTTGATGAAATTATATTACAACAAGAAGCTGCTGCCAGACGTTTCCAACAACATAGCAAAATATAATAAAAAATATATAAATAGAAAATCCTAAATTATTCTCTCATAACAGGCATGACAGAATACCACAAGAGCAAAGCACTTTACTGCACATAATCAAACAATTGGTGACTAGTTTTAAGGGAACCTTCTAAAAAAAGGAAAAAAAATCCCCTCCGTCAAATGAAAGCCTTTACCATGCTATGAAGAGCAATTTTGAACTTGACAAGAGCTGCCAGTGAATACTGAAGTTGAAAACCTCAGCTAAATGTGTTTGAAGAGAGAGGTCAAAAGTTCAGCTGGCTGTCAGAAGGTAATAAATATTCCATTGCAGGGGAAACTAGATTTGTAGAATCACATCCAGGCAAGCAGTTAAAAGTCAAATAGAAACATTTCTGTGAAAGTTTAGGTTTGTGCAGAGGCTTACAGAGTGAAACACAAATGACACAGATAAATAATTACCTCAGGCCCTCACATGAAGTCTCTGAAATGACTTCAAAATTCAATGTCTCTGTAAGATAAAGGCATATTTATGCTGCCACAGTGCTCCGGTGCTCAAATGCTGAAGAAATTAATCATTTTGATGTGAAAACATCTCCTTCTTTCCAGGAAGTGCTGAAGCCTCACGAGCTCTAAAGAGCAGCGGCCATCTTGCGTGACCTCCAGCCACGCCCCCAGTCATTTTGTTCTTGATCTTAACTGTAGCTTCTTTTGTGGTCCATTTTGTGTTCGAACTTTGGCCATGGGTAAGAAAAAGGCTCCAATAAATGAGGAGAACAGAAGAAAGTCACCTGTTAGATCTTATTCAAGTCTCTTGAATTATATTATGAGTGCAATGGGGGCACTGGAAAAGCAGATCCCTAATGCAGAAGAATCCCTTTTGGGGTTTCAGGGAGGGTTGAAGGATAATCCTCAACATCCTGGTCCCTCCCAGTATCCTGATTCCCCGGTTAGTGTAAAAACCATTCCACACGTTCTTGAATGGCTGCGTACAAGATGTATCGGACTGTATAACTATGTATGATTCAGATATGCAACTGCCGCCTAAGCGCCTAAGGAATCCTGAGACTTGTCTCCCTTCTATTAACCGTGAGTCTGTGTTAGATACGCTGCTACAAGTTGTTTTATGTCCAGCTGCAGCAAATCCAAGACGTAAGAAGGCACCTGTTAAACCCCATAGCATGGTCTCTCTAGATCAGTGGTTCCCAACCTTTTGACTTCTGTGGACCTCCACTTTTTCATTACAGGACACCGGGGACCCCCACCGACTCATTAATGGAATCCAGGGACCCCCCACCGAGTCATTACTGAAGGATGGGGACCATATATGTTAATATTATTTAATTTTTTAAGCAGTCGCGGACCCTCTAAGGAGGCTTTGCTGACCACTGGGGGTCCCCGGACCACAGATTAGGAACCAATACTCTAGAGGATATGAACTCTGTGATTTTAGTCATACAAACTCTGGATTCTACTGCAAGATCCAAAATGAGGGCTTTATTTACAAGAATGGATCCGGTCGAGAGATCGGTCTCTGTGTGCTTGGAATATTTTAAAGGGAGGCTTGACATAATTCAGCCCTGTGTAGTCCGAGATATAGAAGTTACAGTAGGAGGATCTGTTTTACCCTAGTCTGGAGACAATATACGCTGAGGGATGGTTAATAACTCTGGTCCCACTACAAATCCTCCCCAATATGCCACAAGTGCAATACAGGGCAAAATCAGTCCCTTGGAAAGTTAATCCATTTTAAATAGTGGAACCAGGCATTTAGGCACTGGGATTTTTTTGTCCAATAGCCACCCATAGGGCTGTTTTCAGATTTCAAGGTGGCCAGAAGAGTTAAATGGGTGGGACAGGAGAGAAAAAGTATGAAAGGGAACTGTGTTGTTTTGTTTTTAAAATCCCCATGCTTGATTGAAACTGTTTTATTATGGATAACCACATTAAGGCACTTGCTCTATGTTTCTTTTACCAACTCTTTATGCTGCAGGGCTCTACAGGGTTAAAGATTGTTCTGAATTTTAATTCTACACAGGGATCTATGTTTATAGACCCTAAAATGAATCGATTCAGTTGTTTGGCTCCCATTGATGGTGTTGACTGATTGTATTTTAACCCAGTCTCGGGTTCCTCGGAGTCTGTGAGAACTGTCTTGAGTGCCTTTACGCAGGTAGTATGTAATTTGCACACATGTGTCAACTATGTAGTCCAGAACCGGTCCTACTACCCAATACTGGAACTTCTAATTTCTCAGTTAATCGGAATGCCCTCAATGTTTGTAAAGGTCTTAAGAGGTTTAAGATTTTTTTTGGAACATAGCTGGCTTAAAAAGTAAACTACAGATTACTGAATGATCTGAGTTTATTGTAGGATTCCATTTATTGTGCTTCCAAGAGACTTGTCAACTGGGACCCTTACACTTAAAAAATAGTTATAAAACATTTCAGACCTCAGCCAACCCATCTACTTTTGGAAGAGCAGAAGGGGGTCTTTGTACCTATGTGGCTACTAGTAACCACCTTAGTGAGGTCCGCTTGGCAGTATGTAATGTGTGCTTTCAGATTATCACTGCCAAGTTGTCAGCTGTCCTTTTTTTGGCTGTGGTACATTTTTATAAGAATTTAAGTATGATGGAAGTATGTGGTACACTAAAACAACTAGATCGTGAACTTACGATATTGCTCAAGAGACCTAATGCGGACTTGATAACTTTGTGGGGTAGTGATTTCAGTATTAATTTGTGTCATTCTCAATCGGCCAACACCTGCGGGCTTTCTGAGTACAATGATGGGGCACTATCACATTTGATTCACAATGAATATAGTGACCTCAATAATGATTTTTTATCGCAGTATGATTTGGGTTTTTGTAATTAATTCTGTCGTCCATCTGTCCCTTTTTCTAGCACCTTTAATGGCAGGGGCCTAATACAGTTATAGATTACGCGCTTCCTCCGGTGCATTATTCTTGGATGATTCAGGAGTTTGTCACCCATGGACTTGCCATGAGTAACCATTACCCCCAGAGTTTTCTTGCAGCGTAGGGTGATGGTGACATTTTGCCACATAGCTGTAAACCGCATATTGTGGATACTATCTAAACCACCAGTATTACGAGCTATAATCTCCTGTGGACCCAAATTGATTCTGATAGATTCTTAAAACACCTGGTGGTTTCCCATAGAGATGAATGTACAACCTGCTTAGATGAGACAGCTGCCCAGGAGGACAATATTGGGGCTTTTATTGAAATCATGGAGGGATATAAAAGAGGCTTATCTGGCCATATCAAACATTTTCCCCTCTAAAGAAGTGGCTGATTTGATTACTTGTGCTCACAGGCTAACAACAGGTTAAAATTAGCCCTGCAAAAGGTTCCCAGGTGTAGAACAGATGTGGAGATCCTCAGAGGTGACTATAAGAAAGCTCTGGCACAGAGAAAGAGGATCCTGCAAGATGAGGCCTGGGATTCACTCCATGAAGTTAGCCAGTCAGGAGATAATAGGGCGTTCTACGAGTTGTAAATACTCCTTTTTTGAAAGCTGATGTTTCTCCCAGGTTGGAGATTGCCATTAAGGAATTTGATTGGGTTGATAATTTCCAGATATCTACAAAAATCCTAGGGGGGAACATCACAGCATTCAGATGGGGATAAGTCTTTCCCTTGTAAACCTCATCTGAGTTCAAGTGAAATTTTATTCACAGTGGAGGAGATTACACTAGCCTTAGAATCCAGTAAAAGCGGAAAGGCCCCCGGTCCTGACTCCATTCCAGTATACCTCTCCAAGGCCAATATCCCACTGTGGGCTCCCTTGTTAACCCTAGTGTTGCAAGCATGTGCCAATTCTGGGTTTTTAACTATTTGGTCTGAATCCCTTATAGTTCCAGTTTATAAGAAGGGGGACCATCTTAATCCTGCTTGCTACCGCCCAATTTCCTTATTGGATTTTTGGGTGAAGGTTGCAGGACGTGTGCTTTTGAACAGATTAGAGGATTGGGCTGAGTCACTGGAGATTTTATCTGAGCTTCAGAATGGATTTCGACTCAGCACTGGCACAGTTGAACAGGGTTTAAACTTGGCAGCATTGTAAGGAAATGTACACAGATTAAATACTCCAACCTTTATTTGGCCTTTGTAGATTTATCATCTGCTTTTGGAAATTGTAGTGGATCCCCCCTTGATTGATTTCTTGAGGCATTTGTATTCATATAATACAGCCATGGTAAGATATCGGATTAAGTGAGAGTGTTCATGTACCTTCTGCATAGAGAAATGTTCCTTCTGGGTGTACTGTGGCACTTTGCCATGATTCCACACACCAGCCTCTATCATTTCCAATAACCAGCCACTACTTGAAATTTCAGCTGATGTTTTGAATTAAGTTCACAGTGAAAAACATGCTAAGTAGAGTTTTTTTTAATGTCCCTGTGATTCTTCTCTTTATGATTTTACCTTCATGGCATGGAGTAGGTAGCAAGATACAATTCTGGAATTTGATTGATATGTTGACAATATAACAATGCCAATATTTTAGGTCCTTGGACATTAAGGGCCAGATTTACAAGGCCCTAGCGCCTCCTTGTGCTAAACTAGTGTCATTTGTTTTACGCTAATGTGGTTCAAGCAGGCAATTTTTGCCATGCATATTTACAATGCACCACTTTGCGACCCCTTGTACCACATTATGCCAGCATCAGGCATAATGTATGCAAGGGGGCGTTCTGGAGTTAGACCTGCAAAAATGGCACAGTGAACTCTACAAGATTTCACTGCACCATTTTTGGCATCACTTTTGGTATGAGCAGACATTAAAATAACGCACCCATTGGAATCAATGGGCCTCACTGCACTTTGCTGCACTAGCACCAACATTTTTTACACTAGTGTAGCAAAGTGCCACAACAGCGTCAGAAATTTTGACACTATTTTCCTAACGACTGCTATTGTAAATACAGCGCACCCATTGTGTCGTTAGGTGGGGTAGGGCCGACCAAAGAAAACTGGTGCATCAGTGCTGATGTGCCAGATTCTTGTACATCTGCCCCTAAGTTCCTCCCATAATCATTACAGTCAAATCAGTAACTCGCAAGCTGTACCTTTTTTCTCAGTGAATTCCTCAGTGTGTACAGGGTTTTTATAAGATATGTAATGCTGTCTTTAAGGTATTATTGTAAATGATTTTCATGGATTATGTTGTATTGCAGCCCTGAAGAAGTTCATTGTTGTGGACAAAAAGCATTGTCTGAGGCTGTAACAATTGGAATATGAATATTAAAAACATACATTTGTTTTGGAGTACAAAATAAAGAACAAACAAAGAAAATTTAACAATTGATTTGGACTTTTTGAAAAAAGTTATTACAGTTTTGCTTGATGAGTGCACTGCTATACTTCTTAAAATGTAGAAAGCTTTTTTCCTCATCTAAAGTCTCTGGGGGCTAACTTGCAATTGCCTCCAGCTGCAGCCTTCTGAGTGATCAAACCCTGGCACACTGTGAGAACTGCTCCCAGAGCAGAAACAAAGGTCTGTGCATGGGGAGGTGTTTTTGTTCTTCAGGCAGAATGATCATTTGGGCTGAGTCCAAGAACTTAATTATTTCAAAGGGGGTCCTCTGGCACTGGAACATGTCAGATGACACCTGGTCAGGTCCCTTCTTTTGTTTCTCCAGACAAGCAGGCCCTTATCCCAGTGGGAGGTCTGTTGTCCCAGAACTGTTTTAGAGTGATCACAGAGGAATGGCTGGTGCCACGTGACCGATATGCAGTGGTTTCAGAAGTTTAGAAAACACTACAGGGCACTCAGCGCCCTTACATACTCTGCCGAGATTAAAACAGCTAATCACTGCAGAGTATGCAAGGGTGCCAAGAGGCATTTGGCTGTGCTATTTTCTTATCTGAAAATGCATCCTTGCATCCATTTTTGAACCTAAGGATGCATTTTATGCTAAGAGAATGGAATCAAATGCCAGGGTCGGAATGACCCCCTTTGTTTGCTTTTTAAAGACTTAAGACACTTTATATCACTTTCAGTGATATCGCTACAATTTCACATTGCTTCTTTATTCGTTTTGACCTGCAATTATCAAGATAAATATTATATATTTTTCTAAACACTGTGTGGTGTATTTTTGTGGTGCTACATTGTGTTATAGTTTGATTTATTGCACAAATACTTTACACATTGCCTTCTAAGTTAAGTCTGACTGCTCGTGCCAAGCTACCAGAGGGTGGGCACAGGATAATTTGTATTGTGTGTCATTTACCCTGACTAGAGTGAGGGTTCTTGCTTGGACATAGGGTAACCTGACTGCAAACCAAAAACCCCATTTCTAACACATAATAAATATGGCACACTCCTGTTCTCTTCATTTGATGCATAGCAGTGCCGCAAGTTGTCTTGCTGCATTGTGTTGCATCAACTGTTAGTAAATTTGGGCCTCAGAGAGAGTGCGGCTGCTGGCTACTACTGTTTGTGCCCCGTAGCATTTGGTACTATATTCATTGGGCAAAATGCATCCTCAAAGGAAGCTGAACAAAACATCAAGTCTGCATGTGTGGATTGCAACCAGTGGTGGCTGGTGAGATTTAAAAATGGCAGGTGTTAAAGACTATTTCTAAATGCAAGGAGCAAACAAGTATGACAATTTTCTGTTCATAAAGTGAAAACTCAGCTAAGAGACCTTGGACTGGAATGCTTTACATAAGCACCAGTTAAATTACAGAATGTCAGACTCGTTCTGTTTTTAGGCATGAAGAGATTAAGGCCCTCATTATGACATTGGTGGTAAATCCCACTTACCGCCACGCTGACTGGCGCCAACATACAGCAGCCGCAGTGGATATCCGCTCACCATATTATGACATACACACACCAATCCGTCACTATTCAGCCATATACACAAATCCACCACACCAAAGGTCAGTGATAAACTGGCGGTATTAAAACCCACACCGTTATGCCAACAGAACTACGCCCACCACATTATGACCTTCAAATCACCACAACAGACATTCAACGGCAGTAACCCATTGGCAGTACAAACCGCTGCGCTCAAAATACACACATACATACAAAACAACACTACATTGGTCAATTTAAATACCACACACCTGACACCCACACCACTATAAAACACACACCCACAGTACCCACAACTCTTTACCATTACAAACCATTGGCACAAGACAGGCACCACAACCACAGACAAGACCAGAGCCACACACCACCATCACCAATACACCACCCAGGCACCTTACATCCCACACCCCAACACATCACCCTACACACCCTCACCCACACTACTAACACAACACCCATGGCACCTCAGAGACACGCCCGATTCTCAGAGGAGGAGCTAAGGGTCATGGTGGAGGAAATCATCAGGGTAGAGCCACAGCTATTTGGAGCACAGGTGCAGCAGATATCCATTGCAAGGAAGATGGACCTATGGCTGAGAATCGTGAACAGAGTCAATGCCGTGGGACAGCACCCAAGAACCGTGGGTTACATCAGGAAGAGGTAGAACAACCTACGGGGGAAGGTACGTTCCATTGCAGCAAGACATCAACTCGCTGTATAGAGGACTGGGGGTGGACCCCCAATTTCTCCCCCACAACTAACAACATGGGAGGAGCAAGTCTTGGCAATCATGCATCCTGAGGGCCTGGCAGGAGTAGCAGGAGGACTGGACTCTTGTAAGTCAACTTTCTATTACTATCATCCCCCTACCTGCATGCTGTCACATATCCCCACCCTCACCCTCATTCCCATCACTCCACCACCTCCCACACATCCCACCATCACATCTCACCCATCCTGATGCCAAACCCTGCATGCACCACCAATGCATGGACACCACTCACAGACCTGCATGGACACCTATCACTAAAGCATGCACACTAGAGAGAATCAGCTAACCCACCATTTACCAACTCACACAAGTGAAAGCTGCCAGGGTGAATACAACCAAAGAGGGCAACCCACTGATGCACAATATGTCACACACAGAAACAATAACACTGAATTCATAGCTCCACAGCTACCCCAGCCAATGTCAGCGGAGAAGAGGTGCCAGCAATATCCATTCCCCCCACAGAAGAGGCCCACAGTGATGACAGCAACTCTGGTTGCCTGGATCTGGATGACCAACCTGGCCCATCAGGGACCTCTGGACAGTCGGTTACACAGGCCCAGTCACACACCACCACAGAGCCTCCCTCCTCAGAAAACACCACCACAGCACCCACCCAGCGTACCCATACCTCTGTCCCAGGACATGAAAATCAGCAGTATGTCCACCACTACAGGGACCCCAGGGCACACCTCATACCCAAGACAATCAGGGACCTGGGGTCAGTGGGCACATGGTTCAGGGGACAGAGGCACAGGACAACAGGGAAATTGGGAGGACTGCTGTGCGCCAAGGGGAGGACAGGCTCAGGGAACTGACTCTCCAGGAGGCACTCACCGAGATCCCTGGAGTATACCAACATTCCCAGGATACACTGGGCCAGATCCTGGCCAGCATGCAGGAGACCAGGTGGCTTCAGGAGGGACAGTACCAGGGTTTCAGGGAGGACTTGCAGGCCATCAACAACACCCTGGTCTCCATAGCAGGGGTGCTGGCTGACATGGCCAACATTATGAGGGAGGCAGTCTCACACCAGCAGGCCCCTGCCACTAGCCAGACATCTGAACTGCCTTCCACCTCCGCTGCTGTTAGTGGACAGGAGGCCCCGCCACAGGACTCATATGCCACCAGCACCATTCCCCCTGCAGAAGGAGAACCACCCTGCAAACGTTCCCTGTGATCCAGGCAGAAGCCAGAGACTATTGCCAAGACCTGCAAGGAAATTAGGCTCTCCTGATTGTCACCCTTGTGTCCCACTCTGTCACCTTGTCTACCTTGAACTGCCATTGCTCCCCTTCCTAAAGCCCCTTGCACAATGCATCTGTGCTACCAATAGACTGGAACTATACCCTGGGCTTTCCTCCTTCATCACCCCGGCCAAATGCACTTGCCCCCTACTTCTTAGCACTTAAATAAACACACTTTGAAAAAATACAAGTATGGAGTATGTAAAATGATTTAAGTATGTATTTGTTTAACCAGGTTCAAACATTGTATTTTAAATGTACCTGTAGTTGGCTGCAGTGATCACACCAGGAGCGATAGTGAGGCACCAACATCTGCAAAATGAGTTACCAAAGGGTACAGTGAGTGGGCATAGAAGTGGCAAATAACAGCATGCCAGTAACAAAGATAAACAAGAAAATGTCAATGAAAGATGAAGTAACACTGTCTTACCTGTGTGTCATTGGAAGTATTGTCTGATCACTGCAGTTCTGTTGTCCTCATCTACTTCCTCTGCCTCCTCATCCTCACTGTCCACAGGGTTCACTGCTGCCACACGGGCATCTCCAGCCTCCTCCTCCTGCATAAAAGGCACATGCTGTCTCAAGGCAAGGTTTGTGCCACATACAGCATGCCACGATTATCTGGCAGACCTTCTTGGGTGAGTAGCACAGGGGTCCACCTGTTAGATGGAGCCACAAAACGTCGCCTTCAGGAGGCCAAAGGTATGTTCTATTATCCTTCTTGTTTGCCCATGTGCCTCATTGTAACGTTCTTCTGCCCTTGTCCTGGAATTCCTCACAGGGGTCAGTAGCCATGATAGGTTGGGGTAACCAGAGTCACCTACAAATAGGAAGGGACAACATTTAGCCACACACTATCCCATATGGCCTACACCATACCCATACACCAACATCCACTGGGTGGAAACAAGGGCTCACCTATTAGCCACACCCTTTTCCTCTGTAGTTGGGCCATCGCATTCTGGATGCTGCTATTCCTCAGGATAAAGGCATCATGCACAGAACCAGGATACTTAACATTGACATGGGAGATGTACTGATCCGCCAGGCACACCCTCTCTACATTCATGGAATGAAAACTCTTCTGATTTCTGAATACTTGTTCATTATGCCGGGGGGACAATTGCAATATGTGTCCCATCAATTGCCCCAATTACGTTGGGGATATGTCCCATTGCATAGAAGTCAGCTTTCACTGTGGCCAATTCTCCACCTAGGGGAAAACAATGCAGCTGCCTGCACATGTGTTTAATCAGGGCAGACAACACTCTTGTCAGCACTATTGAGAACATTGGCTGTGACAGTCCTGCTGCCAAGCCCACTGTCACTTGGAAAGAACCAGTTGCCAAGAAATGGAGCACTGATAGCACTTGCACAAGAGGGGGGATCCCAGTGGGGTGACGGATAGCAGATAGCAGGTCAGGCTTCAGTTGGGCACACATCTCAGTGATTGTGGCCCTGTCAAGTCTATAGGTGAGGATAATGTGCCTGTCCTCCATTGTTGCCAAGTCCGCCAGTGGCCTGTACATGGAGGTATGTATCTATCTCCTATTCAGCCACAGCAGTAACAATCTAAGGGGCAAAAGAGTGAGGAGCTGGTGATAAACTGAACATTGGAGCCACAACAGTACAATGCATGATGCTATTTTGAAATGTATATGTGGCATTTTCCCTGTATGTCCAATTGTGAACTGTGACGCAGTTACAATCCAGGGCCTGCCCCCCCACCCCTGAAAAAGGCATCCGCCTGTCCTGTGTGGAGGGACAGGTGGAAGTGAGGTAATTTTGCTGATGTTGTGCACCATTGCGGGAGGAGGTCGGGAAATGGCCCCTGCCTTCACCCCTGCGGAGTTGGAGAGACAGGTGGATGGGGTCCTACCCCAGTACGGACTGCTGTATGGGCCTCCAGACCAACAGATGAGTACACTGTGAGCACGATGCATGGGCATGAATGCATGGAGTGGTGTGTGTGAAGGCCTTGTGTAGGGGGGGTTGGTGGATGTCCCCTGGGCGGCGTACAGCCTGTGTGCTGGGCCATGTGTGTGTGCAAATGGCGATGGGAAGGGGCATGGTGGGCCATGAGTGTAACAGGCAGGATGGTCCGACTAATACCTTTCCCTGTGTGTATTTCTCTGCAGGTCAGTGCCCATCAAAAGAAGGGTATATGGTGTGCCATCGCCAAGGACGTGCGGACCCTGGGGGTCTATGGCAGGCAGAGCACCTACTGTCGGTAACGGTGGGAGGACCTGAGTCGATGGGCACGGAAGACAGCAGAGGCCCAGCTGGGGATGGCCTCACAATGAGGAAGGGGTGCCCATCAAGCCCTGACCCCCAGATGGCCTGCATACTGGCGGTGGCCTATCCGGAGCTGGATGGGCATTTGAGGGCATCACAGCAGCCACATGGGGTGAGTACAGTTCCCATCATCACAACTTACGTATGGTAGGGTGGTATCCGGGTGGGGGATGTGTGTCTGTGGGTGCCCTTAGGCCAGGCCTGACATTGCAGAGTAGGTCCCATGTTGGGCAGGGTTCTGATGGGATATTCTACCTACCTAGCTTGTAGGCATCCACTATTGGGCAGGCCTGTGTGGGTCCCAGGTATGATGCAGTTGGCGGTGTGTGCCTCTCCTCATGCTTTGGTGGCTAGCAATATCATTGGCGGTGCAATGCATAGTACGTAGGCCTATTCCCTGTGTGTGAGGGTGCTGTGTACGTCAACAGTGGTGTTGGTGCAGTCATTGACCAGGTGTACCCTTTGTCTCCCCCCCTTTTTGTTTTGTAATCCTGTCCTTATGTGCATGAGCATCATCTGGCGGAGGAGCAGTGGCACCGGCGACGGAGAGATCTGCATCCCACAGGACCCAAGACGCAGAGTCCACCGCCGCTGAGGGCACCTGTGGGACGGAGGGTGAGGGGAGCACCACAACAGAGACTGGAGGGGGCAGTTTGGACACAGATTCCTCCTCTGATGGATGCTCCCTGGTGGTGGCGGACACTTCTGTGAGCACCCCAGCTAGAGGTACAGCCACCACCTTCGTACCAGCCCCACACTCTCAGCAGCCCCTCAGTGAGTTGCTCGTGCCCACTCACCCAGGAGGGTGGGCATCTCCTTCGCCCCATGCACCGCAGGCCCTGAACCAGTGAGTCCTGCTGCCCTGAGTGAGGAGGCTATTGACCTCCATCGATCCATCTCTGTTGGGTGGTCAACCATTGTGAATGCCATGCAGAGGCTGGAAGTCCAAATGCAACAGATCAATGCTTTTCTGGAGGGCATTCACAATGGCTTGGTGGCCCAACAGAGATCAATCCATGCTCTGGCCTCCTCTCTGATGGCAGCCATTGTCCCTATTTTGCCCCCTCCCCCATCCAACTTCCTCTTCCCAATCCCATTCCCCTCAACCCCAACCTATCCCAAGCACACAGGCAGACGAGCACGCACACAGAACAACACACAAGAGTGGCACAAGCAAACACAAGAACCACACATCATCCCACAGGCACTCACACAAACACCATCCAGATGCAGTCATACCAACATCCACTGCCTCCACTGTGTCCAACTCCTCCTCCTCCTCCCCCCCAGTTGCGTCTACACTCACACCGGCATGCACTACATCCTCATCCCCTACCGCCATCACCAGCACACCCATCAGAACACACACCTCACTGACAGACACCACCACAACAGCCATGCACACGTCCCCTGTGTTCTCTCCCACTGTGTCTGTCCCCCCCAGCCCCAGGTACACAAACTCAAGCAATCAAGACACCCAACAGCCATACGCCCCACAACAGTATCCAGCCCATGCACCTGCACCCAAACACAGAAGACAGACACCTCCCACAACGACTCCCTCTTCCTCCACTCCCAAACCTTATCCCTCTTCTCGCCCCAATGGCCCTAAGAAGCTTTCTTCTCCACAATTGACCTCTTCCCTACCCCTCCCTGTCCTTCACTTTTCGCCAGGGTGGCTAAAACCCAGGCAAGCACCTCAGTCACCCAGTCCATGGGGCCAGTAGTGTCCACACCCACTTGTGGTGGTAAAGGATCCAGGGCACCAGGGAGTCCCATGGAAAGGGTGCCTGCCCCAAGTGCTGCCCGGAAGGGCAAGGAGCCCTCCCCAGCTGCTGCCCTGAAGGGCAAGGTGCCATCCCCAGCTGCTGCCAGGAAGGGCAAGGAGCCTGCCCCAAGTGCTGCCAAGAAGAGCAAGGAGCCATCCCCAGCTGCTGCCATGAAGGGCAATGAGCCTGCCCCAAGCGCTGCCAAGAAGAGCAAGGAGCCATCCCCAGCTGCTGCCAGGAAGGGCAAGGGGCCTGCACCAGCAGGCAGGAAGGACAAGGTGCCTGGTGCTGGGACTCAGTCAGAGCCCCCAACAACAACCATAGTTGTGCAGCCGTCCTAGGCTGCAGGGGATGGACAGGAGCTTCCTCCCACAACCACTACCAGCAGCAGCATCACCACCACCAGCAGAGGGCAGCCGTCCGAGGCTGCAGGGGATGGGCAGGAACTTCCCCCCATAACCACCACCAGCAGCAGCACCACTGCCACCACTGAGCAGCCTTCACTGCTGGCGGACGGTCTGTAGACCTGCCTCCATGGGCTGTTGTATGACTTGCCCCATGCAAATCCTGAGGGTATGACACCCAGGTGAGAGACTGTGACCTTGCACTCCCCTGGATCAGAAGCACAGGGCGCGAAGCCCCCTCATGAACCAGTGGATATGGCACCCACTCACAACATCCTCAGCAGGATCAGCGGCACAGGGCACGATACCCCCTCCAGAGCATGTGGGCAAGTCACCCACTTGAGAGACTGTGGCCATGCACTCCCCAGGACCAAGCACAGGGCATGGAGCTCCTTCCAGGACCAGTGGTGTTGTTCCATCTGCCGGCTGAGGTGTCCGCCCACCCCCCATCCCCCTGAGGTGTCTGCCTATTTTCCAACTGATGCCCCTGCAGTGCTCTATCCGTGTTGTTGCAGGAGACAAGTGGGGCCTTGGACTTTGTCATGTGGCCCTGTGGCCAACGCACACTGAGGACTGGGCAGTGTCCCTTGAACTGTACATATGTATATCCTTTAGATTGAATGTTCATTTTTTTACTGTATTTATATTATTACACTCACTTTCATCTATTCGTGTTGTCCTTGCATTATTCCTGAGGGGTATGGGGTAAATATGTTTTCTTACATTCAGCTGATTGTGTGTATGGTGTTGGGGGTGTGTGTTGTGCATGTGTGTGCCACTCTCTTTTTCCTCCCCCCTTCCCGGTGTGCTAGGTGGCTGTACTCACCATGGTCGTCTTCGCCGTTGTTGGTGTTCGTGGTGGAACAGGACGTAAAATATCAGAGGGAAGATTTGCAGCTCGGGCTCCATGGCGTTGTGGTTGTTCCCTGTGTCTCCAAAGATGAGCCCTTTCCCATCTGTGTTCTGTTTCCGCCAGGCTTTTGCGGTCGTTGGTACTGCCCTGGAAAAGGTGGCGGATTCGTGGCTCATAATATGGTGGACAGAACATTGACTTCCGCCTGGCTTTAGGTGGCTACGACTGTGGAGCCTGTTGTTTCCGCCCTCGCGGTCGGTAAGGTAAAGTGGCTGTCTAACTGAGTTCTCAACGCCATGGTCATAATTTGGCAGTAGTTACCGCCAGCCTGTTGCCAGTATTTTACCGCCACTTTATCACCGACCGCCAGGGTTGTAATGAGGGCCTAAATGATTTGCCCAGAATCACTGATGTTCAGCTGACACCGAACTTGACCCTGGTCCCTCAGTTACAAAGTCGCCATAACACCATATCATTATAATGAAAATGAAAGACTTTTGTCTCATCTGCCTTTTAGGAGAAAATATGTTTTCTGTGGTAAACCTCGAGCTCTGTTTCCAAACTCTGGCCCTCATTACAACCCTGGTGGTAAATCCCGCTTACCGCCATGCAGAAGACCGTCAACATACCGCTGCTGACGTGGAATTCTGCTACAGGTATTACAACCCACAGCATGGAATCCACCACAATACAGACACCCACACAGTCCGCCACACCAAAGGTCAGTGACAAACTGGCGATAACAAAACCGACACCGTCACGCCAACAGGAATACGCCCACACTATCACGACCCACGAATCAATGCGGCTGTATTTCAACCGCAGTAATTCATTGGTGGTACACACCGCCGCACTCAAAATACACACACATATACAAAACACAACCACATTGGACAATTCGAAATACACACACCTGATACACATACACACACCACACCCACACACCCAATCCAATATAAAACACACCCACATCATCCACAAACCCTTACTACCAAAGTTTTGAAAGCACGCCAGAGAGAGACACTGCCTAAAATAACACCAGCATCCACAGACACACAACACCATCACTTACACAACATCCACGCACCTCAAACAACACACACTAACACACACCCTCACACATCACAACAGACACCACCTCACACATCACCCACACCACATCATGGCACCTCAACGACACCCCAGGTTTTCTGAGGAGGAGCTCAGGGTCATGGTGGAGGAAATCGTCCTAGTAGAGCCACAGCTATTCGGATCACAGGTGCAGCAGACATCCATTGCAAGAAAGATGGAGCTATGGCGCAGAATTGTCAACAGGGTCAACGCAGTGATACAGCATCCAAGAACTAGGGATGAAATCAGAAAGAGGTGGAACGACCTATAGGGAAAGGTGCGTTCCGTGGTCTCCAGACACCAGATTGCTGTACAGAGGACTGGTGGTGGACCCTCACCTCCTCCCCCACAACTAACAACATGGGAGGAGCAAGTCTTGACAATACTGCATCCTGAGGGCCTCGCAGGAATAGCAGGAGGACTGGACTCTGGGAAGGCAAATCTTTACTACCTTATCCCCCCACCCCACCTGCATGCCATCACATACTCCCACCTTTACCCTCACACCCATCACCCAAACAACCCACAGATACCCCACCAACACAACCCACGCATCCCAAAACCAAGCCCTGCATGTGACACCAATGCATGGACACCCATCACCCAAGCATGTTCACTTCAGAAACTCACTCATGAACCAGAATCACCAATCACACAAGGACCAAGCCAATAATGCAAGCACTGGAGTAGAGGGTCAACCACCCATTGCACACAATGGCACACACAGATACAATAATTATGCATTTACACCCCAACAGGAACCCTAGCCAATGTCACCGGACAGGAGGTGCCAGTCATATCTAGTCCCCCCACAGAAGAGGCCCACAGTGATGACACCAGCTCTGCACAACTGGATCAAGATGACCAGCCCGGCCCATCTGGGACCTCGAAACAGTTGGTTCCCCTGACACTGTCACAAGCCACCACAGAGCCTCCCCCCTCAGGAAACACCATCACAGCCCCCACCCAGCGGGCCCATCCCTCTGTCCCCAGGAAACACCATTCAGCAGGGTGTCCTCCACTACAGGGAACCCAGGCAACCCCACTAACACAGGATGATCAGGGACCTGGGGCAGTGGCAGTGGGCACACCGTTCAGGGGACAGAGGCACAGGATAACAAGGAAACTTGGAGGACTGCCTTGCGACAGGGGGAGGACAGGCCCTGGGAACCCACTCTCCACGAGTCACTCTCCAACATCATGGGAGCTTACCATAATTCCCAGGAGACGATGGCAACAGTACTGGCCAAGCTTCAGGAGACCCAGCGGCTGAAGGAGGAACACTACATCGGGATCAGGGAGGACTTGAAGCCCATTAACATCACCCTTGTCACCATTGCAGGGGTGCTGGCAGACCTTCACAACACCAGGAGGGACACAGTGGCACAACAAGGGGCCCCTGACAGTAGCCTGGATGATGAACAGCCCTCCACCTCCGCCAGCGCTAGTGGACAGGAGGCACCACCACAGGAACAACAGGACACCAGCACCCCACCCCCTGCAGAAGGAGAACCACCCCACAAACGGTCCCTGAGATCCAGGAACAAGACAGAGAACATTGCCAAGATACCCGCCAGGAAATGAGACCCCCCTGAATGTCACCCTTCTGTCCCACTGTGTCACCCTGTCCATCCTTAAACTGCCATTGCTCCACTTCCTATGCCCCTTTGGACAATGCACCTGTGAAACAAATAGACTGGACTCTGCCATGGACATTCCTCCACCATCACCCCAGCCCATTTTACAACCCCCTCCACTTATTAGCACAGGAATAAACACACTTCAATCACAAAACAATCTGGAGTCAGTCTGTGCTTTCACAAATGTGTAATTGCAATAACTATGGAATATAGCAATGTCAATTTACTTGTTCACATACCAATGTAACACAGCTGTAGGCCAGCAGTAAACATAGCAGAGGGCACAAAGTGGGACCCAAATCTGTGAAATGGAAAGTCAAAGTGACAAGTCAGGGTCCATACACTAAATTAAAATGGCACACTTATGCTAGTTCCAACAATAGATGAGATGTGGGAAGCAGTGGCATCTTCTTACCTGTGTCTCACTGGAAGTATTGCATAATGATGTTGTTTTGGTTGTCAATATCATCTTCTTCTCCTTCCTCTTCTTCACTGTCCACAGGCTCCACAGCTGCCACAAGACCACCATCTGGCCCATCCTCCTGCAGAAAAGGCACTGGGCGTCGCAAAGCCAGGTTGTGCAGCATACAGCAGGCCACGATTATCTGGCACACCTTCTTCAGTGAGTAGTATAGGGAGCCACCTGTCAGATGGAGGCACTGGAACCTGGCCTTCAGGAGGCCAAAGGTGCGTTCGATCACCCTCCTAGTTCACCCATGTGCCTCATTGTAGCATTCCTCTGCCCTTGTCCTGGGAATGCTCACTGGGGTCAGTAGCCATGACAGGTTGGGGTAACCAGAGTCGCCTGCAAATGGCGAGGGACAACTGTTAGACACACACTAACCCTTAGGGACAGCCCCATACCCAGAAACCTATGTCAACTGTATTGGGACCTTGCCCTCACCTATTAGCCACACACGGTGCCTCTGGAGTTGGCCCATCACATAAGGGATGCTTCTATTCCTCAAAATGTAAGCATCATGCACAGAGCCAGGATACTTGGAATTGACATGGGAGATGTACTGGTCTGCCAAACACACCATCTGCACATTCATGGAATGGTAGCTCCTCCGGTTTCTGTACACCTTTTCATTTCTGCGGGGGTACAATAGCCACATGTGTCCCATCAATGGCACTTATAATGTTGGGGAAATGTCCCAGGGCATAGAAGTCACCTTTCACTGTGGGCAAATCTTCCACCTGAGGGAAAACGATGTAGCTGCGCATGTGTTTCAGCAGGGCAGACAACACTCTGGACAACACGTTAGAGAACATTGGCTGGGATGTACCTGATTCCATGGCCACTGTTGTTTGAAAAGACCCACTGACCAGGAAATGGAGTACATACAGGACCTGCACTAGAGGGGGGATTCCTTTGGGATGGTGGATAGCTGACATCAGGTCCGGCTCCAACTGGGCACACAGTTCCTAGATTGTTGCAGGATCAAGTCTGTATGCGACCAGGATGTGTCTCTCTTCCATTGTCGACAGGTCCACCAGGGGTCTGTACACCGGAGGATGCCGCCATGTCACCACCTGCCCCAGCGGACCTGCCCTATGGAGGAGAACAGCAAGCAGAGAGTCATCCAACACTGAGGTGTCACAATCTCTTATTCTCAGAAACGTTATTAATCCGCAATTTGCCGGTATCTGTCTATCTTCCCGGCCTAGATAGGTGTGACGCAGTTAACATCCATACACTCACACCTGCATGCACTACATCCTCAGCCACTACCTCCATCACCAGCACACCCATCACCACACACCGCTCACGTGCAATCACCACCCCCACTACCATTCACACGTCCCCTGTGTCCTCTCCCAGTTTGGCTGTGAGACCTCCTCCCAAAGTACACAAACGCAGGCACACACACACTCAACAGCCATCCACCTCACAACAGCCTCCAACCCTTGCACCTTCACTCAAACTCAGCAGATGTACATCTCCTACAACCACTCCCTCTTCCTCCACTCCCAAACCCCTTCCATCTTCCAGTCCCAGTGTGTCTAAGAAACTTTTCCTGGATAGCATTGACCTCTTCCTTACACCTCACCTCCCCCTTCCTTCCCCAGGGCCAAGTTGGCTAGAGCCCTGACCAGCACCTCAGCCACCAAATCCTCGTCCAGTGTGGTCCCTGCAAGTCTGGGAACATCGAAGGGGGCACCCATCAGGGATCCCAGTGTGCCACCTAGTGAAGCCAAGGACCACCCTATTCCGCCACCTGCCAAGGTAAAGAAGGGGCCAGCATGTAGAAGAGAAAAGCCGCACCAATAACCCAGCAAGGCCTCTTCGAGAACCAAAGAGGACAGTGCCAAGGTCCCAGCAGCGACTTCTAAGGTGGGGAAGGGACACAAGAGCAAAGGGAAGTCAGCTCAGGGCACGGAGCCTCCGGGTGAGGGACTGGTGTCACCCCTTTTGCAAGACAGCTCAGCAACCTGTACTGCCGTGGGCACGACCGCCACCTGCACTGCCACCTGCACCACCACCTGCACCGTCACCTGCACCGCCACCTGCACTGCCATCTGTACTGCCACCTGCACGGCAGCTGCCTCAACTACAGTCAACAGCATCATCCCCAGTGGGTAGCCATCCGAGGCTGCATTAGACGGCCTGCTGTCTCCCTCCACAAGTGCAGACACCTGCACCACCGGCAACATCACCGCCGCAGACACCGCCACATGCCCCGCAATGTGCCCAGCCAGTGCCTCTTCAGCAGACCTCAGCAGCATCCGCAGTGGGCAGGTGTCCGAGGCTGCAGGAGACGTCCTGGACCCTGTACACACTACATGAGGCACCACCACCAGCACTTCCAGCAGTTTGCAGCCTTAGTCGTCGCAAGGAGGAGTGTGCCTCTGCCTCCATGGAGTATCATACTGCCTGTTACCGGTGAATCTCATGGCTCAGACACCCATGTGAGGGAATGGGAACTGCCACACCGCTTGTGCAGCATCACTGGGCACCATGCCCCCTCCAGAACCAGTGGAGTACAGCATCTACTACCCCAGTCCTTGGCAGGATGAAGCACTCTGAGCACCAGGCCCCTTCCAGAACGAGTGAAGAACAGCATCCACTTCCCCAGTCCTAGGCATGATGAAGCACTCTGGGCACCAGGCCCACTCTGGGCACCAGGCCCCCTCCAGAACCAGTGGAGAACAGCATCCGCTAGAGAGACTGTGGTTTTGCACTCCCCAGGACCAAGCAGTGGGCAAACCACCCACTTGAGAGACTTGAGAGACTGTGGCTTTTCACTCCCCAGGACCACGCAGTGGGCAACCCACCCACTTGAGAGACTTGAGAGACTCTGGCTTTGCACTCCCCAGGACCATGCAGTGGGCAACTCACCCACTTGAGAGACTAGAGAGACTGTGGCTTTGCACTCCCCAGGACCACGCAGTGGGCAACCCACCCACTTGAGAGACTTGAGAAACTGTGGCTTTGCACTTCCCAGGAGCAAGCAGTGGGCAAACAACCCACTTGAGAGACTGTGGCTTTGCACTCCCCAGGACCAAGCAGTGGTCATGGAGCCCCCTCGCGGAGCAGTGGTGTTGTCCCATCACCCGGCTGAGGTGCCCCCCTCCCCTTCCCCCTGAGGTGTCTGTGTTTTTTTCGACCTGATGCCCCAGTAGTGTTCTCTCCGTTTTGAGGCAGGTGTCATGTGTGGGCTTCGGCCATGCTTTTTGGGACCACTGGTCCATAGATATTTAATGGGACAGTGTACGGACTTGTGTACTTGCTGTAAATATTTTTATATACTGATGATTTAAAGTTATCTTGGGCTACCTGATTGTTCGATTATTACACTCGTTAAACTCATTTCATTTGATCCCTGCACACTTCCAGGGTGGTGACGGGTGTATCTGTGATGTTATTAGATGTGTGTGTGTGTATGTTGTTGTGGGTGGGGGTGTTGGTTGTTGCGTGTGTGTGTCACTCTCTTTTTCCTCCCCCCTCCTCTGTGTACTAGGTGCAGTACTCACCGTCGTCGTCGCCGCCTTCTTTGATGTTCCTGGTAGATGAGGAGGTAAACCAACATGGGCAGGACCTGTAACTCGGGCTCCATGGCATCCTGGTTCCTCATTGGGTGTCGAGAGGTGAGTGGTTTCCCTTCTGTGTTCCGTTTCTGCCGTTCTTTTGATGGCATTGGTACCGCCCCGGAAAAGCTGGCAGATTGGTGCCTTGTAATAGTGTGGGTGGTACATTGTCTTCCACCTATCTGTTGACGGTGACCGCTGTGGTGTTTGTTTCTACCGCCGTGGCGGTCGGAGCGTTAAAGTGGCTGTATGTGTTGGTGGTTTCCGCCATGGTCGTGATTCCATTTTTTTACCGCCGGCCTGTTGGCGGTATTACTGCCACTTTATCACCGACCGCCAGGGTTGTATTGAGGCCCTTAATGGCTTGGGACCAATTTTGAATTAGTCATTGGACATGGCTTAAATAATATAGATAGAAAAGATGACTCACTAAAATTACAAAATGGTGATACCTTAGAATGTAGTGTTCTTGATAATTTTAGGTAAGATAAACTAACAATTGTCTGATCCAGTAGTTTACACATATGTAACAATTTCATAGGTTTATGAGTTGATTGATTTGGGTTTTTGTATTTCCCCAGTTATTGTCTCTGTAACTGTCTCTTGTGCACTCTTGGTTTGGTAACATACTCATGGAGTTGTGCCACAAAAAAGTGTTTGCTCACAAAAGGTGAGTCTTGTGACTATCGCTCAGTAATATTTGTCACCAGTTCGTTATTTTATGGGACATAGATTGATAAAATTGTATTTTTTTTGCCCACTTTGTTTATTCTTTCAAAATTATTGAAAACATAAAGGGCCTCATTACGAATTTGTCAGTCAGGCCGACAGTCCGCCATGTCAGCGGTCCAAAAAAGACTGCTATGTTGACGGTCTTTCTGACCGCCCCATTATCAGTTACACAGGAAGGGCCGCCGGCCTCCAACTAAAAAAGCCAGACTAGCAGTGATATGGAGGCCTGTAAATAGATGTTCTGACCTCCGTACCCGACAGCACAACGACCAACCACTGACCGTATTACAAGTCCAAAGAAGCAGTGGCGGGCACCCATGGCAGTTAGCCAATGGTGGTCCGAACCAGGGTAGTTATCAGTCACCAAACAGCACATTGGATGGATTTGAATACAACACAGCAGACACATATGGCCACACTGAAATACCTGCTAATCATACTATAAAACACATCCCTTCACACACCACAATCCTTTGAATTTAAACTGCAAGAGAACAAAGCCTGAGCACCTTTTTTTGTAGAGTACATTAGCCATCCCATTGAACACCCTACACACGCTATTGCACTTCCCCTATTTAGTAAGTCACTGTCACCCATTTTTTTTGTTCCACCATCTCATGTTAAAAAAATCCACTTTTTTCTGAAGATGAGTTAAGAGTCATGGGGGATGAAATCATAGGAGTAGAGCCACAATTATGTGGAGCCCAAGTCCAGAACACGCTTCTCAGTAAGAAAATGGAAATGTGGGAGAGGACTGTCGACAGAGTAATGCTGTAGGCACCACCCTGTGCACAGGGGAGGACATGAAGAGGAGGTGGAATGACCTCAGGGGCAAGCTCTGTTGCGTGGCCTCAAGGCACTAGCTGCAGCCTAAGAAGACTGGCGGTGGCCATCCCAGTGCCCCATTACACACCTTCCCTGGGAAGAGAAAGCCTTGGCCATCCTGCATCCTGAGAGCTTGATAGAAATATCTGGGGGGTGGGGTTTGATAAGCCACAATAATAAAAATGTCACCAAAATACAATGTCATGCATGCCCACAGCTCACCTTTTCCCTAATTTACTTTTACCCCACTCACCAGCCCAGTTTTCTCCCCTCTTAATACTCCTGTATGTGAACTCCCAATTGAAGTGTACCCACATGGGGTTTAGTTTTAAATGTAGAGTGTGCAGTACAGGGGGTGATAGGACTGCAAATGCCAGGAGGCAGTGTTACTGTAACTCCAATCACCAGCCCAGTCTTCACTGCTACAAATACCCTTGTTTGGCATGTCTCAAATGAAGTGTACTCACCTGGGGGAACAACTTTTGTATAGTGTGTATACAACAGGGACTGACAGGACTGCAAAGGCCTGGAAGGCCCTGTGTCTGCGAATCTAACCACCAGCCCATTGTTCACTGCTACAAATATCCTTGTTTGGCAAGTCTCATATGTAGTGTATTTATATGGGGAAACAACATTTGTATGGTGTGTGTACTACAGCGACTGATAAGACTGCAACTCCCAGCAGGCACTGTTCCTGTAACTCAAAACACCTGCACAGCGATTTCTTGTCCAAAGAATCTTTCGGTAATCTCTCAAATGAAGTTTACTCACCTTGGGGGATGACATTGTTCAGGTGTGTCAAGTGCTTAGACTTCCCTGACTGCAACTCACAGGAGGCCCAGTTACTCTGACTACAAATACCAGAACAGTGTACATACGATCAAAGAGCAGTTTCCCAACTCTCAATGTCAGCTTACTCAGAAGTGTGGATACCATTTGTATAGTGTGTGTAGTAGAGGGAGTGACAGGACTGCTAAGGCCTGTGGCCTATGTAGCTCCCGCTCAGGCACAATCTCATGGTCCAACTGCATAAATAGCCATGTCTGTAAAATCCAAATTGATCTCTACTCACATGGGAAGATACCATTTGTGAAATGCTGGGAAGTAGAGGGACTGTCCCGTTAGCTAAGCCCAATTGGCCCTGGCACACATACTCCAACACCAAAATCAGTGTTCACTTGCCTAAACCCATCTAGTAGAGAAGATCCAAATGAACTCTACACACCTTGCATGATGTAAATTGCCAAGTGTGTGCAGTGGAAACAGTGACATGACTCTGACTCCCAGGGGGCACTGTTTCTCCAAATATCAAAAACCCACACCAGTGGTCAATCGATCACATACTCTTGCCTTATAAGTCACATTTGAGGGTCACTCTCCTGGGGGTGAGCAGCATACACAGCATGCCCAACTCTGAGATGTGTCTGGGTACCTAGGTCCATCCTCACCTACTAACCCAAGATGAAACCATTGAGGACAAGCAAGACAGCTTACCCAGTGTGCTAAACAACAATCCCAAAGGCCGCAAGAGGCATAATGAGATTGGTATTGGCACATTACCACATTAACACTAACATTAACATTAGAACTTGTGTCACATATACTATAAACTCCTCGGTCTACCTGTATCACATTCAACTAGGCCTCAAAATGGCAAAAAAAACTAGCTTGCCTAGCCACTGTTTGGCCTGCACTGCTGGCAAGTTGACACTCCCATGCCACCCCCCACCCTAAGGGAAAATGTTTTGCACATTTCAGTAGCTGTGACAAGCAAGGAGAGCTGGCATGCTCCACAAATTTCATGTCAAAACAACCATTACCATGTGTATCTGTCACAATAGATTTACCTGCTAAACAACAATGTGCAAGATCTCTGTGAAATGTCACTGTAAATGTTTGAAGATAGATGTCACAATACAACCAGTAACATTGTACCTTTCACATCAACAGGTCATGCTGCCACTGGCCTTACAGAGGCCACTGAAGAGACTGCCACAACCCCCCAGGATGAAGCCCTCAGTAATGACAACACTCCTGAACATCTGGATGTGGAGGACAGTTCTGGCCCATCTGGGCAACCTGGTCAGGCGCCACCAGTGAGTCTCACTATGGCCACATCAACACCTCCCAGCCCAGTTGCCTTAACATAACAGGCCACCATGCATCCCCAACGTGTGCCCTAGAACAATGATAACCACCTTGCGCCCCCAGTCCAGGATCCTGAGTTGCACTACATCTCTGACAATGGTGGTCCAGGAACCATTGAGAGAGGGCACACTGTGGCAAGGGCACAGGCCCGTGGTTGGTAGGGTGCATGGGATGGAGCTAAGGGCCAGTGTGGTGAGACAACTGGAGATGCCTCTGGCCAGGACACCATCAGCCACGTCTTGGGGTCTACCAGGAATCCCAAGACATGAAGAGCCAGGTACTAACTGAACTCTATGAAATTAAGGAGCTATTGAGGGAATTCATACAAGTGCGTGCACAGTGGGAGGCCCACATTATCAACATGGCCTCCCTAACAGGGGTGCTGAGGGACATCAACACCACCCTGGTCAGGGATCAACAGCAAGACTCCACCCCTATTTTTGGCATTTCAGCACTTGGCACCTCAACATCAGTGCCAGCCACTGAAGGGGAGGCCCTGCCTCCGTAGCAGCAGATCCCCCCCATGCAAGTGAGGTCATCCAGCGAAGGTGTCTGAGAGTTGCGGATGGCGAGATACCTACCACTGCCAGCAAGTGACCTCTTCCCAAATGACCTCTTTTTGTGTGCCACATGTTCACTCTGCTGACTGTTCCTCAACCACCTTCCATTTCCAATGGGAGAAGTACACTGGACTTTGGACTTCCAATGCTGTGTCATCTACAACAATGATTTCATCCACCATGACTGAACCCTTCACTATTCTCTTCCGTCATGTCCCTTATTTTTGTTCTATTCACACATTTACAATAAATACCACCTATCACAACGTTTCTGTCTGCTTGCTTCTGTTTCAAATTTTGCTATGTGTAGATGTAAGACAATGTGAAGCAAATGATGAAGACACAAGATACTAGTACAAGGAGTGATGTGTTACAGATGTAGTGTTCTGCTAAGGATTACAACCAACACACACAAACACATTAGAACAAATGTCTGGTCACACCAAACATTTTATTCCACTTTGCTTCTGATAGACTGTTGAAATGCCTGGACTATCACAGCCAAGAATGGGTGACTCAAATTGTATCAAGGTACACAGACCAAGGTACATCCCCCCAGACCACAGAAGGAAGGGCCTTGTCGGACATTGTCCTGCACAATAGGCAAACAGAAAAGTGGATGATGTCACCAGCTTGAGCCTTATCACATATCGCACCAAAGCAATACAACATCACATACACCAAGGTACAGACACAGGGCAGTAGAACAGTCCCTGATCACAGACACATCATGAGACAATGACCATGCATCTGGTGGTATGACACAAACATATGTCAGTGTTCTGACACAGATACTGTGGCCTGCAAAGTTTAAACACATCTACAACTACATACAGGTCATACAAGAAGAGTGATAAACTGATGTGAAGGGTGAATACTTTGCTTGCTCTCAATTACAACAGATTTCATGGTCACATGATCACACACGTGATGCAATCGGCCCACCACAGCACACTAGTCAAGCACAATTTTCACTTCTGACCTTCAACCCAAACATTGTCCAAGCTGCCTGGCATAGATCTCATACACCCCAGATCTGTGACCTACATTACCGGAACAATCAATGTCCAATTTCTATGTCGGACCAGCATCAGAAACCTACCAATGTCACAACTCTGACATGTCCACATGAGGATGTCATGGTGAAGGTACCTGTACAAAGACAAAAGAAGGAGTTTAGGCTTGAAAAAGGTCCTAACACCCTATGCGTATGACAAGCATCTGGAAAGAAAATTATATTGCAATGAGACTGACACAAATTATAGCTACATCAAGGTGGGGGATCTGTCAAAGGCTAACCCTTCATGAGCCCTTTGGCTGAACACTGCAGAGTATTAGCTCCCCCGTTATTGCAAAAATACTGAACTCCGCACATTCTAACAACTACAGTTCTTTGTACAGTCACAGTCATTATGTCACATCACATACTTACACTCAGGAAAAGTAGGTATTAATGAGATCTTCCCGCAAGTCAGCTCCTTCCTCCTCACCACTGTCATCTTCACTTAGCATTTCAGGAGGCTCACACGGTGGCACTACAGGCTGCCCCTCCTCTGGGATGTATGGGATATACCTCCTTATGGTGAGGTTGTGAAGCATGCAGCATGCCACAGTGACCTTACACACTTTTCCGGGTGAATAGAGGAGGGCTCTACCAGTCCAATCCAGACAGCAAAATCTGGCCTTCCGGAGCCCAAAAGCCTGCTCCACTACCCACCTTGTTCTTTCATGGGCCTTCACTGAAGTGGACTTCTCCTGGCATAGTTGGATTCCTTATTGGCGTCAACAGCCAAGGACGGTTTGAAAATGCAGAGTCTCCTATTTAGGAATGGGACATATGTGCAACAATGAGCCCATCTTATCAGAATTGTGGCACCAGACATTGCACACACACAAACAAGACATTTGTGACTTACTAACTAAAGAGGCCCTCTCTGGGTACAACCGTGACATCAGCTGGGGGATAGTGCTGTTCCGCATGATGGATAAATCATGGACTGAACCCCAATAACTGGCACAGATCTGTGAAATGTAGAGCTCTGCCAAACATGCTACTTGCACACTAATAGGATGGAAGTTCTTTTGGTTGCAATAGACTTGTTCATTGGCATGCGGTATGACCAAACTAACATGTGTGCAATGAATAGCCCCCACCACATGTGGAAGGCATGCAAAAACATAAAAGTCAGCCTTCACATGGGCTAAATCATGTTGGGGAAACTGGATGTAGCTGTCCAGGTGCTACAATATTGTTGAGAGGACATCCTTCAAAACCAGATTGAACATAGGTTGAGACCTGCCAGCTGACAGGGCCACTGTATGTTGAAAGGTCCCTGTGCCTAGGAAGTGCAATACTGACATGGCTTGTACAATGGGTGGTATGCTGGTAGGATAACTTATAGTTGGCATCACATCTGGCTCTAACTGACAACATAAGTCCACTATTGTTTGCCAATTCAGGAAGTAGTACATTATAACATGTGATCCTCCTTGGTCTGAGGGTCTGGCAGTGGACGATAGACAGGTGGTTGACGCATCCTTCCTCTCCCTGGGTACCTATATAAGACAATAAATGAGTTCTAACATTAGTCATTGTGTCCCCACCTACATACATGATGCATGTCAATGATAACATGTGGCAAAGCATTGTAGATGGGTAGGCATGGCAAACAATACACATCAGAGCTACTAATAACACTAGGGTCACATGTGACCCCAATGGTTTTCCACACGTGTCCACAACATGCCTCTGGACCAAACTCAAATAAGTGCATCATAAATGCCCCTTGAAATGTGACTGGATATCATGACCTCAGAAATTACCTTGACGTGGGTGAACTGTGCCCTACCGTAAAATGCCATCTGTGCCCTGCAACATACTACAATAGTGTCTGAGTACTAGGAGCATGACAAGGCTAGATAAGCATGGTTGTGTGCTCAAAACAACATTTTCGGTGGTGTGACGCAGTTTTAGAAGCCCAATCCCGCACATTAGGCCTCTAAAATGGCAGCTGCCTGACCTACTCCACTGGACATTAGGAAACGCCTGCAACCACTGGCGGAAGTCATCATGGCGGTAGGCGATTGCAACTGCAGCAGAAACAGCCATAGGCTAACGTTGCCAGTGACGGCCGTGGGCCAATGGCTGTGTTTGCCGGCAGTGATGACCACTTACGAGGCAGAATCACTCACTTGTCTATGAAAAGCTCTATGATGTACCAGAAGAGCAGGTAGGTACCTCATATGTATAGTTTTGTCTGTACTTTACCATTCTTTCCGTCCTCTCAGCCTAGAATGTGGCCATGTGTGCCAGCTTGGCTACTCATGTGCATGTAGATGCAGTCTTTGTGCCATCAATGGGAGGGTTAATGTGCAGGTATTGGTGGCCAGTGACCTATGTTGAATACATTCACATTGTGTTGTGTGTGATTTTGGGATTCCTATGTCATCCTTGTGTTAAATGCACATAACTAGGTAAGGAGATATTCCTGCCATCCACTGACCTCTCTTTCCTCATGAATGTTGTATATGTCTGACAACATATATGTGCATGACAACATGAGCCGAGTATGTATGTTTTCTGAGTCAGTTGTGAGTAATGTGAGCAATGTGTATGTTACCACAGATATTTCTTCACAATCTGCCCTTGCTAGTCTGTTGTTTGGAAGGCATATCATGACTCCCTCTGCCCTCAGCTTGTCACACACACCACATGCCAAATTGCTCTTGGCTACATGATGTACTGTCATGCATAGAAGCAATGGGAATGTAGTGTAATGTAAGTTCCGTATGCGACGCCTGCAGAGAACATGGCCTGTCACATGTATCTCCCAGAATGGGTCCTAGTCGAGGCTGGGGTGAAGTCAGTGTGGCTATACAACTGTGGCACTGTGCCCACTCCCTGTCCCCCAGCAGATCCTGTCATGTTGGTAATATGAGGCTCTGGTGTAAAATCCTGCCCAGAATGCCTGATTCCTTTGATCAGATTAGAAATGGGTCCAGAGGTGAGTCACTGATCTAGTCCACATGAGCAATGCAGATCCCTTACTCCCACAGCCCTGTTGTCACCTTCACACATCTCATATTTGTCATGTGCAGGCTTATTGCATAAATGACATTCCCACAGTGCAGACGGTATGTTGATTCCAGGGAGGCTATGATACGTGACTCTGTAGCTTAGTCACATAACAGAAATTGTACAATGCATGTCTTTGTTTGTTGGATGTCATCTCTGTAGGATGTACATATATGCCCAAAAGTGTGTTCTGTGGTACATGTACATAAGACAGAACCACACTCCCTGAATTGGCACAAGTCTGTATTTGTTAGGCCACACGTACACACATGGACAGGGTAGGCACTTTCTGTGCTCACCATGCCAGTCCCTTTCTTGTTACCCAGGTGTGATGTTTGAGTTTGTACTCTGGCAGTAGCCTCTAGGGACTGTATGCAGAGAGCGTGAATGTGTTGGCCCATTCATGCCTAAGGAGTTTACCCGTTAGAAGCCACAGAGGTGTGATGTGTCACATAGTGGCTCACATCTCAGTCAGATTGCTGGATCATGTCGCACATGATGTCAGTAAGCTTGCTTAGTCATTGTAGGGCCTGAGCAGGGTGGTTGTTTGGTCTGCAGATTGTAAAATGTATGTCTGTAATCATGTCCCTGTACTTATTGGCTTGTATGTGTCACACTTGGGGAGTATTGGCAAATAGGAAGTTCTAGCTTGATGTTACTGACATGTATGTGTCCCAACCATTTGTGATGAGACTTGTGAACATTATCTCTTGATTTGTCCCTTGAATCCATGCATGTCAACACCTATCAAAAGAAGAGGATATGGAGAGCCATTGCCAAAAAAGTGGGGACCCTGGGGGTCCACAGCCAGTGGAGCGCCCACTGCAGAAAGAAATGGAAGGACCTGAGACACTAGACCCGGAAGATCACGGAGGCCCCGCTGGGGCTGTCCTCCCAGCATGGGCGGGGTGCCCGGCGGACTACGACCCCCTAATGGTCCGCATTCTGGGGGTGGTCTATTCAGAACTTGAAGGCTGTTTGAGGGCAGCACAGCAGACACAAGGGGTGTGTGCTGGGCATATTCTTGCCTGTCCCATTGCCAAGTTATTGAGTCAGGTTCTAACAGCTCCCCCTGAGGATTTGGGATGAGCCATTTGTCACACAGTAGATGGGTGGTTGTTTTGGTAACCATATCATTTGTTGTATACTGATGTGCCTTGCCTATTGTCCCAGGGACCTAGGACACAACTGGGTGGATTCCAGGAACCACTTGCTCTGCATGGATGACACATGGCTGTGTACATTGATCAATCAAGTGCTGTTTTTTGTTGTAGTGTGTGTAATTTCTTTGCAACAGACAACTGCTCCTAAACGTTACAGGCCAAAGTTAAGTAGGTGATGGATCGGTGTCCTCTGGCATGTGTCTGGGTAAATGTGTATGTAGGCATCTGCCACCCAGAAACTAGTAGTCTGATGGGAGTTGTATGATGGGAGCTGCCTCATTGCAGTATGTAATGTGAATGTGTCTAACAAACATGTGACAGGACTTACATTGTTTTTTGGATGTGGCTATGGATCACTACTTTCCTTTGGTAAGCGGGGAATGTACATTGACATGATTTATGTGCCAACACTGTTGCCAACATTCCTTGTGCCTGCATATCAGCATGTGTCCCATCCTCATTAGAATACATTTGTAAGCTGCAGTTCAATGCATGGTCTACCTATGTTGATGGGATGATATCTGTATTTCCTCTACATATATGTGCATGGCAAACTGTTTGTGGAATAGTACATTTACGATGGGGATACAATTCATGTTGTGAAACATAAAGGAGTGAGTCACCATTGTTTATTGGCTGACACATACTTTCACGTCATAACATGTCATTTGGCATGTACAACTGCAGTAGTAATGAGGAGCATGACAGGTAGGCTTAGAGTGTATAGCCATGATGTGAATAGCTATGCCCTTGTTGTGGTATCATGTTGTAAAGTACACTGCACATGTCTAATGGGTAAGGTTGGTGCCCTGACTGTTGGTCAGCATCATGGAATGACTTGCAGTTATGTTGAAATCATATTGTTTGAGTACAGCCATTTGTCCACAGATAGACATTGGGGTTTGCGTGAGCACAATTTGGAAAGTGATGTAGCTTCCCATGGGTCAACATGTTGAGGGCCTTCTACATGTCCTTGAAAATCTCAGGCCCTCTCTAACATTCAAGGGACCAATGGCTTCTGCTGATGCACTCAAGGTATATCATTGTAAGGGGTGCCAGACATGAGTGGTGATTACCATGGGGCTTACTGATTCATTATGTTGTGTATTTTGGGGACATCTCTCCCTGACATATTGCACATGATGACTACAGTGTCCATTTTCATACCAAATGTGTGGCCTATCTGAGCAATATTAATACTATGCCCATGGCTCTATTGGGATACATTTCACTTGGTGAAGTGTACATTGTTGATATGTTTCCGGTATGAAATGGGCATTTCCATGTCACCTTCTCCAGGATATTGTACTGTTGTCATCAACATGCCAGGATTTTGTATCATCATTTCTCATTGTTGGGTCATCATGTATGTGACAAATAGATGTGTGCGTGACTCTCGTGTGGGATCTGTGGAAATGCATATTGTATTGGCCTACTATTGTATGCCAACATATGACTTGGGTTTCCTCCATGGGCAAAGCTTTGAGGGTGATGGTGTCTCCTAAGGGCTGAATGGTCATTGTGATTGCACAACTTCAGCCATGCAATTGTGGTTGTGTGAGATCTTGATTTTCATGTGGGCAACAGTTCACAGTTCAGATGGCATGCATGCATATGGTATGGCACATGTATGGACCACTTAGGTGGAGTTTGTTGCTGGGGCCTACTTGACATAATGGGACTGTATGCTAATCAGAACTGCTGTTCAAGTGTGATCATGGACATGTGATGACCATATTTCTCTTTGTATTTGCAACATCAGTACCGGCAAGTGATGGAGACAGGGCACAGCCGAGTGGGGAAGCATCTGGCCATGGGTCAAGACGTCACTGACACAGAGGGGCTCAGTGGCCCAGAGGGCAAGGGGAGTACCATGGGTAAGACTGCAACATCATCCTCATCATCACATGTCCACCTCATCCAATTCTTCCTCCAGTGGACACTCCCTAGCAGCGGTGGACCCATCGGGGCATCCCCTTGTACCATCCTTGTCTGCCACCCCCGCTCTATCACCATCCTCCCTGTTGCTCCCCATCAAGTTGGTCATGCCTGCTCACCCAAGAGTGTGGGTGTCTCCTTTGCCACAGGCACCTCCTCCCCAGCCCCTATTACCCCTATAACACACAAGAGGAGCACACACAAACACAAGCACCATAACACACACCAGAATGCAAGCAAACAACAGCCACAGACACAATAACAGTCACAACTTCTGTAGACACCCCCACCACCCACAGCATCACACACACCACATTCAGCATACCCAAAGGCACCACACCAACAGTCAGTGACGCACCCACCACACCCATCATACCCGCAGACACCACCCCAGCAGACCCCCAGATATTCACCACAAGCACCATATCCACAGACAACACAACTACAGACACACATACATCCACCACATCCAGTCTTCCCGTAGTCACCACCCCAACAGCCACACACACATTCACCACTCCATCCCCAGCACCTCCACCTCCCAGTCCCACAAGACACACAAACGCACTTACTCACTCACCCATTAGACACATCGCACACACAAGCATACCCTCTGTTAAGCATGCACCCATGACATCCACACCAACACAGCAACAACCACTCCCTCGACCGCCAAATCCCGACCCTATTCTGACTACCATCCTCACGTAACTAAGAAAGCTTTCTTGTTTGACCATGACCTTTACCCTGTTACCTCCACCCCGTCCCAACCCAAGAGTCCCTCACCCACTTCCCAGCCCCTCCCTTCCATCTCCCAGGCCTCCCCTGCCCCCTTGCAATCACCCATACCTATCCCCCCAAAAGGTAGCCCATCCCTCCCAAAAAGTAGCCCATCCCTCCCAAAAAGAAGACCACCCCTCCCACGCCCAAACCCCCCACCCCCGATGATCCCTGAGGTGCCAGCCTGCCCCTAGATGCTCCTTCCTGTGGAGGTTCCCTGGCAGTTGGGAGTCAAATTTAGGCACAACATTAAAATTAATTGATGGACTGGCCAATGGACTGTTTGATTTCAAATTTTTGAATAAACACAAATGGTTGTCTTTTTTTGGGTACACATTTGTCTTGCAATTCATTTTCTATCTTTATGTTGTTCCTGAGCGACTTGTGTTGTCTGCCTACAACTGTGTGTGTTTGAGTCTGCTTGCTGATCCATTTGCTGTTGTTTGTACTATCTGACTTTGTGGGCAGTGATGGTGTCCCCCAAGAGAAGGCTACATGTTGAGTTTATGGATATGTGTGTCTAAATGCAAGTGTGGTGTCATGGCATTGTGTATTGTTTACTATGGTAAGTATTTCTTCCTGCATTGTACAATGTCAGCATGCATGTCCCCCGTTTATGGACTACACATTTGTCTCATGTGTGAGAGCTCAAGCTTTGTTTGTCAAAATATTGGGTTGTGTTGAACTGTGCTGGCTTTGTTTGCATTTGACTGTGCATGCGTCCATTTAGCTGTATGTACCTTGCAGTCAGTTCCTGTAGATGTATGTCTCATGCAGTTAGAATTTTATGTGCTTTGTTGACTTGTATTTCCACATTGTAAATATGGGCATGTAATTTGGGTATGGTACTGTTTGTCTCTGTGACACACATAGGGCCATTTTCTGTGCAAATGTTGTTTGAGGGGTTTGTGCAAAGTGATATGTGCCCCAGTGCAGCCTCATACCCTGAGTGCTCCTGATGCCCCCGTCCCTATTGTGCAGGTTTGCCAGCATAGTGCTCCTTGTCTATTTGTGTCCCTGTCTATTGTGCATGCCATTGTCCTTCCATTGTGCTATGATGTGTGTGTCCATTGCCAGGCTGTTTACTGGTAGTGCTGTTTGTGTTCTATGCCATATTGATACATATGTGTGCTGTTTGTGACAACAGTCTATGGCCTGTGAGGAATGTGAGTGTGTGAGCTGTATTTGTATATGTGATGTTCGTGTGTTGTTGGTGATGTGTGAGACAATGTTGTGTACCCTTCACTATCGCTGTGCCAGAGATGTGTAGACATGTATATTGTGTAGTGTTGCTGTGCAATGTGAGTGACCTACCCAAATGGGGCATATTGAGGCTGTGAATGTGTCCATCTTTATGTATGATTTGGTCTGTGTACACAATGGGATGTGTACTAGGTGCCCGTAGTGTGACCCCCATATGATGTGGACAATGGTGCAACTATATGTTGTTGAACTTAATGAGTACAGTCAGTTGCGCCCAAGATTTTGTGCTCCATTGATGATCAACACCGGACGTGTAATGCTGCCTGCAGGTGAGTGTCTCCCTTTATACTGTCCATTTCTACGTTCTGAGATGTGGTGGTTGGACCAGTCATGTTGGCGGTGTGCAACCTCTTAATTTGGCTGACAGAAACACTGTCTCCGCTGCCCTGTTTGTGCTGCATTGTGACCGCAGCAGTCTGTGCTGCCTTGCAGTGCCGGTAGGATAGCGGCAGTCTGTGCTCCATAGGCCCCCATGACTCGTAATATGGAAGTCCAAACAACATCCTGACTGCGGTCAAACTGCCATTGTTGCCATGGCTGTCGATGAATCGCCAGACTCGTAATCAGGCCTAAGTGTCTTAAATGCGGATAGTCGAGAATTATAAACTAGCTGTGAAATCCTTAAAGTCGTGTTTGCACTCTAATTTATCCAAGGTTTTCAATAAAACATAAGATACTGAAAAATATTTATATTAAAGTGTTTGTCAGATGGAGCTACCATATTCGGTATGAGTATAATTATGTCTTAAATTGCTAGAATTAATTACATTTCCTCTTGCCTTGAGTTAAGGATTTTGCCACGCCCAAATATTTTAGAGTATGTAGGGAATTAATAGCAAGTGTTACTAAGCACTGTAAATACCTTTGAAAGAGATTATCGTGAATACAACTACATTATTTTCCTATATAGTAATATTGACTCTCAGTAAATGTTGAGAATGTATAAGAATGTATATTGCCTTTTGCCTCTTAAAATACACTAGGTTCAGTTTCACCAACCGCTGAACATAATGGAAGGAGTGCGCCAATGACCTGATAGGAATTACCACTCTATTACAGCGCAGTAGAATAGGCCAGCTTGACAGACACATCAATGCCAAAATATGGGGAATTCTGACACACAGTGCGGAGCACTGATCTTCATAAACAACAAAAGCAACAAAATTAGGAATCTAGAAAAGAAAACTTGGAAGCAAATTCTGCAAGTTCCATCGAACCTACCATCAGCTGCCTTACTGTCAGACTCAGTGTGCATAAAAGATAAGGTAAAAGTGACCCCGAAAATGTTTGCAATAAAACAACAAACAATGCAATAGAACAATTTCGTAGACAGCCTTTGACAAGAAAAACTAGCCCTCTGTGGTGCCACAAAAAAACACCAAGAAGTCTTCAAAGAAACTAAAATGTTGTTGTAATCCTTAGTTAAGGAGATCTGCCATCTCTAGCCCTCTTAAGAGCCCAAGCACGCTGCTGCAGTATATTTATGTCACACTGTGCTACAAAATGCTGTGGTAAATTTGTGTACATACATGACCTTTATTTGCCCCATACTAATAATTTGTGTGGAACAGCCACTGTGGACAAAATTAACTTGACCAAAGTGACTTCTAGGCATATAGGGACATCTGGCAGTTATCTGGTGCCCTCCTCTACTTGCAAGGTATCGGAAATATAGGTCCATGGTTTTGAACGTGCCAGGGTTACATCCAGAAATGGACACTAAACCACTTCCATCTAAACAACGTTTTTCTAGGTGTATTTCCCAGGGTGATTATACCATTAAGATTGCATTTATAGCTTTCTGTTGCTTCTAGGTATTTCAAATGATTTCAGTTTCATCTATCCCTGACCTGTAGTATTGCGCTAGTGGCTACACCCTATCTCTTCTACTCGAAAGAGCACACAGCCAGCAGGTACAACCCTGCCAACTCCCCATCTCTAGTTTATTGCTGAGCTTAGCTCCGCCCCTCTTCATTCATCTCGAGATGATGCTCCCTGTCCCGTGTCACAAAGTTGGAAGTGAGTTTGTTTATGGCTCCGGATCTTCAGATCACATGGGCTTTGGTTTCTGACAGTGACAGCACGCAAGAGAAATGACTATTACAAGTACTATAAATAACATTAAATGCTCTGACCTTTTTAAGAGCTTGAGGCACAAATCAGATGTAACTGGAAAACCCCTGTTACCTGAATGGCGAGACAGCGTCAGCTTCTAAAGGGGAACAAAACAAGCAGAGGCCAACAATCCAGAAATACAATCACCTCAGGTCCTAGCACCTTAGTGATTGCTTGCGGATCCATCTCCTGATGGAACCCAGCACCTTAGAGGGTTTAGCACCTCAAGAATCTCAGCAACTGAGAGGTATTAGCATCTCATAGATCTAGAATCTTACAGGCCCTTGGATCTCATTCTTTCCAGTAACGTATAGGTGCGAGCATCTCAAGAAACCCAATACCTTAAGGAGTCTTCGTGTCTAAGGTATCCCCGCACCTTAGTGGTTTGGCACCCGAGGGATGACAGGACTGTACAAATCTCAACACCTCTAGGATTCTTGCCTCAGAGGTTTTTGGACCTCGGAGTTTCTAGGTTACAGGTATTACCTCCTCTGGGTTCACAGCACTTTCTATGTCATGTTAGGTCAGGAATCAGCATCCTATTGGTTAGAGGCTATCAGGGATTCCATCACCATGCGATCTGAGCATCTTAGTGACTCTGACAGACTAGGGGTAATTTACTGAGGGGTGCTTGAGATCAGGGATCCAGCATATAGCCATCCAGCGCCTGTAGTGTCCTGACCTCATCACACCTCAGTAATCCAGCAGATCAGAGATCCATTAAGCACAATCCAGTACAGGAAAGATCCAAGCCTGTTAGCGGCCTTAGTAACTTAAGTTTTGCTGTGTCTTAGAAAACCAGTACCTCACACCCCCTTTCTTGCTCAAAGGGATCCGGACCACAGGTATCTTAGAAACGTTACTTGTAATTCTTGTTCTCTGCAATAGAATCCTTCATTGAAGCCATAACACTGGATTGTTCCTGCCCTTGCAGGAATCCTTTAACATGTTTTCAAAGTATATAACAATCTCATATATTAAAAAAAAACATTTTATGGCTCAATACATGTTTTAAGGCTATCTTCTGGCGATATTAACTGAAATTGCTTTGGATTTTCAATTATAAAGTGTGCAATTTATAAACTGGTACACATAGCTCAAACATTTGCTAAAGGTTACATTAAATAAAATGAAGGAAGGTAAGCAAAATTTAAGTATTCTGAAGCTACAAGAAAAACAGCATTGCCCTTTAAGGGTTGTTTGCCTGTATATCGTACACAGAAATATTGCCTGATATAAATACCCTGCCTTAAATATTTTTTCACTGGGTGTAGGTTTTCTAAGATTAACTTCAATGCGGCGATATTTTTGTCAACGAGATTTATAAAAACAATATTTACATCAGACGACTCTCTGACAATGGAGGGGCCCGCGGGAAGCAAGAGCAACGCTCTAGTCTTCCCGCGGGACTGTTCGGGAAGGAAGTGACGGCGAAGGGGACAGGGATTGGGGGAAAAGGAAAGTGGGGGTGGGTTTAAGGGGAGGGAATAAAAGGGGTTGGGGGTGGAGGGACCGGCCTCTTTCCGTGCTCCCATCGCGCGGTTTAGTTTGGCCTCCCACCAGGGGCGTAGGAGACACTAAATTTCTGGGGGGGACAGGGACAACCTTGAGGTGGGCCCCCTGCACAAAGTTTGCACCCAGAAGGGTTGCCGTGGTGGTGGGAGATGGGGAAGACGGTCGCTTCCAGTCGAGTCCTGTGTGGCCTGCAATTCCCTGTCTGCTGGGCCCTTTGCTGCCTGTTAGGCAGCGACAGGCTCTGTGATGCTGTTCGCCTGTGTGAAGTCCTAAGAGGCCTGTACTGCCTGCTGGGCGCAGTGCTTCCTGTCGATTCCTGTGCTGCCTGCCAGGCACTGTGCAGCCTGTTGGGAGCTTTCTTACTAACCAGGCTGTGTCAGTCTCTGGGCCCCCGCCTGCCTATGAAGGCCAGTAAGGCCTATGATTGCTGCTAGGTCCTTGTCTGACTGTCAAGTGGCAGTCTCTGTGCTGCCGCGTTCCTGTGAACTGCTGTGCTGTCTGATAGGGCCGTCCTTAGTGCTGGTGGCGCCCTGTGCGACATTGTTTGTTGGTGCCCCCCAGTGACCACCTCTGCCACGGATTCCCTCACTACTATCCATCACCACTCTCTCTCAGATGCATTTCATTTGTTTTATAGCACCACTCATACCGGGAAATATCCCTTACAACGCAATCAATGCAATGCAATGCATTGACCACGCTGTCAATACCACACATATGGGTCTAGCACGCATGCCTTTACCACACATGTCTTTACCACACATATGCGTGGTTACAGCATAGATAGCGGTCTAGCTGTCCGGGTGGAACAGGAAGAAGCAGAGGAGAGAGAGGTAAGTAGGGCTGTGGCCGGGTTTAGAGTGGGAGGTTGGGAGGTTGGGGTCATTTTTAGGGCAGGGTAGGGTCGGGGTAGTTTTTAGGACGGGGTGGGGTAGGTTTTAGGGGTCAGGAGGAGTGCATGGAGTTCAAGTAGTTTTAGGACAGTGTGGGGTAGGTTTTAGGGTACAGGGTGGGGGACATGTAGTATTTAGGACAGAGCGGGGTAGGTTTTAGGGTTCAGGCTGGGGGCAGGGGCATCAAGGTAGTTTTTAGAGCAGTTCAGGGTAGGTTTTAGGGTTCAGAGTGGGGGTCGGGGTAGTTTTTAGGACAGGGCTGGGTTACTTTTAGGGCTCAGGGCAGGGGGGTTTAGGGCTCAGGGCAGGGGCAGTTTTAAGTGCTTGGATGGGTGGAGTATGGTATCAGGTGTAAGGGGGCAGGGTAGGGAGAATTTACCACGCATGTTCCTTTACCAAACATGCTTTTACAATGAAATTCGTTGTAAAGGCATGCGTAGTAAAGACACGGTCATTGTTGAGACCGCGATGTTAAGGCATGCACGATATACGCATGTGTTGTTCTATCATTCATCCCTCATACCAGTCTAGGGTGTCAAAGCACTTTACATCACACAGATATTACGCAGAGACAATCATCATATATGTGTAAATCAGTGTATATGAAATGTTACATAAGACAGAGGACTACAAGGTGTAGGTGTCACAGGTCATCCATACTGGTAGCAGGTATAGTTTCAGAGTGCTTTATCTGGAGAAGCGCAAACTCAGAATTTAAAACATAACACCATGGTTGGGGGCTCTCTTTAATAATAAGAACTGCACTCAAATCAACTTGTTTTGCAACATTAAGTTAATCAAAAAGTGGGGGGAAATCATGACGCTCTAATCTATACCTTGATGTTTGCATGCAGCTCTTTGATGAGCTCATTGCTCACTGTTCTATATTCAGTTTTCATTTATAAATTGCAGGGGACAAAAAAGGAGCTCTCTGATGTAGGAAGCTGGCCTGGTGTGTGGTGAGTACCTATGGTATTATCACCTTATACCAGGTCCAGGTATCACCTTATTAGTGAAGTGTAGGCAGTGTCTAGAAGCCAGGCTCTCTAGAGTTAGCTGTGGATGAGCAGCCAAGACTTATCTAGGACACATGCAAAGATCATGCAATACCACTGTAGTCACACAGCACTTACACACATGAAAGAAACTCGTGTTAATAAAATAAAGGTTCCTTATTACAGTAACACAAACACTAAAACACTAGATAGGCAATACTCCAATAGGATGTAAGTAACACACTATTATATGTACAGCAGCAAACACAAATTGGCATAAAAAGCAATAGAAAACAGTGAAAAGCAATAGGCAATACTGAAGGCCTAGAGGGGACCAGACCATATACTAAGAAAGTGAAATGCGAAAGCCGGGTCCCCACCCAAGGAAGTGGAAATGGTAGAGGGGAGCTGGAGGAACTAGGAAACCCCAAAGGTGAGTACCAGAGTGCCCCCCAGCGACCTGGAGAAAAGAGGTAAGTTACAGTTTTTTCCCTGACCCACCAAAAGGACTTCAGAGAAGGATATTGCAAAACGCAGACAAGACTGCAAGAAACTAGAGGTGGATCCTGGAAGAGTAAGACCTGGAAAAGAAGGGCACCAAGTCCAGTTTACGTAGGATGGTCCGGTCGTGGCAGGAGCCACTACCCACCCATCTGTGGATGCAGGAGTTGGTCGACGGGGAGACGAAGATGGTCAGCAATGCAGCACTGGAGCAGATGAAGAGATCCTAGGTGATGCAGTCGACGTCCCACGCCAGATGAAGAATTGCAGTCAGTCTGTGGTGTGGGAAACCCACCAACAAGCCTTGGCAAAAGCAAATGTCGCAGTAGGAGAAAAGTGGAGCTACCGGGGACTAGCAAGGTCCAGGGGGACTCAACCCATGGAGGGGAGTCTCAGGTGACCATCAGCAAGGCAGAGAGTCTGGAGGAGGAGAGACAGCCCCCACAGAAGACCTACAGGCAAGGGGCCCAGGAGCTGTAGAGAGGCCCACAGCACACCTGAAGAGAGGTCCCACTTCACAGGCGAAGCACATTGAGGGCTGTGCTTCACAGAGAAGAGTGCCGGGGGTAGCTGCAAGAGATGCGGTGCATGGGGGTACTGTCCTGCATGGGAAGGCAAGGACCTACCTACTCCAAAGTTGGGCAGCTGGTAGAGAGGACCAAGGAAACCACTCCAGACTACCACCCCTGATGCAGGATCCACGCAGCTCAGGAGGAGAGGAGATCCACGCAGCCGGTTGTTGTTGCAGTTGGTGCCTGCGGATGCAGATAAGTGACTCCTTCACTTCAAGGAATTTTCCTTCTTTCTTCTCATGCAGACTGAAGACTTGCTGCCCTCAGAGGAAGCACAGCTGGGCAAATGTTGCAGTTGCTGGAAGGAGTCGGAGAAACAATGTTGCGTGGCAAAGTCGTCGCTGGAGCTGCAGATTGTAGGTTCCTGTGAAGTCCAGTTGCGGTTCCAGTGGCCAGAAGTCAAAGTAAACGTTGCAGAGGAGTCCTGCTGGAATCTTGCACGTCAAATCTGAGGACCCACCCAAGAGGGAAACCCAAAATAGCCCAGAAAGGGGGATTGGTCACCTAGCCGGGTGACCACCTAGGAGGGGGCTGTGATGTCACCTCCCTGACCTGGCCACTCAGATTCTCACAGAGGCCTCTGCCAACCTTAGATTCAAGATGGAAGAATCAAGTGGCCACCTGGAGGAGCTCTGGGCACCACCCCTGGGGTGGTGATGGACAGGGGAGTGGTTACGCCATTTCCATTGTCCAGTTTCACGCCAGAGTAGGGGCTGAGGTCCCTGAACTGGTACAGACTGGTTTATGCAAGGAGGGCACCAAATGTGCCCTTCAGAGCATACTAGTAGCTTGGCGAGGCTAACCCTCCCAAGCCTTGTAACGGAGAGGGTGTTGCCTCCCTCTTCCAAAGGAAATCCTTTGTTCTGCCTTCCTGGGCATGAGCTGCTCAAGCAGCAGAAGGAGGGCAGAAATCTGTCTGAGGGGTGGCAGCAGCGTGAGCTGTTCGGAAGACCCCATAAAGCTGGTAGGAGCAATGATGGGGATCCCCTAAGGAGCCCCCAAAGTGCATGGAATCATACAATCAATACTGACAATAGTATTGGGGTATGATTCTGACATGTTTGTTACCAAACATGCCCAGGTTCGGAGTTACCATTATGTAGCTGGACATAGGTAGTGACCTATGTCCAGTACAAGCGTAAAATGGTGTCCCCGCACTCACGAGGTCCAGGAAAATGGAGCTGGAGTTCGTGGTGGCACCTCTGCTCCTGCAGAGGTGCCCTCACACACAGGTACTTGCACCCTACCCTCTGGGTTAGGAGGGCCTACCATAGGGGTGACTTACAGTGACCTGGTGCAGTGGCCTGAAGTGAAAGGGTGCAAGCACCTTTTCACGCAGGCTGCAATGGCAGGCCTGCAGACACAGTTTACATGGGCTCCTATGGGTGGCATAATACATAATAAATGCTGCAGCCCATGGGAACCCCTGATCCCCCAATGCCCTGGGTACCTGGGTACCATATACTAGGGACTTATAAGGGGCACCAGTATGCCAAGTGGGGGGGGGGGGGTGGTCCAAGCAACCAAATTTAATGGGAGAGAGCACTGGGATCCTGGTTAGCAGGGTCCCAGTGAACACAGTCAAAACATACTGACAACAGGCAAAAAGTGGGATAACCATGCCAAAAAGAGGGTACTTTTCTGCATCTGACAAAAGCAGAAACCCACTGACCTATTCACATTATATACACTTTGTGATCTGCATGTAGACGGCCTTTGTAGCAGGCATAGTAACCCTGTACGTTATGATGAGTCAAAACTTCCACTAGACAAAACTTCAGTCTCTCTCCAGAATGACCATTAATCACCGGAATTATCTTAAGATTTTTATTGTTGCCTGAAAACTGTTGGTGGCAAGGAGCATCCAGCAGGTGCTTTTAAAGTCACAATATACTTGCAAACATAGCACCCCCATCCTAAGTCAGCACCCAGTGTGGGAGCACCGGTTGCATCGCCCTAGCTGCCTTACCTTGCCCTGTCCATCTCTTAGGCCATCTGGTTCTTCCTGGGACCCATGCTGTGTGCTGGTCTCTCCGCTGTCTATTCAGCAGTGTCAGGCTCTGTTCCACCATAGCCTGTGAAGTCCTGTAAAGCCTGTGAGCTGCCACAGTGCTGGCTTCGCATCCACAGGCCATTGGCAGGAAATGAGATTTACAGACAGCCCTTGCCCTTCAGAGCAGGCTGTCACAAATACCAGGAAGACCCAAGGGTAGGTCGCTCCCCCTGCCGCTGCAGCTCCTCCAGCTCCTCCAGCTCCTCCAGGTTCCTGAGACCCACCTCGCAGTAAGTACCTCCCAGCCCCTCGCCCTGCCCCGCGCTACTCACCCTCTCTCCTGCTTCTTTTCTCCTTTTCTTCTTCTCTGTTCTTCCTCCTCGCTCCTCTTCTGTAATCTTCTTCTGTACTCTTCTTTTCCCCGTCTTCTCTCTTCTTCTGTGTGCTTCTCTGCCTCTCCTGTCGCCTCTCTTCTTCTTCATATTCTTCTGTGGTCTTCTGCCTGTCTTCTGCCTTCTGATCTTCGTCTTCCGTATCTTCATCTGTGATCTTCTGCTCTTCTTTGATCTTCTGCTCTTCTGTGATCTTCCGGTCTTCTGTTCGTCTGTTCTTCCGGTCTTCTGTTCTTCTGTCTTCTGTTCTTCTGTCTTCTGTCTTCTATCTTCTGTCTTCTATCTTCTGTCTTCGGCTCTTCTGCCTCCTCCGTCTTCTTCTCCCCGCGCCTGCCCTCCTGCTCCTGCCTCATCCCCCTCCCTCACTCGCCTCCCCCTCTCTATCACCCCTATATACCCCGGTCGCTATCTACCTCCCTCACTCCTCCTATCTACCTATCTCTCTATCTATCTATTTCTCTATCTATCTATTTCTCTATCTATCCCCCCTTCCCGCCACCCCCTCTATTACCTATCTTCCTATCCTCTCACTCTACCTCTCACCCTCACCCACCTCTACAACCCCCCCTCCCCTATCTTCACAACCCTACTCCTATCTCTCTCCCTAATCTCCTGAACCTCCTAACACTCACCCCCCTCCACCCTTAAACCCCCCTCCCCCAGCTCTTCTCACTCTACCTGTCCCCCCCTCCCTCGCGCTTTCCCGCCACGACCTCCTGCACACCCCGCCCCCCAGATCCCTTTCGCCCCCAGCTGACCCCTCCCCCCCCTCCTACCTCATATGGCGGCCGCTGCGCGACAGTGATAGCGACCCTTGACCCAAGAGTAGGTCGCTCCCCCTGCCGCTGCAGCTCCTCCAGCTCCTCCAGGTTCCTGAGACCCACCTCACAGTAAGTACCTCCCAGCCCCTCGCCCTGCCCCGCGCTACTCACCCTCTCTCCTGCTCCTGCTTCTTTTCTCCTTTTCTTCTTCTCTGTTCTTCCTCCTCGCTCCTCTTCTGTAATCTTCTTCTGTACTCTTCTTTTCCCCGTCTTCTCTCTTCTTCTGTGTGCTTCTCTGCCTCTCCTGTCGCCTTCTTCTTCTGTGGTCTTCTGCCTGTCTTCTGCCTTCTGTTCTTCGTCTTCCGTATCTTCATCTGTGATCTTCTGCTCTTCTTTGATCTTCTGCTCTTCTGTGATCTTCTGGTCTTCTGTTCGTCTGTTCGTCTGTTCTTCTGTTCTTCCGGTCTTCTGTTCTTCTGTCTTCTATCTTCTGTCTTCGGCTCTTCTGCCTCCTCCGTCTTCTTCTCCCTGCGCCTGCCCTCCTGCTCCTGCCTCATCCCCCTCCCTCACTCGCCTCCCCCTCTCGATCGCCCCTATATACCCCGGTCGCTATCTACCTCCCTCACTCCTCCTATCTACCTATCTCTCTATCTATCTATTTCTCTATCTACCTATTTCTCTATCTATCTATTTCTCTATCTCTCCCCCCCTTCCCGCCACCCCCTCTATTACCTATCTTCCTATCCTCTCACTCTACCTCTCACCCTCACCCACCTCTACAACCCCCCCTCCCCTATCTTCACAACCCTACTCCTATCTCTCTCCCTAATCTCCTAAACCTCCTAACACTCACCCCCCTCCACCCTAAACCCCCCTCCCCCAGCTCTTCTCACTCTACCTGTCCCCCCCTTCCTCGCGCTTTCCCGCCGCGACCTCCTGCTCACCCCCACCCCCAGCTCCCATTCGCCCCCAGCTGACCCCTCCCCCCCTCCTACCTCATATGGCGGCCGCTGCGCGACCGCGCGCAGCGGGCACGCCGCTGGTGCGCCGGAGGCACGCCAGAGGCAAGCCCATCTGCGCCTGTCCGCGCCTGGCCCGCGCCCAGCGCCACGACCCCTGGTCCCCAGCTCTCCCAAGCCCCGCTGATCCGATACGACCCCACCACCCTCCACGCCCTCAACCCAGGGCGCGCCAACACCTGCTTCCAAGCTCACCCCAAACGCACCCATGGACCCTTCGCCTGCAACTCCTGCAAACGCATCTTCCACCACGCAACTACCACGACCGCAAGCCCACACGCCATCAACCACCTCAAGTGCATCCTGGTCAACGCTCGTTCCGTCCACAAGCACGCCGTTGAACTCTGGGACCTCCTGGACTCCACAGCACCGGATGTCGCCTTCATCACGGAGACCTGGATGAACGCCTCCTCTGCTCCAGACATCGCCACCGCCATCCCCGAAGGCTACAAGATCTCCAGAAAAGACCGCACCAACCAAATAGGAGGAGGTATCGCCATCGTCTTCAAAGACTCCATCAGCGTCACCACCTCCACCGAAGACACCCCTCTCGCCGCTGAACACCTGCATTTTCAGATTCGCACTGACCCCAGGACCACCCTCAGAGGATCCCTCGTCAACCGTCCTCCCGGACCGCGCGCCCCTTTCAGCGACGCCATCGCCGACTTCATCTCCCCGCACGCCCTCGCCTCGCCGGACTACATCCTCCTAGGCCACCTCAACTTCCATCTGGAACAAAACAACGACCCCAACACCACCACCCTGCTCGACAACCTCGCCAACCTCGGCCTCAAGCAACTGGTGAACACCGCCACCCACATCGTCGGACACACGCTTGACCCTATCTTCTCCGCCAGCAAACACGTCTTCTTCAGCCACACCTCCGCTCTACACTGGACCGACCACAGCTGTGTACATTTCACATTCCGACGCGAGACCCGCCACCTCCGCACTCTACCCATCCCTCGTCGACAGTGGAACAAAATCCCGAAGAGCAACTCTTCTCCGCACTCGCCGCCAACCAACCCACCCTCACCACCGACCCCAACGACGCAGCCCTCAGCCTCACGAACTGGATCTCCAACTGCGCAGACAACCTTGCTCCCCTCAAACGCACACATCGACAGGCCAACACCAAAAAACCTCTCTGGTTCTCTGACACCCTCAAAGAATCGAAGAAAACTTGTCGCGCCCTCGAGAAGGCCTGGCGCAAGGACCACACCGCTGACAACATGACCGCCCTCAAGAACGCTACCCGCGAACACCACCACCTGATCCGCGCTGCCAAAAGGAACTTTTTTACCGACAGACTGGACAAAAACAGCCACAACAGCAGAGAACTTTTTAGCATCGTCAAGGAGTTCTCCAACCCCAACGCCAACGCCGTCACGCCCTCACAAGATCTGTGCAACTCCCTAGCCACCTTCTTCCATCGCAAGATCAGCGACCTCCACGACAGCTTCGGACACCAGACCCAACCAAGCATCACCGAACCCACACCTCCGACCATCACCCTCAACGACTGGACCCACATCAACACCGAAGAAACCAAAACCGCCATGAACTCGATCCACTCCGGCGCTCCATCGGACCCCTGCCCTCACTTCATCTTCAATAAAGCCGACGACATCATCGCCCCGCACCTCCAGGCCGTCATCAACTCCTCTTTTTCTTCTGCTACCTTCCCCGAATGCTGGAAACACGCCGAAGTCAACGCACTACTAAAGAAACCTACAGCTGACCCGAGCTACCTGAAAAACTTCTGCCCCATCTCGCTCCTCCCCTTCCCCGCCAAGGTAATAGAGAAGACCGTCAACAAACAGCTGACCACCTTCCTAGAAGACAACGACCTGCTCGACCCTTCACAAACCGGATTCCGAACCAACCACAGCACTGAAACCGCCCTCATCTCAGTCACAGACGACATCAGAACCCTGATGGACAATGGTGAAACAGTCGCCCTCATCCTCCTTGACCTCTCGGCTGTCTTCGACACCGTCTGTCACCGCACCCTAATCACCCGCCTCCGCTCCACCGGGATCCAAGGCCAGGCCCTGGACTGGATCGCCTCCTTCCTCTCAAACCGATCCTAAAGAGTCTACCTCCCTCCGTTTCGCTCAGACCCCACCGAGATCATCTGCGGCGTACCTCAAGGATCATCGCTCAGCCCGACACTCTTCAATGTCTACATGAGCCCCCTCGCCGACATCGTACGCAAGCACGACATCATCATCACCTCCTACGCCGACGACACCCAACTTATACTCTCCCTCACCAAGGACCCCGCCAGCGCCAAGACCAACCTACAAGAGGGCATGAAGGACGTCGCAGATTGGATGAGGCTCAGCCGCCTAAAGCTGAACTCTGACAAAACGGAAGTCCTCATCCTCGGCAACACCCCGTCCGCTTGGGACGACTCCTGGTGGCCCACGGCCCTCGGCACCGCACCGACCCCCGCAGACCACGCCCGCAACCTCGGCTTCATCTTGGACCCTCTTCTCACCATGACCAAGCAAGTCAACGCCGTGTCCTCCGCCTGCTTCCTCACCCTCCGCATGCTCCGCAAGATCTTCCGCTGGATCCCCGCCGACACTAGAAAAACCGTGACCCACGCCCTCGTCACGAGCCGCCTGGACTACGGCAACACCCTCTATGCTGGGACAACCGCCAAGCTCCAAAAACGCCTGCAACGTATTCAAAACGCCTCGGCCCGCCTCATCCTCGACGTACCCCGCAACAGCCACATCTCCGCACACCTGAGACACCTGCATTGGCTCCCAGTCAGCAAAAGGATCACCTTCCGACTTCTCACCCACGCACACAAAGCCCTCCACAACAAGGGACCGGATTACCTCAACCGTCGCCTCAGCTTCTACGCCCCCACCCGTCTCCTCCGTTCCTCGGGCCTCGCGCTCGCTGACGTCCCTCGCATCCGCCGCTCCACTGCGGGTGGGAGGTCCTTCTCCTTCCTGGCAGCCAAGACCTGGAACTCCCTCCCCACCAGCCTCAGGACCACTCCGCATTCCGGAGACTCCTAAAAACCTGGCTTTTCGAGCAGCAGTAACCCCCCCGCCCTTTTCCCCTAGCGCCTTGAGACCCGCACGGGTGAGTAGCGCGCTTTATAAATGTTAATGATTTGATTTGATTTAGGGAGAGACAGGGGACAGAAATGTTGGGGGGGCAGGATGTCAACTTAGGGGACAATAATTAGCACTGGGGCAGGCAAGCTGGAGACAGAGGAGAGAAGAGAGTGAGAGAGAGGCGACAGAAAGGGGGGCCCTAACAAACACTGGCGCACAGGGTGCCACTAGCGCGCTAAAGCCTGCCCTGCTCATATCTAACAGTAACTCAACAATACTGTTTTTAGAAAGGGAGATACTCTGCAACACAGCACTGTATTTAAAAAGAAAGGGAGTTACTTAGCAATAGTTTATTTAATTACCCAAACCTCCTTATCTTCTCAAATCTTGCTGCTGTCTTCAGGGTTCGATCTTCAAGGGACAGGAAGGGTCGGGCTCAGGAGGGACTGAATACACACAGCAATCAACAAAGGGCCTCTCCTCTCCCTTTGTTCTCAGAAGTGCAGACTGCAGGCAGCTGTGGCGGCAAGGTGAGAAAGAATCCCTTGTGTGCTGCAGCACAACAAAAGGGCAGAGGGCGAGTGTCCTGGAGCCAGGTCACAGGTCAAGTGCAGGGCCATATAGGTAGCGCTTTCATGCGCTAATGGCCCTGCGAATTACAGAAGGGAAAATTCTTCTGTCCCCTCGTCCCCCCCACCCTTGTCCCCGTGTCCCCCCCACTCCAAAATCTGGGGGGGACATATCCCCTGCGTCCCCCACACTTCCTACGCCCATGCCTCCCACCCACCCGGCAATTAGAAGAGCGATTGGAAGGACGGAAGTTAGAGTCAATTAGCAAAGGGCGAGGGTAATTGTCAGTTAGGGCAGGTTGCAAGGGCGAGCGTGCAGTAGATGGGGGAGGGTGATGAGTCAGATGCGGGCTTGGCCACCCTTCCAGGGAATAAACAAGCAGGTGAAGGCTCTGAGTGGGGGTACGCGCGAACCAAATGGGGCATGAAAGGAAAAGGGGAGTGCGTAGGGGAATGGAAACGAGATAAGGGTTTGAAGGGGAAGGATGAGCGAGGAGATGTTAATGGGAGGGCTTTATTAAAGTTACGGTTACGTTTAAAAGTTAATGGTTATGTTAATTATGCAATCCTGTCCTAATAAATGACCTTTTACACTAAATCAGCTGTCACTGAATTATTTCCCGAAAAGAAAAAAAACAGAAAAGATGTAGAACTTGTGTCTCACAATGCCTTGTACCAGCAGTTGAAAACTCAGTTCTTTTTTATGAAGGTGTAGGGCCTATAACAATATTTTGTCGTTGCACTGCCATGGAGGCGGTGTGGTGGCTCGAGATTGAATTAAGAGGCCTATGACGGAGAATGAGCGTTATACGTAATTAACGTTTCATTTTCTGTGTGGAGATCTTCACTGGCAGTTGTAAACCTGAAAAAGTAGCGAACTCGTTTGCAGAAAACTGCAAGGGCGTAACAAGGGCCCCTGCAATCCCTGCTCTGCGGGGGAAGGGGGGCACTAACCTTCAGCCCCCACCCTCCAAATCCTTCAGAGGGCCCAATCTACCCAAGACCAATCCATTTAGGTTAGGCAATTGGACAGGTGTAGTGTTGGGTTGAAAACCCATTTGATCAGAACATAACTAGACACCCACTCGCACGTCAGTCATTCAGTCAAAAATCTACATAAGCAGGGCCTCACGGATCCATCGCCGTGTAGCTGCTTTGCAAACATATGCTGTCGTGATTTTCCTTAACACAGCTGCAGCCTTTATTTTTAAAGACTTCTCTTTTGCTCTTGTTATTAACTTTCTGATAAAAATAAAGAGATAAAGGACATTATCAGTGTAGCATTAGATTGCTTAGAAGAAGCTGAGCCGATTCTAACAGGGCCTGGGGCCAGCATTTGGTCCAACCGCGTTCTGAGCAAAAGAGCCGTCGCAAACATGTTTGAAGTTTATGCTTTATTGCGTAATTATTACTTAAAATCATTGCAACCAAGAGGAGATCGTCGTAACTATATTTAACCCATGTCCTGACTTTATAAACTGACCCCGTCTACGCCCGTCTTTGTGGGGTAACTAGCTTGTATGCCACCCAAGAACAGTTTAGGATTTAGTTGATGGTTAGATGCTGTACAATCAGCTCAAATGTATCTCTAGTTCTAATACTTTTTCCCTAGGGCACTAATTCTTGTTTTGGACTAAAACGCACAGTTTAGATACGAACAGCATACAAAATGGTTTGGCTGGGCAGTACCATTCCTTAACAAACAAGAACAACTGCAGTAGAGCTCACTTTTTAAATTGAAAAGCTTGAAAGAGTATGAAGACGAGAAATGTATCACGTTTTGAAAGGTCGACAATCTGAAACGAATATTTTAATCTGTTGGTATCCCAGTAGGGAGGGCAGGGGACTCGAGATTTGGATTTCATTGTCACCACCTCTTCCAAACAGTCATCTAAATTTTAAATCATCTACTTTTGGAACATGTCTGCCGGGCTGCTGGAAATTAGCAGCTAGAAATTAGTAACAAACCTCTGCACTGCTGCTATAATTTAAATGCGACAGTACTGGCAGGTCAGAAGGTCAGGGGACTGAATCAGAATTGCACAGCATTGCTGATAGGCTTATAAAGAGAATGCCAGGGTTTCATCACAGAGATGGTATGGTTAAATTAAAATTACTGGAACCTTGCTGCAGATATGGGCCCTCATTACAACCCTGTCGGTCGGTGTTAAAGCAGCAGTAATACCCCCAACAGGCCGGCAGAAAAAAATGGAATCACGACCATGGCGGAAACCGCCGACACAGACAGCCACTTTAAGACACCGACCGCCACGGCGGTAGAAACAAACACCGCAGCGGTAACTGCCAACAGACAGACGGAAGACAATGTACCGCCCACTGTATTACAAGGCACCAATCCGCCGAGGAACCAGGACACCATGGAGCCCGAACTTCAGGTGTTACCAATGTTGGTTTACCTCCTCTTCTACCAGGAACATCAAAGACGGGGGCGACGACCACGGTGAGTACTGCACCTAGCACACAGGGGAGGGGGGACGAAAAAGAGAGTGACACACACACGCAACACACAGCAGCCCCACCCCCACCATCACCCACAACACCATACACGCAAATACATGCAATAACATTACATATACACCCCGTAACGCTCTGGAAGAAGAAAAGGACCAAATGAAATGATTGTAACGAGTGTAATAATCGAAAATCCAGATAGGGCAACATGTCTGTAAGAGATCAATATTTACAAATATGTACAGCAACTACACAAGTCCGGAAAGTGTTCCATTCAATGTCCGTGGACCAGTGGTCCCAAAATACATGGGCGAAGCCCACACATGACACCTGCCTCAAAATGGAGCGAACACTGCTGCGGCATCAGTTCGAAAAAAAACAGGCACCTCAGGGGGAAGGGGGGGGGGGGACCTCAGCCGGATGATGGGATGACGCCACTGCTCCACGAGGGGGCTCCATGCCCACGGCTTGCTCCTGGGGAGTGCAATGCCACAGTCTCTCAAGTGGGTGGTTTGCCCACTGCTTGGTCCCGGGGAGTGCAAAGCCACAGTCTCTCAAGTGGGTGGTTTGCCCACTGCTTGGTCCTGGGGAGTACAAAGCCACTGTCTCTCAAGTGGGTGGTCTGCCCACTGCTTGATCCTGGGGAGTGCAAGGCCACAGTCCCTCAAGTGGGTGACATGTTCCACTGGTTCTGGATGGGGCTTAGTGCCCAGAGTGCTTCATCCTGCCAAGAACTGGGGTAGTGGATGCATCTCTCCACTGGTTCTGGAGGGGCAATGGTGGCCAGGGTACTGCACATGGTGGGTGGCAGTTCCCATTCCCTCACCTGGGTGTCAGAGCCACGAGATTTTCTGGGAACAGGTAGCATGATACTCCATGGGAGCAGAGACACACTCCACCCTGCGGCGACTTTGCCTGCCAACTGCTGGTACTGCCAGTGCTGGTTGTGGTGCCTCATGTAGTGTGTTCAGGGTCCAGGACGTCTTCTGCAGCCTCGGACGAATGCACACTGGGGATGATGTTGATCTTGGGTGTGGTGGCACTGTCTGAGCACGTCGCAGGGCAGGTGGCGGTGGGTGTGGCGGCGTCTGCGGTGGAGATGCTGCTGGTGGTCCATGTGTCAGCACCTGTGGAGGGAGACAGCAGGACGTCTCCTGCAGCCTCGTACGGCTGCCCACTGGGGATTATGATCGGGACTGTAGCAGAGGCAGCAGACATGCAGGTGGCGGAGCAGGTGGTGGTGGTTGCGGTGGTGGCCACCGCCGCACAGGTTGCTGTTCTGTCTTGCAGAACGGGTGACACCAGTCCCTCACCCGGAGGCTCCGTGCCCTGAGGTGACTTCCCTTTAGCCTTGTGCCCCTTCCCCACCTTGGAAGTCGCTGCTGGGACCTTGGCACTGTCCTCTTTTGTCTTGGAGGAGGCCTTGCTGGGTGGTTGGTGCAGCTTTTCCCTCCGGCATGTGGGCCCCTTCTTTACCTTGGCAGGTGGCGGAATAGGTGATCCTTGGCCTCACTAGGTGGCACCCTGGCAGCCCTGATGAGTGCCGCCCACAATTTTACTGTACTTGCAGGGACCACAGTGCTCGATGATTTCATGGCTGAGGTGCTGGGCTGGGATCTGGACATCCTGGCCCTAGAGGAAGGACGGTGGGTGTAGGGAAGAGGTCAATGTTAGCCAGGAAAAGTTTTTTAGACACACTGGAACAGGAAGATGGAAGGGGTTTGGTAGTGGAGGAAGAGGTAGTGGTTGTAGGAGGTGTACGTCTGCTGAATTTGGGTGAAGGTGCATGGGCTGGAGGCTGATGTGAGGTGTTTGCATGCATTTGTGTAATTTGGGAGGAGGGCTCGCAGACACACTGGGAGAGGACACAGGGGATGTGTGCATGGTAGTGGGGGTGGTGATTGCACATGAGCAGTGTGTAGTGATGGGCGTGTTGGTGATGGAGGTAGTGGCTGAGGATGTAGTACATGCAGGTGTGAGTGGAGTCGAGGGAGGAGGAGGACGTGGAGGAGGGGGATACAGTGGAGGCAGTGGATGCTGGTGTGTCTGCATGGGTATGGTTCTTTTGTGAGTGCCTGTGGGATGTGTAGTGCTTATGTTTGCCATGTCCACTCTTGTGTGTTGATGAGTGTCCATGATGGTCTGATGGTGTGCTTGGGATAGGCTGAGGTAGAGGGGATTGGGTCTGGGTAGTGGAAGTTGGAGGGGGGAGGCTGGACACAGGAACAATGGCTGCAATCAGTGCTGAGGCCAGAGCCTGAAATGCTCTCTGTTGGGCTGCCACGCCAGAATGAATGCCCTCCAGGTATGCATTTGTTTGCGGCAAATGCCTCTCAACACCCTGGATGGCATTCAAAATGGTTGATTTCCCAATAGTGAGGGATCTCAGGAGGTCAATAGCTTCCTCACCAAGGGCAGCAGGGCTGACTGGGGCAGGGCCTGAGGTGCCTGGGGTGAAGGAGATGCCTACCCTCCTGGGTGAGCGGGCACAGGAAACACGCTGAGGGTGGTGCTGGTGGGGCGGTGGCGGCAGTACTTGTTGATGCAGTGGGCACAGAGGTGCCTGCCATCGCAAGGGAGCTCCCATCAGAGGAGGAGTCGCTGTCGCTGGTGTCTCCTCCTGTCCCCGTCGTGGAGCTCCCCTCGCCCTCCGTCACACTGGTGCCTTCAGACTCCGTAAATTAACCTTCCTGGGCCATGTGGGTTGCAATTCCCTCCTGCTCCAGCGGCAATACTCCTTCACCAGATGATGCTAATGCACACAAGGACAGGGTGACAAAATAAAAAAGGGGAGGAAAGACAGAAGAGACACATGGTCAATGCCTGCAACAACACCACCGTTGGCGGACACGACACACAGGGAGCAGCCCTATGCACTAGGCCATGCACTAACAGTTCAGGGGAAAATCACATGCCAATGAGGGACTGTGCCTAGACCTATTTAATGCACTCCTGGAACCCAAATGAGCCTGACTAGGTGTAGATGACCACTACCACTTTTTGGGTTGGAGTGCCACAGAGCCTGCCTAACAATGGACCTACCCTGGCACGTTTGCCCTGGCCTAGGGGAACCCACAGCCCACTTCCCCCACCTAGACACCTCATTAAGCGCACAGAGTCAGCTGAATGAGACTGTACTCACCCCCTTGTGGCTGCTGTGATGCCCTCAAGTGCCCATCCAACTCAGGATATGCCACTGCCAGGATCCGGTACATCAGGGGGGTTATGGAGCGACAGGCACCCCTTCCACGTTAAGAGCCCATCCCCAGCTGGGCCTCCGCCGTCTTCTTGGTCCAGCAGCACAGGTCCTCCCATCTCTTGTGGCAGTGGGTGCTCCGTCTATGGTAGAACCCCAGGGTCTGCACTTCTTTGGCAATGGCACGCCAAATACCCTTCTTCTGGTGGGCGCTGACCTAGAGGAAAAGTGAAGTAAGGATGGATTTTACTCCCCCGTCCGGTTCTTCTTAATCATTGGCCACAACTTCCCACCCTGGCCCAGAAACACATACACTGACCATCCTCACATGCTGACCTCTGCCCACTCACTGTATCTTCCATCCACGCCACTCCATACATACACTGTACTCACCTGTTTGTCTGCAGGACTGTAGAGTAGCGTGTACTGGGGGAGGACCCCAGCCACCAGGTTGTCCACCTCCTCCGCGGTGAATGCAGGGGCCCTTTCCCCAGACACTGTAAACATTGTCGCTTCCAGACTCAGGTCACAGCAGCACTTGCAGTGTAGGTCCTCTCCTATTGAAGGTTAGGTATCAAGTGAGTGAACAGATAGAAAATGGCAGTCACGTCAACAGCGGTGCGTACGTCACTGCTGGCGTACATCGTCATTCGCTCCTGGGACCCATAGGGCCCAATGATAACCAATGCTGAATTGCGCAGGAGACTTCCTCCGCCTACCGCGACGCTGCACAATGCCAGCGCAGTTACCTCATTTCCCCTTGTCCCTCCTTACAGGTCAGCCAGCCGCCATTTCAGGGGGCCACATGGCAGGCCAACTAACTGCGTCACATCACTTTTGTGCAGGAATATGGACAGACAGCGCCACACACCGATTACATCACAATTGTTCTAAACACCCTTGTGAAACCTATGTGGTGTATGACTCTCTGCTCACCCTTCTCCTCCATAGGGCACGTCCGCTGGGGCAGCTGATGAGATGCCGTCATCCTCCGGTGTACAAACCCCTCGTGGACCTGTCGACAATGGAAGACAGACTCATCATTATCACCTACAGACTTGATTGTGCCACAATCCATGAAATGTGTGCCCAGTTGGAGCCAGACCTGATGTCAGCTATCCGCCATCCCACAGGAATCTCCCCTCCAGTGGAGGTCCTGTCAGTACTCCATTTCCTGGTCAGTAGGACCTTTCAAACAACAGTGGCCATGGGATCAGGGATGTCACAGCCAATGTTTTCTAACGTGTTGTCCAGAGTATTGTCTACTCTGCTGAAACGCATGCGCAGCTACATTGTTTTCCCCCAGGTGGAGGATTTGCCCACAGTGAAAGGTGACTTTTATGCCCTGGGACATATTCCCAACATCATTGGTGCCACTGATGGTACACATGTGGCATTTGTCCCACCCCGCATGAATGAACCGTTATACAGAAACCACAAAAGCTACCATTCCATGAATATGCAGATGGTGTGTTTGGCAGACCAGTCCATCTCCCATGTGAATGCCAAGTATCCTGGCTCAGTGCATGACGCTTACATTTTGAGGAATAGCAGCATCCCTTATTTGATGGGCCAACTCCAGAGGCACCGCGTGTGGCTAATAGGTAAGCCCAAGGTCCCCAAACAGTTTGAATAGGTGTCTGGGAGAGTCACTAAGGGTTGGTGTGTGTCTAACAGATACCCCTCAATATTTGCAGGTGACTCTGGTTACCCCAACCTGTCATGGCTACTGACCCCAGTGAGAATCCCAGGACAAGGGCATAGGAACGCTACAATGAGGCACCTGGGTGAACTAGGAGGATAATAGAGCATACTTTCGGCCTCCTGAAGGCCAGGTTCCGGTGCCTCCATCTGACAGGTGGCTCCCTATATTACTCACCAACGAAGGTGTGCCAGATCATTGTTGCATGCTGTATGTCGCACAACCTGGCTTTGCAACGCCAGGTGCCTTTTCTGCAGGAGGATGGGCCTGATGTTGGTCTTGTGGCAGCTGTGGAGCCTGTGGAGCCTGTGGACAGTAAGGAAGAGGAGGCAGAAGAAGAAGATATAGACAACCAAAACAACATCAGCATGCAATACTTCCAGGGAGACACATGTAAGAGACTGCCACTGCTCCTCTCAGATCAGACTACAGTAGGACATTGCATGATTCTGCCTTTTTACCTCTGTGTATGGACCCTGACAGTTCACTTTGGCTTTCCATTTCACAGATCTGGGTACCACTTTCTGCCTTCTGCTATGTTTACTGCTGCCCAACAACTGTCGAACAATGGTATGTGAAAATGAACATTGACATTGCCATTTTTCAGAGAGGTTGCAATAACACATTTGTGAAAGTACAGACAGACTCCAGATTGATTTGTGATTCAAGGGTGTTTATTTTTTTGCTAATAAGTGGAGGGGGCTGTGCAATGGGCTGGGGTGATGGTGGAGGAATGTCCATGGTGGAGTCCAGTCTATTGGTATCAAAGGTGCATTGTCCAAGGGGGCATAGGAAGTGGAGTAATGGCAGTTCAAGGTTATGAGGGTGATATAGTGGGACAGAAGGGTGACAATCAGGAGAGTCTTATTTCCTGGTGGGGTCTTGGCAATATTCTCTGTCTTGTGCCTGGATCGCAGGGACCGTTTGCGGGGTGGTTCTCCTGCAGGGGGTGGGGTGCTCGTGGCCTGTTGGTCCTGTGGCGGGACCTCTTGTCCATTAGTGCCGGCGGAGGTGGAGGGCTGTTCATCGTTCAGGCTAGTGTCAGGGGCCGGTTGGTGTGCCACTGTGTCCCTCATGGTGTTAGCCATGTCTGCCAGCACCTTTGCAATGGTGACCATTGTGGTGTTAATGGACTTCAAGTCCTCCCTGATCCCTAGGTACTGTTCCTCCTGCAGCCACTGGGTCTCCTGAAACTTGGCCAGTACCGTGCCCATGGTCTCCTGGGAATGGTGGTATGCTCCCATGATGTTGGAGAGTGCCTCGTGGAGAGTGGGTTCCCTGGGCCTGTCCTCCCCCTGTCGCACAGCAGTCCTCCCAGCTTCCCTGTTATCCTGTGCCTCTGTCCCCTGAACCGTGTGCCCACTGCCACTGACCCCAGGCCCCTGATTGTCTTGGGTTAGTGGGTTTGCCTGGGGTCCCTGTAGTGGTGGACACACTGCTGATTGACGTGTCCTTGGGGCAGTGGTATGGGCCCGCTGGGTGTGTGCTGTGGTGGTGTTTCCTGAGGGGGGAGGTTCAGTGGTGGTTTGTGACTGTAGCAGGGGAACTGACTGTCCAGAGATCCCTGATGGGCCGGGCTGGTCATCTTGATCCAGGCATGCAGTGCTGCTGTCGTCACTGTGGGCCTCTTCTGTTGGGGATTGGATATGTCTGGAACTTCCTGTCTGGTGACGTTGGGTAGGGGTGTAAATGCATAGTTATTGTATCTGTGTGTGCATCTTGTGCAATGGGTGAGTTACCCTCTACTCCTGTGCTTACATTATTGTCTTTCACCTTATGTGATTGGTGATTTTGGGACCTGGGTGAGTCTCTCTACTGGACATGCTTTGGTGATGGGTGTCCATGCAGGTCTGTAATGGGTTTCCATGCATTGGTGTTACATGAAGGGCTTGGTATTGGGATGTGTGGGTTTTGATAGTGGGGTATCTGTGAGGTGTTGGGGTGATGGGTGTGAGGGTAGGGGTAGGAGTTTGTGATGGCATGCAGGAAGGGTAGGGGGATATAATAGTAAATATTTGCCTTACCAGAGTCCAGTCCTCCTGCTACTCCTGCGAGGCCCTCAGGATGCATGGTCGCCAAGACTTGCTCCTCCCATGTTGTTAATTTTGTCGGAGGAGGTGGGGGTCCACTGCCAGTTCTCTGTACGGCTACCTGGTGTCTGGATACCACAGAAAGTACCTTCCCCCGTAGGTCGTTCCACCTCTTCCTGATGTCATCCCGTGTTCTTCGATGCTGTCCCACTGCGTTGACCCTGTCGACAATTCTCCACCATAGCTCCATCTTCTTAGCAATGGATGTCTGCTGCACCTGTGATCCGAATGGCTGTGGCTCTACCCAGATAATTTCCTCCACCATGACCCTGAGCTCCTCCTCAGAAAACCTGGGGTGTCTTTGAGGTGCCATAATGTGGTGTGGGTGATGTGTGAGGTGATGTTGTGCTGTGTGATGTGTTGTGTTGGGGTGTGTTCTTTGAGGAGCGTGGATGTTGTATAAGTGATGGTGTTGTGTGCCTGTGGATGCTGGTGTTCTGTTTGCTATCCTCTCTCTTTCTCTCTGCTTCTTCCAAAAAAATTGTTGTAAGGGGTTGTGGGTAATGTGGGTGTGTGTTTTATAGTGGTGTGAGTGTGTGAGTGTGGTGTGTGTATGTGTATCAGGTGTGTGTATTTTGAATTGTCCAATGTGCTTGTGTTTTGTAAATGTGTGTGTATTTTGAGCATGGCAGTGTGTACCACCAATGGAATACCGTGGTTGAATGACCGCTGCGTTGATTCATGGGTTTGTGGTAGTGTGGGCGCATTCCTGTTGGTGTGACAGTGGAAGTTTTGCTATCGCCAGTTTATCACTGACCTTTGGTGTGGCAGACTTGTGTGGGTGTCTGTATTGTGGCGGATTACGAGATGTGGGTTGTAATATCTGTAGCGGATTTCCGCCACGGCCAAGGTATCTGACGACCATCAGCACGAGGGTAAGCAGGATTTACCACCAAGGGTGTAATGAGGGCCATTGTATTCTTTAATTCTACATTATCCAAAAATCTCAGCAGGATTGCTCTACTTGTAATAACGCAGTACTGATAGCTATTAGGTGTGCCAGCAAAGAGATCTAGGTGTGCATTGAGTGTGAGCTCCTGTTGTCTTCTCCAAAGCAAGCCCAATTCACAATACTTCGGTGTACAAAAGGCGACATACGTTTCAAGCTTTTCACACACACAGAACAGTAAGAAGCAGCACAAGCTTCGGTGAAAAACAGCAACACTACACAGCTAGAAGCAGTGCAACCTTCTCTAACACACAGGCCAGGTAGTGTAGAGAGAGCAACTATGCTTCAATCAAACATATGAGGTAAAGCGCAGTCAGAAGGAGGGTGGTCGTAACCACAGAGGTGTGGTTAATTGGCCTTGTGCTGTTCATTTTTTGTCCTTTCTTTGCATATCCGGTTTTAGCATTTTTAAAATAGGAGAACTACACCTTTTAAAATTCACAGCAAACCATTGACTAGTTGTCATTCCTTGCGTAACATGAGGCAACTGTATCATTTGCAAACCACAGTTACCCTATGTCAAGTATAGCTAGTTTCTCCAAAACTTTAATTTCTCTGTGTTCTGCAGATGTATTTCTTCATTAGAAATGAAGACAAGTATTAAAATGCAAATAACAATAAAATGCAAAAACTCTTTCTTGGCACAACCAAACACACTACTATTTAGACAGTCTAACTTTCACATATTTGTCTGTAGCTAGATAAAGACTGTAAAGAAAGAGAGCACCATTGCCCAGTCCTTTTCGTGGATTCTTCTAGCAGGTTTATAAAGATGGAAATAAAAAAAAGCTTCACTTAGCTGTTGAATTTGTTTTTTATGACTCTAGGGGCACTTATCAGTAGACTAGTCAAATTAATGATGTAGACCTTGGCAATGAAATAAGGGATAAGGTACCCTGCCTTACATTATGAGGATGTTGCAAGTCACAGAGGAGTTCCATAGCCATATTAAGGAACAAGGCTGAAGGCTGAGTTCCTTTATAAGGTTAGGGAACTCTGAGATGACTTGCAAGATCCTTTTCATGTATGTCAGGGGGTACTTTAGTCCATATAATACATGGTCATACAATCACGTTTCCCACAAACCACTTAAAAACTTGCTGCAGATCTCTTCCATATGAAATGACGAGCATGTTTGTATACATAAAGAATAAAAATTAAAACTTATAGTGTAAAATTAAACAAATCGCAATCCTGTTAGATATTTGTTACAAGCCGATATTAAAAATAGTTTAAAACAAGTCAGTTTTCTTCAAAAATATAGAGGTGCAGTAGCTCTGAATGTGTAGAGACATGCAGAAAGAGTCCAGCTTTTTGCTATCTAAGGAGTTCAAAAATTAAACATGCTCTCTCTGCTTGTCATTGTAAACTAGCACAAGCATTTGCAATGCAACAGGTCTCGCATTACATCGAGTTAGAGCTATTAGTGTTGTAAACTCCTAACCGGACTTTTCTAACCACATTACATGAAAAAAAAGAGTGCGATAGCACTGTGTAAAACACAGCACGATCGCACTGCGAAATAAAGAGAAAAAGTATTACAGAAACCACACGCAAAACATGGACCCTCGTATGTTTCCAGTAGTTTACCGGTGCTCTCGAGGAGGGCTAAACACTGGAAAAGGCATGACTTATGCATGCCTTTCACAAATGAAAACAAGTAGATGTTAAAAGGCAAGCCCACCAGCCAATGAAAGTGACTGACCTAAAATGGGTGTGGTTAAAATCCCCCTAAAGAGAGATTAGAAGAGGGACGGAGTGCTTTGTGCTCACCCCTATTAATAGTGCAGAAGACAGAAAACGAACATCAAGTTTTTCTTGTTTTAAACACATGCTTCAGTTATGCTCCACGACCTGACCTGCCTTTCACCTCAGCTGCTGGCAGTAAGCAATGTGACATCAGAACTCGACTGTAATAACTTATAACAGTTGTTTTTAGACATTTTTTCTTTATAATCAGTGAATGGATGCGTCACAAGTCTCCGATTATAAAGAAATTAGAGACTGACGTTTATACAGGGATTACAGAATTCCATGTATTAAATAGATTGCAAACACATTCGTGTAAATAAGTGAAAGATTATCTTAAGTGACTGTAGCTGCCCTCAATTTTCAACACCTCACACGTTCACTACTCAAAACAAAAGGACAGTTTTACACGTGTCCACACCTCTCTAGCTTCAGCAGATGATAATGGTTGCAAGGGTGGGGCCTTGAGGACAGTTTTACACCTGTCCACACCTCTCTAGCTTCAGCAGATGATAATGGTTGCAAGGGTAGGGCCTTGAGTAGATAAAAAGCGTGAGTATTAATTGATGGGTTGTCCTTACTGCCCACAGGGAGCACAAAGAGCAAAGTTGAGAGCTCCCTCACTAGTCTGGTGCCTGAGAAACTGTTCTTCCTCCTGTTTCAGGCACCCCTCTGTGATTAGGCACCTTGAATGGCAACCAATTTATACCAAACCTAGGGCCTCCCTCAATACAGCTGTAATTAACAAAGAATTGTTTCATTTTGCATGTGCATTTGAAGTAGCACTGCAAAAACTAAGGGCCAGAAGTATGAAGATATTTTGCATTCACGAACAGTGCGAGTCGCAAGATTCCACCATTTGCGAATGCAAAATCGCCTTTCACGATGTTTATGAAAGGCATTGCAGTGCAATTTTAGGGAATTGTAATTTTTAGCACTTACCTAAAATTGCGATTCTGATTAGGAAATCACAAATTGCAATTCCATATATAGGAAATCGCAAATAGGGAATTCCTATTTGCGATTTCCTATGCACATGTATCATGCATTTCCTAAATGCAAACTGGGCATTTAGGAAATGCAATTACCACCAAATCCAATTTGATGGTAACCATGTGCAATTTTAAAAATGCATTAAAAATGCATTTTTGAAAGTGCCCAGAAGCACACACATGCCCCTAGGGCATATGTGCGCTTTACATGTGCACAATTATTTTTGGGGGGGCGTGCAGCAAAGGAGGCCATAGACCCTCAGCACCCTTGGATTTGCATTACCCAGTTTGCAAATTCCTAAAAGGAATTCTCAAATTAGGAAATGCAAAACCATTTGCACTTAGGGATGAATGGAGTCCCATTCCCTAATAGTGATTCCCTAATTGCGATTGCGAATTTTAAGTAATTGCTATTAGGGATTTATTATTTTCATGCATACCATTTTGCATTTCTTCGATAGCGATTTCTTAAAATGAGCTATTTCGGAAATGCAAATCGGTAGTTTGATCCATCTGGCCCTACATTTTTGTAACATCTGATGTGCAGAGAGATCTGTCATCAGGGAACGAAGAGCTTTGAAAGAAAGTTTGATTATTTTGGAAATAGGCAAGTATGCATCCTCATAACTCTTCAATTTTGATCAAAGACAGGGGTTCGTAATCTTTTCACTTCAGTGGACCCCCATTGAATCACTGTTGCTAGCCATGATCTCTGGCCTAAACAAATTCTGTGATTTGAAGCTCAAAGCAATACATATACAAAAGAAAGAAACAAGGGTACATCAAACAAATACACAAATTATGAAATATGTTATTAAATTCACAAATAAAAATATAGGAAAATGTAAATGTTATTTCTAAACTGAAGGTTAAAGCTAAAATGCTGATTTAATTTCTAAAAGACAAAGTGATATGCCATAATTTTGTCTTTTTTGTTTCTACTTGATGTTTTCTTTTTGTCAGTGCATACCAGTGCCTCAATTGAAGCCAGAATCGTCCATTCTAGAAGTTGTATGGCGTACTGGTGTTGCTCTCACCAATATGCTGAGGATATCAACTTAAATTTACACAGTGTTTCAAGATTTTCAGTTTTATGTTTTCCTTTTTTAATTATATATACTTTATAAATCAAATGATATTATTTAATGTTCTAAACAGTTTTGGATCACCTGAATAGACGTCTAGGACCACGAAGGCTCCATGGATCCCAGGCTAAACAACAGCTATACATGGGTAATGAAAATACAGGACCTGACTCTTGCTTGCCCTTCAGGCCAATTTAATGGCAACTATGGAGGATGCTATCCATGAAAGGTGCTGAAATGATGCTTTATGCATTGGTCAAAAAGGTTTGCTTATTAACCAAGGTTAGGATATATGACTGAGGCTGTGGATTGAGTTTTAGGCAATTTGACTTAGGGTAGACCTGTCGACATGTGTCTCACTAATGGAGAATGAACATGGAACGATAGGGAGAGGATAGTGAATGGGGGGAGGACAAGATGGTTTGACGTGTTGCTATTTGTACGTTCCATTTTTAGAATGTTTGTTGGACTGTATTTGGATTTTGTCCTTTGCTCACTCGATGGTGGGAATAAAATCAATACCATTGCACTGTTAAAAAAGCGAGGCTTATTAATTTTGAAAGCACTACTTTTTCACCTTTGTGGCAAGACCTTTTTAAAGGCGCAAATGGGATGCTTGAGATGTATCCCTTGACATCAAATGTTTTCAGTCTAAGGGCCTCATTCACAAGAAATTATCCATTGCTGCTGTAAAAATCCTTACGACGGCATGGATGTGATGTATTTACAGTACGGGACTCCATGGCTCAAGAACCCATGGATGCATCAGAAATACTGACGCAAGTGTTGGAAGGATGTCGCAAGGTATCAAGCCCAAAAGTCACACATTGCTGTGGCTGGTCATAAGACTGATGCAACTACAGCAATGCAACTGCAATGCGACAAAAAACAGAGATGAGGCGTCCGTACTGACTGATGCAAATAGCCTACTGTCTGGGGAACAATGTAGTATAGTGTGATAAGGTGAAAAACTCACCTTGGACTCTATTACATTGGTCCTGTATTTCTCACATACAAGTGGGCATAGTGTACGTCTGTGTACCACTAAACCTATATACTTGTGACATATTGTGTGAGACTACTATGTGTGTAATTAAAAATCATAATTGTTGTGTAAGTCATTAATGTTGTATATTGTAACATTTGCTGTGTTTTCTACCTTGTGTATGCACTTACCTTTTGAGAGGATGTGAGTTCCTTGTAGATGAGATTGTTAGAAGTGATTCCAGCTGGCCAGATTCCTATGCCACAGCCAATGCATCATTCCAACGCCTGGGTGTTAGAAGCATAGGAATTGTGACAGAGTGCAAGCACAGGGGCCAACTTCCCGAAGATACTCCACTTTTACGGTCTAGTCTTTTTTGATTCTGGACTTCACTGATATTGATTGGGAACCACCCTAAGAACTCATGTCTGTCATTTTTCATTTTCTTGTTTTCCTCTGAAGTGAATTTCATTTCTCTCTCAACTTGGACCCACAAAATGACACTGCTCTGTTGGGGAGGAGTCTGGGTGGCAATCGACACAAGAACCTATAAAGCGCATTCAGGGATCTCTTCTTTTGACAAGAAGGACATTTGTTAAAGAGAGATGATATTCTGTCAAGACCTGTGAGAAAATATGAGGGAAAATGAGTAAAGAATTAATGGTAAGTGTTCAAATTCACAGAAAAATTGAGTAGACAAGGAAAGCACCCACTTTAGGTAAAAAGAATCTCTGAATACAATGTATACTGCTTCACATTATTTGTGGAAAAGAAGTGAGAGATCAATGGATGGTGCAGTGCATTCTGAGACATAATATGCCTTGCCGTATAGAAACAGTTTGGTATTTTCTTGCAGTTTTACAATGCTGCTACCAATCTGGCATTATTACACTTATGTTGTTTCAGAGTCTTTCTAAAAAGTGGGTAAGCAGTGAAACTAGAGCACTTTATAAGCAGTGAAACTAGAGCACTTTAACATTACTTGAATTTTTATCTATAATTAGCAGTTTTTTTAATGAAACATCACAGCACTTTTGGTAAATAGAGCTTTCTGATATGCTTCAATAGGACCTATTGTTTTGTTAACAAAATGTATATGTGTTACATACTTTAAAATACTTCTAGATCATGAGCAATGGCTATCCCAAGTATTCAGGGTTGTGATTATATATGCAGATCTCATGAGACATCAGATGTCTCATCACCTTACAGGCTTTAGCCTCTCAATTGTCCCAATAGAATATAATACCTAATACCTCTGGCACTAAACACCTCACGGAACAAGCAATACGGAGATCCATCTCCTAGAATCTCTCATTTTCCCAGGAACTAAGCACCTTAGAGAACCAGAACATCACGCTCCCAGAACAATGGAGATCAATTAAGTCAAGAATTAAGGGCCAGATGTAGGTAGGGAAAAATGAGCGACTCGCAAATTGCGAGTCGTTGCGACTCGCAATTTCCGACTCGCTAACTGCAATGCAAGAAGAAAACGCGAGGACAATTTGCGATTTCGCAAATGCAGTCGCACCGCAGATAGCGAGTCCGCTGTTTGCGAGGTCGCTTTTTGCGACCACGCAAAAAACGGACACGCAATTTGCGAGTGGGTGTCGGTAATTGCGACTGTGCCGCAAATTGAATGCAGGTGCTGCAGAACACTCTGGAAAACACTTCCTGGCACATGATGTTGACATCACAGACAGGAAGTTTACAAATACACCTGGGAGGAGGGAGGACCACACCCATTTAAACTGCAGAACTGCAAACACACAGAGCACCAGCTACCATGGCAGAGACCCCAAGGAAGCGGAAACTCAAGTTTGCAGAAAAAGAGTTGGAGGTGTTGACCGAGGAGTGTTGTCAGCACCATGACCAACTGTTTGGAAGGGCAGCCCTCACTGTGCCAGAGTCTGAGAAAAGGAGACTATGGGGGTCATTCCAACCCTGGCGGTCGGTGATAAAGCGGCGGCCAACCCGCCAACAGGCAGGCGGTCAAAAAATTTGAATTCTGACCCTGGCGGGAACCGCCAACACAGCCCTCCACTTTAACACTCCGACCGCCACGGCGGGACAAACAAACAGCGCGGTGGTCACCGCCAACAGGCAGGCGGCAGACAATGTACCGCCCACCCTATCACAACTCACCAATCCGCCACCTTTTCCGGGGCGGGAGCCCCGCCGATAAAAACACGGCGGAAACAGACTACGAACGAGAAAACGCTCAACTCTATACACTCCACGAGGAATCTGGACAGCATGGAACCCGAATTAAACATCCTACCAGCTATTGTCTACCTGCTCTTCTACCAGGAGCACGAACGTCGGCGCAGACGACAACGATGAGTACTGCACCTACGACACAAGGGAGGGGGGAGGATGAAAGGTTACGGGCACACACATACGCGATACACCCCACCCCCACGCCCCCCAAATACCCACACACCAATGCAGAGCAACAAGTCAGAGTAACACCCCCCAAACCCCCCGGAAGAATGCAAAGACAAAATTAAATGATCATTAAAATAGAAGTATATTATAGCTGAAATGAAGTAATGTGAAATATGAATTTTGAAATATACATATGAAATAAAGAACATAATAAAAAATATATACATAGGCTATAAGTCCTGCACATTTTGGCAAAGTTCCATCGTTCGTGGGCCAATGTGCACAAACACATGGGCAAAGCCCACACACGAGACCAGATTCCATTGGAGAGAACACTGCTGGGGCATCAGATGATAAAACTACAGGCACCTCAGGGGGAAGGAAAGGGGGGGCTCCTCAGCCACATGAGTCCACGACGCCAGATCCACGAGGGGCCTCCATGCCCACTGTACCTTCCTGGGGAGTGCAAAGCCACAGTCTCTCAAGTCTCTACAGTGGGTGGGCTGCCCACTGTTACATCCTGGGGAGTGCAAAGCCACAGTATCTCAAGTCTCTACAGTGGGTGGTTTGCCCACTGTTACATCCTGGGGAGTGCAAAGCCACAGTCTCTCAAGTCTCTACAGTGGGTGGCTTGTCCACTGTTCCATCCTGGGGAGTGCAAAGCCACAGTCTCTCAAGTCTCTACAGTGGGTGGGTTGCCCACTGCTGTATCCTGGGAAGTGCAAAGCCACAGTCCATCAGGTGGATTACAGACTCCACTGGTCATGGAGGAGGCATGGTGGCCAGAGTGCTTCGTGAAGCCCTGCTGGACACAGAACCAGCCCTGCCAATGGGCCAGCGGTGCTTGACAGGAAGGGCCCAGCAGAGCAGTTCAGAGACGGCGGTGCCCAGCGGAGCGGTGCTTGACTGGAAGGGCCCAGCGGAGCGGTGCTTGCGATGAAGGGCCCAGCGGAGCGGTGCTTGACAGGAAGGGCCCAGCGGAGCGGTGCTTGAGATGAAGGGCCCAGCGGATCGGTGCTTGCGATGAAGGGCCCAGCGGAGCGGTGCTTGCGATGAAGGGCCCAGCGGAGCGGTGCTTGATAGGAAGGGCCCAGCGGAGCGGTGCTTGACAGGAAGGGCCCAGCAGAGCAGTTCAGAGACGGCGGTGCCAAGCGGAGCGGTGCTTGTCACGGCGGTGCCCAGCGGAGCGATGCTTGTCACGGCGGTGCCCAGCGGAGCGATGCTTGTCACGGCGGTGCCCAGCGGAGCGGTGCTTGACAGGAAGGGCCCAGCGGAGCGGTGCTTGCGATGAAGGGCCCAGCGGAGCGGTGCTTGACAGGAAGGGCCCAGTGGAGCGGTGCTTGACAGGGAGGGCCCAGCAGAGCAGTTCAGAGACAGCGGTGCCCAGCGGAGCGGTGCTTGTCACGGCGGTGCCCAGCAGAGCGGTGCTTGCGATGAAGGGCCCAGCGGAGCGGTGCTTGACAGGAAGGGCCCAGCAGAGCAGTTCAGAGACGGCGGTGCCCAGCGGAGCGGTGCTTGTCACGGCGGTGCCCAGCGGAGCGGTGCTTGACAGGAAGGGCCCAGCGGAGCGGTGCTTGAGATGAAGGGCCCAGCGGAGCGGTGCTTGCGATGAAGGGCCCAGCGGAGCGGTGCTTGCGATGAAGGGCCCAGCGGAGAGGTGCTTGACAGGAAGGGCCCAGCGGAGCGGTGCTTGACAGGAAGGGCCCAGCAGAGCAGTTCAGAGACGGCGGTGCCCAGCGGAGCGGTGCTTGTCACGGCGGTGCCCAGCGGAGCGATGCTTGTCACGGCGGTGCCCAGCGGAGCGGTGCTTGACAGGAAGGGCCCAGCGGAGCGGTGCTTGCGATGAAGGGCCCAGCAGAGCGGTGCTTGACAGGAAGGGCCCAGCAGAGCAGTTCAGAGACGGCGGTGCCCAGCGGAGCGGTGCTTGTCACGGCGGTGCCCAGCGGAGCAGTGCTTGACAGGAAGGGCCCAGCGGAGCGGTGCTTGACAGGAAGGGCCCAGCAGAGCAGTTCAGAGACGGCGGTGCCCAGCGGAGCGGTGCTTGTCACGTCGGTGCCCAGCGGAGCGGTGCTTGACAGGAAGGGCCCAGCGGAGCGGTGCTTGAGATGAAGGGCCCAGCGGAGCGGTGCTTGCGATGAAGGGCCCAGCGGAGCGGTGCTTGCGATGAAGGGCCCAGCGGAGAGGTGCTTGAGATAAAGGGCCCAGCGGAGCGGTGCTTGCGATGAAGGGCCCAGCAGAGCAGTTCAGAGACGGCGGTGCCCAGCGGAGCGGTGCTTGTCACGGCGGTGCCCTGTTCAGCGGTGCTTGTCTTGAAGGGCCCAGTTCAGCGGTGCTTGTCTTGAAGGGCCCTGTTCAGCGGTGCTTGTCTTGAAGGGCCCAGTTCAGCGGTGCTTGTCTTATAGGGCCCAGTTCAGCGGTGCTTGACACGGCTGTGCCCTGTTCAGCGGTGCTTCTTTGAAAGGGCCCAGTTCAGCGGTGCTTGATTGAAAGGGCCCAGTTCAGCGGTTCCGGCCCAGGCATGGGTGTCACTCGCCACCTGACATGTGGCTGGCGGGGCCTTCCTGCCCATCTGTCCGTTGGCTTGCTGGGCCCTCCTGGGCTGCCGTACCGGGCCTCTGGGTGTCCTCCTGCACACCTGGGAGGGGGCTGGTGGGGCACTCCTGGGCAGCTGGCCTGCTGCCGGACTTGTCGGGCGTGCTGCCCTTCCCACCCTTCCCTGGACGTCTGTGGCCCTTTGACACCTTTGGCGGTGTGCCAGGTGGCACCCCACTTCCAGACGGAGCCAGGGTAGGGATTTCGGTCCCTGGTGTCCGTGGCCTCTCGCGCCAGGCACTGCTGATTTTTGGCTGCTTTTCCGGGGGTGGGCTGTGGATGCCTTGGTTCCTAGCCGGAGTAGTTGCCCTTGAAGGTGGGGGACTTCAATGTCCTTGGACAACAGTCCTGATAAGTCCGGGTTTGTTGGTGGCTGAGGTGCTGATTGCTGCCTTATGAGATGGACGGGGTGGGGGAGTTGTAGGAAAGAGGTCAAGTTTTGATAAGAAAAGCAATTTGGAAAGAGAGGGACGGTTAGGTGTAGTGGGTATGGGAGTGGAGGAAGAGGATGTGGTTGTAGGAGAGTCAAGTGTGCTGTCTTTGTTTGCAGGTGCTTGGGCTGGAGGCTGACGTGAGGTGGATGGCTGTTGGGTGGGTGGCTGCTTGCGTTTGTGTGGTTTGGAAGAGGGGGTGACAGACACACTGGGAGAGGACACAGGGGACGTGTAAATGGTAGTGGGGGTGGTGACTGCACGTGTGCGGAGTGTTCTGGTGGGTGTGCTGGTGATGGACGTAGTGGCTGATGATGTTGTGCATGCAAGTGTGAGTGGAGACGTCACAGGGAGGGAGGAGGGGGACACAGTGGAGGCAGTGGCTGTTGGCATGTCTGCATGTGGATGTTGCTTGGGTGAATGCATGTGTGATCTGTGGTGCTTATGTCTGGATGAGCTGCCCTTGGGTGTTGAGGTGTGTGCAGGCTGGTCTGTAGGTGTGGCTGGGATAGGCAGAGGAACAGGAGTGGGACTGGGTTGAGGAAGTTGGAGGGGGGAGGCTAGACACAGGGACAATTGCTGCAGTCAGTGCTGAGGCCAGAGCGTTGAACGATCGCTGATGGGCAGCCTGACCCGAATGAAGGCCCTCCAGGTATGCATTGCTCCGATGCACCTCCCTCTCTACACCCTGGATGGCATTCAAAAGGGTAGACTGCCCAACAATGATGGTCCTCAGGAGGTCAATGACCTCCTCACTGAGGGCAGCAGGGGTGACAGGGGCAGGGCCTGAGGTCCCTGGGGTGAAGGAGATGGCCGGCTTCCTGGCCGAGCGGGCACGGGCCGAATGCAGAGGGGCTGCTGGGAGTGCGGGGCTGGTGCGCTGGGTGGCGGCTGTACCTGTTGTAGCGGTGGGCACGGATGTTGCCGCCACCGCAAGGGAGCTCCCTTCCGTGGACGTGTCGGTGTCGCTGACGTCTCCACGGGGCCCCGTTGTGGAGCCCCCCTCGCCCTCCGTCTCACTGGTGTATTCGGAGTCGGTTGTATGGCCCTCCGGGGCCATGTGAGATGCAGCTCCCTCGTGCGCCGATGCCACTTCTCCTCCGCCTGATGATGCTAATGCACATATGAACAGCAAAACCAAGAAAAAAGGAGGGGGAGAAGAAAGAAAGAAATGTTGAGTGCATGCATTGACGGCACCGTTGGCGGAGAGGACAGACACAGAAGCCCCCAGCACTACGCTGCGCACTCGGGGTACACTACTCAATTATTGTGACTTTGCCTAAAGTTCTATGTACGACAAATGCACACCTAGGTGAGGCCGGACCATGGATAGCTGTACATAGCACCCTACAGAGGTGGGGGGCGGGGGCACAGGGCCATGCCTAACGGAGGGGCCTAGCCTACAGAAAGCGCCCTGGCCTAGAGATAGCCACAGCCCTCCTCCCCCACCCAGGCACCTCCACTGCGCGCAAAGATAGCAGAATGTGCTGATACTCACCCCCTTGTGTCTGCTGTGATGTCCTCATGCGCTCATCCAAATCGGGGTAGGCCACCGCCAGGATCCGGGACATCAGGGGGGTCAATTGGCGGCTGGCACCCCTCCTACGTTGGGAGGCCATCCCCAGCAGAGCCTCAGCGGTCTTTCTGCTCCCGCGGCGGATGTCCTCCCACCTCTTGTGGCAGTGGGTGCCCCGTCTGATGTGGACCCCCAGGGCCCGGACGTCCTTGGCGATGGCACGCCAAATTTCGATCTTCTATGGGTGCTGTCCTATGTGACATGTACAGGGTGGGAAAAGAAATATCATCACTTTTCTGCATGGTCGATGTGAGTGGCCCCCCCTCCCCAACCTTGCCATGTGGCACATGCTCTCATCTGTCGTGCGTTGCACTCCTCATTCGCTCCCCTCCCCACCATCTTACATCCACCCCACTCAACACAGGCATAGCCCATACTACGTGCTCCCTGTGTACTTACCTGTTGGTCTGGAGGACCGTAGAGTAGCGCATACTGGGGGAGGACCCCATCAACAAGTTTCTCCAATTCCTCAGATGTGAAGGCAGGGGCCCTTTCCCCAGTCGCAGCAGCCATTGTATCTCCCAGACCGAGGTCACAGCAGCACTTGCAGTATAGGTCCTCTCCTGTGGATGATCAGGTCTCGAGTGATTAAGCAGTTAGAAAATGGCAGTCACGCCCGCGCCGGTGCATACCGCGGCGGTGCGTACCGCGACCGCCGGCACACATCGTCATTGGCTCCTGAAACCCATAGGGTTCAATGTTAACCAATGCGGCTTAGCACCGCGGTCTTCGACCGCCTACCGCCACGGTGTGCCACGCCAGCGCATTGACCTCACATCCCATTGTCACACTTCACAGGTCAGGCAGCCGCCATTTCAAGGGCCCACATGGCTTAATTTCTACTTCGTCACACAGGCCTAGGCCTTGCATTGCCACTCATACAAGCCATTCAATGCATAGCGAATCGTGTACTGTGCAAGCTGTGTGAACGTACCTGTGGGTTGCTTGACTCTGAAGAAGGAGGAATCCTCCTGTGTACAGACCGCTGGTGGACCTGTCGACAATGGAAGAATGACATATCATACTGACATACAGGCTTGACAGAGCCACTATACATGAACTGTGTGCCCAGCTGGAGCCAGACCTGATGTCCCCCATCCGCCAACCCACAGGGATTCCCCCTCTGGTGCAGGTTCTGTCAGTACTCCATTTTTTGGCAAGTGGATCATTCCAAACAACAGTGGCCATATCATCAGTGATGTCTCAGCCTATGTTTTCTAAGGTTTTGTCCAGAGTGTTGTCTGCCCTGATGAAATACATGCAGAGCTACATTTTGTTCCCTGAGGTGGGCGATTTGGCTACAGTGAAGGGTGATTTCTATGCCCTTGGACATATCCCCAACATAATTGGTGCCATTGATGGGACCCATGTGGCTTTGGTACCCCCCAGTGGCAGTGAGCAGGTGTACAGGAACAGAAAAAGTTATCATTCGATGAATGTCCAGGTGGTCTGTTTGGCAGGCCAGTACATCTCCCATGTAAATGCCAAGTTCCCTGGGTCAGTGCATGACGCGTACATCATGCGAAATAGCAGCATCCCTTATGTGATGGAACAGCTACAGAGACACCGTGTGTGGCTATTGGGGGACTCTGGTTACCCCAACCTGTCATGGCTACTTACCCCAGTGAGGAATCCCCAGACCAGGGCAGAGGAACGCTACTATGAGGCCCATGGGCGAACTAGGAGGATCATAGAAAGAACCTTCGGCCTCCTGAAGGCCAGGTTTAGGTGCCTGCATATGACAGTTGGATCGCTAATGTACTCACCAAAGAAGGTGTGCCATATCATCATGGCCTGCTGCATGCTTCACAATCTGGCTTTGCGACGCCAGGTGCCTTTCCTGCAGGAGGATGGTCCAGATGGTGGTGTTGTGGCAGCTGTGGAGCCTGTGGAGAGTGAAGAGGAGGAAGACGACGGGGACGACACAGACAACAGGGACACAGTGATACAACAGTATTTTCAGTAGCACACAGGTAAGAATCAACCACTACATTTTACATTTACTTACAGCCTCCTGCCTCTCAACTGTCGGTGTTTCCCCCCAGTTCCTGTAAACTGATTTGTGACTTTCCCTTCCCTTTTCAGAGCTGTATGCCCCACTGCGTGACTTCTGCTTTGTTTGCCCATGGACTACAGCTGTATGACAGTGGTATGTTGTCATCACAATGTAACTGAAAATGTTTGCACCGTTATGTCTAATACATTTGTTAAGAATACAAGCAGACTCCAGAATTTTTGAGTGCAATAAGTGATTTAATTAAAGTGCTACATTTAGGTACATGATTGTAAAATGGTGATGGGTGGGGGTGGAGTAATGTCCATGCCAGAGTCCGGTTCTCAGTCTCACAGGTGCATTGTCCATATGCCTGTGGAAGGATGGAGCAGGGGCACTTTAAGGTTGGACAGGGTGACAATGTGGGACAGTGGGATGACATCAGGGGGTATCTCATGCTGGCGGGGGTCTTGGCATCCTACTCTGTCTTCTTGTGAGATCTCAGGTTCCGCTTGCGGGGTGGTTCTTCTTCTGCAGGAGGTGGGGTTCTGGTGGCCTGTCATTGTGTGGGGGCCTCCTGTCCACTAGCGCCGGCGGAAGTGGTAGGCTGTTCCTGGTCTAGGCTAGTGACAGGGGCCCTTTGGGGTGCCACATGGTCCCGCAATGTGGTGACTATCTGGTTAAGGGCCACGACGATGGTCCCCATTGCGGAACTCATGTTCCTCAGTTCCTCTCTGAACCCCATGTACTGTTCCTCCTGCAGTGCCTGGATCTCCTGGAACCTGCCCAGTACCGTCGCCATCGTCTCCTGGGAGTGGTGGTATGCTCCCATGATGGAGGAGAGGGCCTCTTGGAGAGTGGGTTCCCTGGGCCTATCCCCCCCTGTCGCACAGCAGCCCTCCCAGTTCCCCTGTGTTCCTGGGCTTCTGTCCCCTGGACGGTGTGCCCACTACCACTGCCCCCAGGTCCCTGTTTTTGTTGGGGTGGTGGGTCAACCTGGGTGCCCTGTAGTGGCGGACACACCGCTGATTGACGTGTCCTGGAGACAGAGGCATGGGCCCGCTGGGTGGGAGCTGTGCTGGTGTTCCCAGAGGGGGTTAGGTCTGCGGTAGCCTGTGGCTGTGTGTGGGGAACCGACTGTCCCGAGGTCCCCGATGGTCCGGGCTGGTCATCTGGGTCCAGGGAGACAGAGCTGCTGTCATCACTGGGGGCCTCTTCTGGGGGTGGGATGGACATCACTGGACCCTCCGTGGCGGTGTGGTGGCGTTCGGGTCCTTCCGGGGTATAAGGGTATGGTTATTGCTTCTGTGTGTGGCATTTCGTGTAATGGGTGGGTGGCCGTGTACCCAAGTGCAGGCATTCCCTTGTGGGGGCTTTTGTGAGGGTGGCTTGTGGGGGTGATGTGTGTGTGCAGTGGGCATGCTTTGGTGATGGGTGTCCATGCTTTGTGGTCGCATGCAGGGCTTGGTGTTGGGATGGGTGGGTTGTGATGATGAGACATTTGCAAGGAGTTGGTGTGATGGGGGTGGGGGTATGATTTGGGATGCAGGTGGGGAGGGGGAGGGAAGACGTAGTTAAGATTAGACTTACCAGAGTCCATTCCTCCAGATACTCCAGCGAGGCCGTCAGGATGCAGGATGTGCAAGACTTCCCCCTCCCATGCTGTAAATTCTGGGGGAGTAGATGGGGGTCCGCCGCTAGTCTTCTGCACCGCAATGTTGTGCCTTGATACCATGGAACGCACCTTCCCCCGTAGGTCGTTCCAGCGCTTCCTTATGTCATTCCGATTGCGTGGATGCTGTCCCACAGCGTTGACCCTGTCGACTATCCTTTGCCATAGCTCCATCTTCCTAGCAATTGTGGTGTGCTGCACCTGTGCCCCGAAGAGCTGGGGCTCTACACAAACTATTTCCTCCACCATGACCCTGAGTTCTGCGTCAGAGAACCTGGGGTGTCTTTGGGGTGCCATGGGGTGGTGTGGATGAGGTGAGGGATGTTGTATGTGTTGTAGAGTGTGGTGTGTGTGGTGGTGTATGGTGTTTTGTGCGTGGTACTTGTGTGGGTGATGTTGTGATTTGCCTCTGTATGATGGTCTACTCTAAGCAGTGCTGTCTCTCTCTGTCCTTCAGTCGCTATTGTGGTCGTAAGGGTTTGTGGGTGATGTGGGTGTGTGTTTTATATTGTATTGGGTGTGTGGGAGTGTTGTTTGTATGTGTATCAGGTGTGTGTGTTTCAAATTGTCCAATGTGGTTGTGTTTTGTAAGGGTGTGTGTATTTTGACCGCGGCGGTGTGTACCGCCAATGGATTACCGCGGTTGAAAGACCGCCGCGTGGATTCGTGGGTCGGAATGGTATGGGTGTATTTCTGTTGGCGTGACGGTGGAGGTTTGGTCATCGCCAGTTTCCCGCTAACCTTTGGTGTGGCGGACTTTTGTGGATGTCGGGTTTTTGGCGGTTTGCCAGTTGCGGGTCAGAATGACCGTGGCGGTTTACCGCGGCCGCGGCGGTGTTATGGCGGTCTTCTGACCGGCGGTAACCGCCTTTTACCGCCGAGGTCAGTATGACCCCCTATGGATGGACATCCAGGAAAAAGTAAACTCCCTGGGTGTCAGCCACCGGAGTATTGAGGAACTCAAGAAAAGGTGGTACGACCTGCGCTCCCGGACCAAGGAGAGGGTGGCAGAGCGGCTCCGGGAGATGAGGGGCACAGGAGGGGGACCATCAACAGTACCACCACCCACACCCCTGGAGGAAAGGGTAGAGGAGATCCTTGAGCCGGAGGCAGTATGCGGGATGGGAGAGCTGGACACATCTGAGCCAGGACCATAAACCGGTGAGTACCATGAGACATGCATGTACCCTCATTAATGCCATACCCCCACCCACCTTGTACACAGGAGCATGCACAACCAAAATAGTTCCATTTCAGAGTAGCAAACATCAGAATGGTGCATTATGGGCAATGTAGGCAAGTATGCAATTTATAGGCAACAGTTTATTAGGAAGTTGACAACAGATAGTAGATACTGACAGTGTGTTCCCTATGTCCCACAGGTCTCCCACAAGAGACCCCCACCAGCCAAAGCAGCCAGGGGCCACTGGTCAGCCAGCAGCCACACGAGGGAACAGGACCAGCCACCACTGCGACCTGCACCACCGACACCATGTCCCCTCACGAGACACCAGTTGGTATATTGGTGTGTGAGCCTGCACCAGGTCCCAGCCAAAGTGCCACGGGAGACATCACAGAGCCTCCACCGCGTCGCAGGCGATGTGGAAATCCATCCTCACAGCGGCAGGCAGAGTCAGGGGATGCCTCCATTTCACATACTGAGGCCACACTCCTATGGGGTCAGCGCCTGCAGACACAAGAAATCAAGAGGATTACCGGGGCATTGCGGCACATGGAGCGCAATCAAGGAAACAGCATGCAGCTTGTACATTCTGAGTTGCAACAGATAAGTTCACACATGGGCGACCTTGCACTCTCCATGCGTCAACTCGTGGCAGGACTGCTAATGCAGACAGAGAGTGCACGGCGTCAGGACAGGCAGCTGCTGAACCGCTTAGACAGATTGTCATCATCAATTGTAAGGCAGGCCGTGAACACTACAGGTCTTTCTAGGCGCACGGTCAGCCTCCAAGTGGACATAGGCCACTTTGCCAGTGACGTGGCACGTGGACTGGGCCGTCTCAGCCATGCTGTAGACTTAATGGAGGCACGGCAGGTGGCCAGGGGCACAGGCGACACACCACAAGATAGTGAGGAGGGCTCCACTGTCAGCAATGTCTCTGCCAGTGACACCAGGGTGCTTCGCAGTGGAAGCACAAGGCAGGGCACTGCTGACTCCCCTAGTACCAGCCATGCTGGCTGAGCCCGGCGTAGGGTTTGAGCTCCACACAGTCCTGGGGTTGGGGCACATGAAGTCAATGTGTCCCATGCCAGGTGGACTTGCCCCTGACCTGTTCCAAATGTATATAGTTTTTTTGTTTGCACTTATTAAATCACTTGTTCTTTCCACTTAACACATGGACTCTTTGTGTGTGACATTAGTGAGTATGATAACAGTTAGCTCGTACCTTCCAAAGTATTGGATTGCTATGTGTTCCCGTCTCAGTCTGCCTTGATTTGCTATGCTTCAATCTCCATGATGGCGATGTGGTAGCTCTTGCTCTTCATCCTCAGAATCAGGGTCTTCAGGGGTGAGAGGTAGGCCAAGTCTGGTGGCAATGTTGTGCAGTATAGCGCATGCGACAACGATCTTGAAAGCTGTTATTGGGGTATACTGGAGGGCACCTCCACTTCTGTGGAGGCATCTGAATCTTGCTTTCAGCAGTCCAAAGGTCCGTTCAATATTTCTGGTCCTCTTATGTGCACTGTTGTATCGCCTCTCTGTCTCATTGCTGGGTGTTAAGTACGGGGTAAGTATCCATGGTCGGAGTGCATATGCACTGTCACCTGTTTGGCAAAAAATGTACAATGTTAGCTGGGCATGGATGGTTTCCACATCGACCTGTGTGTATGTCTGCAAGGTGTTTTCAGCTATACCTAGGAGGTATCCGTCTCCAAACTCCCCACGTTCTAGGCGTTGGTGTATCCCACTGTGTCTAAAAATGTAGGAGTCATGAGTATTTCCTGAAATTTGGTAACCATATCAGTGATGACATAATGGGCGTCACATACCACCTGGATGTTGAGTGAGTGGGTACACTTACGACTGCGGAACAGATATTCCAGGTTTGCAGGAGGGCATATTTGTATATGTGTCCCGTCTACACACCCTATGACATGGGGGAAGTTGGCAATCCTGTAGAATTCCAACTTGGTACTGTTGATTTCTGCCTCATTCCTGGGTAGGTATATGTATCTGGACATGTGTGTGAGTAAGGCGTCTATGAATGCCCTAAAGAACCGTGAGAATGAACTTTGGGATACCCCACCTGCCACAGCAATGACCCCCTGATAGCTACCTGAGGCCAAGAGGTGCAGTGAGCATAGCACTTGCACATGCGTAAAGATGGCGCAGCCACACACTGTCTGGCGTTGTAGCTGTGGTTTGAGTAATTCTATTAAATCTAGTATAGCTGCGCTGCTGAGTCTATATTTATCATAAATCTCCTCCTCAGTTTGTTGGAAAACTGTCTGCCTGGTTCTGTATATCTTCTCCTGTCTCTGGCTCCTCCTCCTCTGCTGTGCGGCGTGGGCTCTACTTCTCACTGCTTTCACATATATCTCCGCCATCTTGAGTAACCCAGATGCCTTCTGGGTCTCCTTTTATACTTTGGTAATGGTTACCACCTGCTCTGAGTTAGTGGTAAATTGGAAGTGCAAAATGGGCTTTTTGCGACTAGTCGCAATTTGCGAGTTGCTATTGCATATGGTTTGCAACTCGCAAATTGCGACTTCCTATTTGCGGGTCGCAAAATGGGGTCGCAAATTTTGCGAGCTGGTAATGGCTCGCGTCCTATTTTGCGAGTCGGAAATGGGATTTTTGCATCCCATTTCCGATTTTGCAGGGTCGCAAATTGCGAATCGGGCCATTTGCGACTCGCAAAAGTTTGCTACATCTGGCCCTAAGCAACTTTAAAATCTGTGTACTCCTGTGCCTTATGGATTTTATTACTGTGGGTTTCCAAACTACTCACAGATCCAACAACTCATGAAAACTGATTCCAGAGAAGATACTAGCAGTTTGGGAAATTTCAGTACATCACAGATTTCTTTGAAGACTCAGAGTTATAGACTGCCAATTATTCAAATTTGCTTGTGAGTACAGTCTGTTAAGTGGAGAGACAGTAAAGGATATCCCAATCCAGAGTGCAGACAGGTTCTATGTCAAGCACAGAAAGAGTGATCTATTGCTATTGTCCCAATGTGTTCAGTCACAAATTCCCCCATTTACTGCAGATGCTGGACGTAAAGTCAATACTGCAGATTTCTGCCTATTGACTCTTTTTCTGGATGTTGAATTAATTCAGAAAATCATACACCAAACATATTTGTGTGCCAAACAGCTCCTGAGGGAGCATGGAGGAAATCTGGCAGCCTATTCTAGGGCACACTTGGGCTCCCACTTCATATGCGGAGTTGAAAAAAATTCATAGCCTCACACTTAACAGGGAGATGGTGGAAAAACATATAGACAATTTTACAGGTCTACTTGTATGGTTTATGCAGCATGCAGCTTTGCACCGATCATGCCCAGAGATAGGTTATTGAACCTGTAGCATTGCTGCCTTTCACTGATAATTCTGCAGCATTGCCCAGGGACCAAATAAACAGGCTGTTCAAAATTATTCCTGTCATGGAACGTTTGCCTGCCAAGGTTACAGATATATATACTCTTGAAGAGAATAAAGCTGTCAATGAGTTCCTGATCCTTTACAAAAGGCAGCTGCTATTCAAGCGTTACATACCAAGAAAAAGAGTTTGTTATGACATTGAGATAAGCATGTTGCTCAAGTACTGGTTATGTGGACAGCCTGAGAGTACACACTGGAAGGACTCCACTGTAAATCCTGCTAGTTGTCCTAGGAACTAGTCAGTTGAAGATCATATGGATGTTGGACAATCACTCCTTCATAAAGGTTACAACTTTTATGAAGATAACTTCTATACAGAAGTTCTGCTGTTTACCACACTGTACAAAGCTGCAATTCTGTCTTGTGGTACAATTCAAAGGCACCTCAAAGAATCCCCCCAGTAGCTTGTCTGTAAGATGCTGTAAAAGGCCCAGAGCACTGTAGTGTGAACAGGTAGTACTGAAATTCTCAGATAGATGGAACCTATGTGTGCCCATGACAATTCACAATAAGAGCACTTATCAGGTCACAGTTTGGGGTCCCGTAGAGGTATTTTACAAGTCCAACTGTATACTTCATTACAAGTACTTGGGCAGAGTGGTTAAAAACGACCAATGACTTCCACCATATAATGCAAGTTGTAAAACTCACACCACATGGTATAAGAATTTGGCTACCCACCTGATACATCTGGCAACAAACAATACAAATATCATGTAATGTTATACTACAACTGGAAGACAAGTTTTGTTCACTTTCCTTTGAACATAATTGAAAGTCTTGCTGCTGTAAAAGCAGTTGCCTCTAACTTCATCTGTGCAAGAGGCAAGACACTACTTTTTACTATTCCCAGGGAGCATCTCATTCAGGGTTATTTGTTCCGAAGCTTCACTTTGTACCACACAAAAGTGAAGTTTTGGGAAACTGATTAAAGTGAAGCTATCAGACTGACAGCATGTTGCTTTCAATGCCTGTGCGTGGATACATACCTTCAATGGGCCACTGCTTGACTAGGCTTCCTCCATCGCCCATCAGAACATAGTGAATGTTCTGTGTTCTTTATTACGAGTCCGTTACAGTCAATGCACTTTACATGATAGTGGATGAGGCATGCATCATATTGGATGCAGTACACCCTGTGTACCAAATTTTAAGGTCCGTAGTCTTTCTGCAAGTGATATTCAAGAAACATAAGTGAGTCTGCAGCAGAGTGTTTACCCCGTGTTACCATGTCGCTAGCCTCTCACTGTCCAAGCAATAGGCAGCAAGTGCATCCCCAAACGATGTCCACTTTTCTACACACTGGAAGGAGCTGGATTTAGTGCAGCGAGTCCAGGAAAGGCTCACGAAGGACGCCTCCCTGAGCATAAAAATAGCTGCTATTGGGAGGAAGTAGAAAAGGTGCACCTGTGTACTATTGGTGAAAACTCAAATTAAGAGAGACATGAAAAGGCTGTCTTAGGCTAAATGTGATTTCATAGGGATTTTATGTAGGTAGAAGCTACATAGTCAAGATAGGAATGCTGGGCTTGGCTAAGCCACCGAAGTTGACGAATTCTACGTAATCCTTCCTTTTCTGAGCGTCACTACATGGCATGATCACCCCTGCAGGCCACGAAGATGGGCGATGGCAGCAGAGCCAGTGGCGTAACAAAACTTGTGTGGACCCTCCTGAAAATTAAATGGAGGGGGCCCCCTTCACCCCTTGACCTAGTCAGGGCCCTGCTGCCAGTGCACAGTGGACTGTGCTGAGGGGGGACCCTGGAGTTCGAGCCCCCCCTCCGCACTGCAGGGACTGCAGGGGCTGTGGGGCCCTTTCTTATACCACTGGGCAGAGCATCTCTTTTTCCATGATTCTTGAATTCTCCAGGGGCCTGAAGCATCGATGACAGGAGACACTAACGACATGTGTTTTCCCATTAGCTGCAGTCAGATGGACTGAGTTTCATCGGGGTTGCTCACGACTCCATGCAGATAACTGTTTCCCAGTCACCCGCAGGGCCTGACTGATACTGAGCAGAGTTGAGGCAGCTACAGCAAGAGAACGGATCCATACAAAGTGACCTTTAATACTGTAAGACGCCAGTATAAGAGAGGTGAGCAGAGCTCTGGAAGTGGATTGACCCCTCTCTTCATTCCCATCTTCCCCCATCACCGATTCCTATATGTAGTTTGGTGCACTCTGGGAGACATGGGGCTGTACGGTGACATAATGGCAGAGGTAAAAGGGTGATTCTGACTGAGGTTGTTGACTGGGGATGCCAAGAGGCACAGCGTACCATGTCATCAAGTGGAGCCTCTGCTGTACAGAAATGGATGACTGGGTTATCCTAGAGGGATTGTGGTGAGAGGCTTTGTGTCTTTGGAGATTGGACTGTTTTGTGCTCATCCTTCATCGTACTGTTCCATTAGTGGGAATCAACACTTCGGGGGTTAAACTGGTGGCTTCTAGAACCTTCAGGGTCCAACCCCCTTGGCCCTTGCCTTGTGGCCTGTGGAGTGGTGTCTCCTAAAAAGGCCCGACTTCGATCCCCTGGGATGGTGTTCATTTCTGATGTGAGGGCCTGTGACTGCTGTTCGGGACACACACATACAGTGACACTTCCAATAGTGCAAAAGGTCATTTATTTAGGACAGGATTTCAACATAAACACCATTGAACTTCAAATGTATACCCAAACATTAACTAAACCCCCAACTTCCAGTTTTCCTTTGCTCATCTCTCTCTCTTCCAAACCTCTCTTCCCTTCTCCTCCCCTAGACACTCCCTTATTCCTCCCATGCCCTACTTGCTTCGAGCATACCCCCTCACTCTGTTCCTTCACCTCCTTGTAATTCCCCTTGGAAGGGTGGACAAGCCCGCATCTGGCTCTCTACCCTCCCCCATCTTGTGCCATACCTTCAAATACCACCTGTCCTAACTGACTCTCCCTCCCTATCCGTCATCATCTCTTTGTAATACACCCGATGTCTCCAGACCTTTCCTATCTTCCTTGACTGCCGCGTGGGTGGTCAAATTCCGCTCCTTCCTAACAGCAGTCGGTGCGGAAAGAGGCCGACCCTCCCTCCCACCCCCCTTTTAAACCCTACTCTAAAACCCACCCCACTTACCTTCCACCAATCCGACTCCTTCACGCCACTTCCTGTCCTCTCCTGAACGTGCCCGCGGAGAGACTAGAGCGAATCTCTCTCTTCGTGGGCCCCTCCATTGTCTGGTAAAGGCTGGCCGCTGGACACATCTGCTGCTTGCAAGAGACGATTAGTTTCTGGCTGTTGTCTAGTGGAAGGTACCATAGTGTCCAAAAGTCGCTATATATCTGACTGCTCCTGCCACCGCAGCCTAGAGCCCAGGGGCTTGGGGGTTGGAATTGTTCCCTTCTCCTCTCCTGGAGGCAGGAAGCACTCGCTCTGCAGGGGTCTCCTTCCCAAGCCCTGGTGACTCAAATGGAATCATCAGGATTCTATGTAATGGAAACGGCAGTGATCCTACAGGTGATAAATTCCTCTAAAGAAACCCTCAAAGCCACGATAGGAGTGGGGGCTTGGATGTTGCCTTTCTTCTTCAGGACCTTCGACAAACAATTCATAGAATTACAGAGGCCAGGGTGTCAGAGTTGGAGTATGCATTTAAGTCCGTTCGTCAGACAGTTACAAAGCTCACAACCCTGTTCAGTGATCTGGGAGAATGGGTGGAGGATGTGGGAAACATGGGCAAGGAGGAATAACTTGCATTGTTGGGTTTTCCAGAATCTTGGAAAGGCACATCTCTGGAAACGATCCAGGAACAATGGCTTTCTACACTGATGCCGGTGGATAATGTCTTCATCATACAGAGGGCACAGAGGTCCACATCAAAGTAGCTACCACCCATAGCCACACCCCGCCCCATGATTGCTTGTTTTTTAAATTACAGACACAGATGAAATCCTGCCCTTCACAGGACAACATGGTCCACTAAATTATGAAACCCAAAGAATCATGATCTTCCTGGATTACACCAGAAAGATTAAATAATAATGATGCAAATTCAAGGAAGCTAAAAGGAAACACAGAGATCTCAATATCTGCTACATGATACTCTACCCAGCTAAATTAAAGGTCATGTATTATTCTCGTACATTCTTTTTTTGAGGCCCTAGAGGCAGTCTAAGAGTAGAAGGAGGAACAGCCATCTCACCGCCTTGACTGCCAACCTCTGCTAGACATTGACTTATTCTCTACCTCTGAGATGCACTCAGAGACTAACCTGCAGTCAGAAGCAAGACCATATTTTGCTTGCGGCTGGGTCAGCACAGAGCTGTATCAGTGCAGCACTGATGTGACAGCGAACCAGAAGGAATCACTGGGTTTTCCTTGGGTGTGGAACCAGTGATGTCAGTTGAGTTTATTTAGAGGAAGAACACCTTTGGAAACTTTGCTTCTCTAGAGTATCTGGGTCATGGAATGCAAATTGCCACATGCTGCAGAGTGTAGGAGTCAGGGTGCTGAAGTTTGTGGGTGTGTGCTGTTTGTACATATTTATTGTTGTCATCTTTTGCTTCTTCTACCTCTTACCCCTTTTTTTCTCTTTTCTTCCTTTTCGTGGCTTGGTTTAACTGATGGGGTTTCTCCTGCATTACATTTTCTTATTAAGTGTGTTTATTTCCTCAGAAAAGGATAGGGGTGTTGAGATATGTGAGAACAAGACAACAAAACCTTTTTGCCCTGTTAGCAGCTGTCTTGGTGCTGTCCTGCAATAGATATTATTGAATCCGGTGTATCGTTCGCTATGGTGAACAGGGTTCACTTTCTGTTTTGGAGCGCGTTCACCTACATAGATTATTTTCTAATGCTGATATCTGCAATGGGTTTGGTGATTGAGGCTTACCTTTTTGGCATGCGGTATCTGCCACTCACATGTTGAGCTCACTTTACGGTGGAACTGAGACCAAAAACATTTAACTCGGGGTTTAGCTGGTGGTGTTTACAAGATGTCTGCTGTGGGGACCACATAGGCAATGCCATTGATTCGTATTTCACTAATAACCAAGGATCAGTATCATCACCAGGTAGTCTCTGGCATGGTTTGCAAGGTGATCTCCATTGTGACAGTATAAGTTTCCAAATGCGAAATAAGCACTGCTGACAAGAAGAGGTGCGGAACTGGGGGCACGGGTCCTTGAGTTAGAGCACCTACAAAATCATGCACCCTCCCCAGCCACTCTGCATGACTTGAAGCAAATTCAAATTTCGCTCCAGCTGGCATTGATGGATGAAGGTTACTTGATTTGGCTGGCGACACAAAGTAGTATTAATCAATGGAGTGACAAAGCTAGTGAAACTCTACATTGCCTCTGTCAAAACTTCACTAGACATGACCCAATAACAAGCATATTAACTGACAAGGAACAAAGGGTCACAGGCTCCTCCAACATAGCTCATGCCTTTGCATCTAATTATTCCAGGTTATACTTGCGAGCATCCGTACTAGACTCTTATGCTTTAGTAGATTTTTTGGCAGACTAAACCATGCAACACTTGTTGAACACCGAACAAAGGGCCATATTTATACTTTTTGACGCAAAACTGCACTGATGCAGTTTTGCGTCAAAAATATTACCGCCGGCTAACGCCATTTCTTTGCGCGTGCAGGCGTCAAATTTATACTTTGACGCACGGCGGCGCAAACCACAGGTGTCAGTCACTTTTTTTTACTCAAACCAATGCGTCACATTGTAAATGAAAACGCGGCGAAAATGACTGTGAGACGGTTTAAAACGTCGCAAACGGGATACGCACAGTTTTTTGACGCAATTGCATCAAAAAGTGTCGCAAACACTGCAAAATGTGCATAGGAGAGCCAAAATGGATCCCAGATGCTTGCACAGACCCCAGGAAGATGACAACAGACTAGGAACCGGCCAGGAGGACCCACAGAAGACCCAGGACAGGGAGAAGAAGAAAAGAAAGTGTCTCTTCAGTCCAGAAGAGCAGGAAATTCTGGTTAAAGAGGTAACGGAACACCAGCACCAACTGTTTGTCACCTCAAAGTTGCCAATCAGTAGGAGAGAGGCAATATGGCAAAAAATGGTTGACAAGATCAACAGTGTGGCAGAAGTATGGAGAGCAGTAATTGAGTGCAAGAAACGCTGGCATGACTGCAAGCGCAGGACCAAGGAAAAGATGGCCAGGAACAGGAAGGCAGCACTGCAGACTGTAGGTGGGAGTCCAGCACCGCAGGAGGCCCTGGAACACATGGAGGATATGGTCACAACCGTCATTCCTGAGAAGATCGCCACAGGGATTCAAGGACAGGACTACCAGGAGACAACACACATGCAGGGTAAGTTGCATAGGGAATTGAATTGCACAAATGTTAACTGTAAGCAGGGGGGTGGACATACCTACTACACAATGCATGTAAGTCATGAAATTCAGGGAGTGGAATGGGTAAAGGGGCACCGCATGGGGCATGGCCCATTCTGAGGAAACCTGGGGCACACTACTACCCAACACCAACAACCTTTGCATGGGGGTATGCTGCCATGCCAAGGATGTTGCAAAGGTAAAACCAGGCAAGGAGGGCAGGCTACAACGTAAAACTGGCAGCCCCTCTCATGTCAGCCAGTATTCTCCCTACAGTAACTAGGGCCCAATTAACAACCTCTGGCCATAGCTGCAAGTGGAATGTAACATTGACAACAGTTGCCACTACCACCTCTGCTGTGTGTGCAGGTCAAGTAGCTAATGGCAGTACCATCCCTATGGATCAAACACACCCAAATTAGAGGGTTCAGGATGACAACATTATCAATCCCCTGAAATCAAGACAAATGTTCCAATCCAGTAAAATGTGATTGTCCAAAGTTGCTACAAACATCAGCCATTGTCATTAACATTAGGAGGTACACAGCACTAATGCCATAGCCATGCTGCATATGTCAGGGTCCACCCTGTGCCTGGGTCACAATAGCTCCAATGATACCATGCAACATCCCAAATGTCATACTGCTGAGACAACAGCATTGAGGGGGAGGACACATGTAACTGGTTACAGAAATACACCTGGCACCCACAGCCAGTGAAAGGCCTCACCATGAGAATGGAAGTAGACGGAGGGTTGAGTAGGACAAGAAGGTGGCAATTCACAAATTGGCCTGAACCAACTCCTAGAGGATGTGATGCTGACAAGTCCACAAACTGACCACAATACATGAGACATGCAGGTGGGGCATAGGCCTGGGAGAATGCTTATATTATAGACATGAACAATGAACAATGAAGAGGAACCAAGATCACAATGTGAAAATAATCGGAAGGCAGGCATATCACATTACAAAGCCCAAAACACAGACACACTAATTGTACCATATCTCATTACAGAGGACGATGGCTCTCCTGCGGATATGCCTGTCCAGGACTACCCTGATGACATGGATGACGAGCTGACAAACATCAGCCAGCAGACCCTCCAAGATGTCCTTGGAACCCTCCAGACCCCACCTTCAGTCACAAGGAGGAGCACAGAACTAGCAGCCATCACAGAGGACCCACTCACCACCCCAATTGTACGACCTGCCTGCTCCAACACAGCTGAGGACTCTGATGACCATGGCACCAGCTTTGAGAGAACTGTAGTTGGAGTATAGCGGGAGCTGGCCAAGGAGGTGCGGGTGGGGATGCCATCCATGGCAGCCAGCCTAGAGGGGGTGCGTTTGTGCATGATGTCAACTGAAGAACAGGCAGCAGCTATGCAAGGGCGAACAACAATCTTTCAGGAACTTGAAAAAAGGTTGAAGGAAATCAGCACAGTTGTAATAGAGTTGAACCAACACCCACAACAACAATCCTGTCAACCCGTGCACAAATGCAATATTGAACCCCTCAGGGCCGACCTGGCTGCCTACCACCGTAATGTGGCTGCTATTCTTAAGAACCAGAAGTTCCTCCTTGCTGCAGTACTGCCCTTAGGACCCCCACAGTTAGCAGCTACTGGGATGTCTGCCTCCACATCTTCAAACACTGAGGTGTGAGTTGCCCCTTCACAACCACCACCACCAAGGGCAGAGGAGACAACACACACATCAGAAGATGAATACGTGGAACAGATCACTTTCACCCATAAGAGTACCCGGTAGCACTAGTCCCTGCCACATGGCCACTCATTACCAAGGTCCTGTGCTTTGTAACATGCCAGTCTTGCAACAATTGTACTCAAGCACTGTTCTTCAACCCACTGTTTATCTTTTCACCCTGCCTGGTGATTGTCTCTCACTAACTCATTGGCAAATCCTGTCCCTCTGCACTGTCTGACAATGTACATATAGCACTACAGTACGTTTAAATAAATAGCACTTACACAACAACTTTGTCTCTGTGTATTGTGACACATCAACCGTGATGGCCATCAGTGATGTTAACCTCAGGTCAAGGATCATTGATTGTCTATACACCTGACCTGTACAAATCTTGGCTGATAACTATGCACAGTGGCCTGGATTGTACCATCATCTGCCCTCCCTGAGGGTTATTTCACAGGAAAATATAAACTATCGACCAACATGCTGTGTTGTACAGAATAACGCTTCCTCAAAGGATGTCTAAGCCAGAAAATAGTGCCTTTCATTTTTACTGAAAGTCAAAACTTACGTATGTGATATTTGCCCCAATTTTTAGCTAACACACACCAAATAGCATTAAGGGATGTGTATGAGTTTCCATACAAATAAGTAACCAGGCTGAACAATGTAACAAATGATAGGTGTGAGTTATGTATACCATACTACATGAGAGCATACTACCACTCACCTTATAAGGATTTGCTTGGACATCAGGCTGCTGGCAGACTTAACACAGTGTCCCCAATACCAAATCTGTCAGCAAAGTATGTGACAGTGAAAACATACATCACAAAATAACCACACTTTGGGATCCATAGTAACCGTGAGTGGTGGGAGCAATGGATGGCCGAATCTTAGATAAGTAGCTTTGGTGTAGCTGCCAGTGCAACAGCTTAGTTGGGATATGGTTGCAGCATGGGACACAAAAGCTAATACAAAAGAGACACTGTTCACTCATGGCAAGGCCCTGATCTACAAGCATTTGGCACATACTGTAAAGGGTTACCTAGATATTTATTAAACAGAAAAAACAGAAGCCAAAACCAGGGGAAACACCTTACCTAACCTAAACTATTCTAACTACACATTATCCAAAACTGTCCCTAACTAACCTAAGCTAAATTTACTTATCACATTTAACGAAACGATCTAAACATCAACCCCCAACCTCCTAATAAGACAGGACACATGGAGGACAACATATACTAACTTAAACACATAGGGGGTCATTCTGACCCCGGCGGTCTCAGACCGCCGGGGCCAGGGTCGGCGGGAGCACCGCCGACAGACCGGCGGTGCCCGCAGGGCATTCTGACCGCGGCGGTTCGGCCGCGGTCAGACTAGGAAAACCGGCGGTCTCCCGTCGGTTTTCCGCTGCCCTACAGAATCCTCCATGGTGGCGGAGCACGCTCCGCCGCCATGGGGATTCTGACACCCCCTACCGCCATCCTGTTCCTGGCGGGTCTCCCGCCAGGAACAGGATGGCGGTAGGGGGTGCTGCGGGGGGCACTGCATGGGCATGGGCACTGCAGGGGCCCCCGTAAGAGGGCCCCAAAAGGAATTTCAGTGTCTGCCTAGCAGACACTGAAATTCGCGACGGGTGCTACTGCACCTGTTGCACTCCAGCAACTCCGCCGGCTCCATTCGGAGCCGGCTTCATCGTTGCTGGGTCTTTCCCGCTGTGCTGGGGAAACCTCACTTAGAGACGACCGGAACTTCAACGCATGGCCTTGCAAGGACAACGCCGCCATGAAAAACCATGAAAGAGGAGGGAGGGGAGGGAATCATGGCTGATGGGAAGGGTCTACAAGTTGGCCCTCTGCAGGGTCTTTTTGATGGCACGAACCCTCCGATTCACTTGTGCCACTTCCTGCTGCAGTCTGATCATTTTACGTAGCACACGGTCCAAGTTCTGTTGTATCTGGTTAAAAGCTGCAGGGTCTATGACTGCAGCAGGGGTGGTCTGGGTGCCAGTGGAGGAAGTATGGGCCCTTGTCGGTGCTATGTCCGCAGGATGAGGTGCAGGTGGTGCTGTGACAGGTCCTCGAGCTGTCAATGTTGATGGTCCAGCAAAGGTCCCTGCTACTGTTGGTGCCACCTGGGTGGTAGTGGTGGTGCTGGTGGCTGTGGTGGACACAGAAGGGCCCCCTTTGGGCAAACGCCCTTCACACTCAGGAGGCTCTTTCATGGTGATAACGTCTTGCCATGTTGCGGTACCCAGACTCCACATCCAGAATGTGGCAGTAACGCATTGCCCTGCGCTGAAACTCTCAAATCTGGATGGGAGTCATATTTGCAGCTGTTAGGACAAATAGAAAACCAAACATTAGGTACTTCATCGTATGAAATGGCTCAAGAAGTAAATCAGACAATACATCTAATGTACCTGAAACAGCACATATCATCATACAGATCACTGATTGTCCCTGAGGAAGTACATAGCAAGCCAGCCTACGCATGTCCTATCATCAAACAGCACATCCAAACCCTAAAAGGTGGGTAACAACTGGAATGACTTTGGCATCATTGTTCAGCAACTTGTCAGGTAAAAGTCATGCTGCAAATCCTCCACCACTGACAGGCCAACAAATTCCTATGTTCTTGATGGCAATCTAGGGCCACAAGATCTGCGAGTTGTAAACGGAATTGCCAGTATAGATTGCAGGTGCTAATCATGAGTGGGTATCCTAGGTTCGTACAAGTGATTTACAGATCAGTCCTAGGTACACTATTCACAACCCTACGCCTGTGCCTGAGGGGGGGGGGTGGACAAGCAACTAATAATTTCTAACAGCAAGGACACCCAGGAAGCTTTGGAAAGCTGTACATGGGTTTGGCCATCACACCACAGGTAAGGAGGAACTCCAAATAGGATACACCCAAACCTTGGACAGTCTCATCAACACTTATCTTTGGAAATGCAGACGATTGTCAACATAATTTCCTACCAGTAACCCATTACTTACAACAAACAGATAGATGCAAGAACACCTCTGGCCATGAGCTGCATGCACACCTCAGCCATTGTACTCAAGTGCCACATACTCGTAGCACAACATGTGGAGCGACATGCTGTTAGGAAGTTAAACATACAGTCAAACATGTTCATTGGTGAATAGGGAAGCTGAAGTCTGTGGGTAAGACTTTGGCATCCCTGTTCTGGGAGAATCAGGGTCTGACTGGCTGACTAAATCACTAATATGGTCCACTGCTACATTTTCTGATTTCAAGTTTTATCCACATAACTCATCCCTATTCACATTGCCGTGCCTACAGGACTGACCTAGAATCCCAAAATATGACAATACGATAAGGATTGGCCAACTCAAAGATGGTGAAAAAATGATACTCCACTCAAGGAACAAAACCAATCATTGACCAGTGCATCACACCTTGCTATGTGTCCAACACACAGGAGTCAATTACACATCATCAGCAAACACAACACAGAACAGAAATATCAACACTTGCTGGAGATGTCTGCGTCCGCAAACCGAGTCACCTCTCCGATAGTGTACGGTGCAGGTCCACCTGTAAGGCATGGAAGGGAGAAATGTACTCAATGTCTGAGCACTGTACAACACTTCAAAATACAAATACCATGTGTAATATTAACTCAGAAAGTAAAGCCTCTTAGACATGATGATACTGCATCCTACATACCACTGCAAACATGTACAGACCCGGGGACTCCAGTGAGTGATACACACATATCTGCACACATGCAGTGGCCCTAACTATCATGTGGTGGCAAACATGCTCCTTCATTAGTGAGCAGACAAATTAATGGAGTGTATTCCTCTCATCATGTATATCCTTGAAAGACATGCAAAGCCACTTTCCGTGAGGACTGCAATACCAGTCACCCAGACATTGTGACTAAGACCAATTTTAGACACACAGGTACAATGTACAGAGGGTCAGGGACAGTTGTTAGCCCTCAATTTGTATCGTCTTCTTCATTTGCTGTGCCACAGCTATCGTGAGTTGCACCAAAAATAGAGATATGAACCCGTGTGCATACCTTTTGCAGCCATCCCTAATTGAAATGTGGCACTACAAACTCAAAATATCAGTCAAAGATGTTACCTGAGGTAAGCTATAACTTGTTACGTATGTGTCAGAATCCAGTGCAGACATGTATCCTAAAACAATTGAGGAACACATTATTTCTTCAAAAATTTCTTGATTTCCAAGATATGTTTCCTGATACACTCACAGACCACATATGAAACATATGTTTGAGCCACATTGCCATTATCAGTTGACGTGAAGCCAGCACTAATTTACAAGCTCCTGCTGTGTTTTGAAAGTTAGTCTAGCTGTTGCGTCAACAAATGACAGTAATGTGTAGGAAAATTGTATACCTCACAAGTATACATATTTTGCACCCAATTTGTGTTGCTGTTTGACACAAAGGCGGCGCAAACTTACAAAAAACAATTGTATTTTGTAAGTTTGTGCTGCTCTTGCTTCAAAACAGGTCGCAATTTAGTGCTAACAAAATAGAAATATGGCCCTGTATGTTTCACTAGCATTCCACATGTTCAAAAACATTGCCGGTCGCATATGAACAAATCAGCTACTGTCACTACAGAGCATTTAAACGTGCACATTACTCTGATTTGTACTCACCAACAGGGCCACCAATCACAATCCCCAGGTGGTCCAGCAGGTCTTGCTCCCTGGCAACAAGGTCAGCCCAGCAGTGCTTCAGCTGGTGGTCATTGTGCGGTGTGTTGTATATTCTCTGCAGATGGTACAACACCTTTGCCCACCGGAGCCTCCTTGCCTCTGTGTGATAGCCTTGGATCACACGACCACCTGCCTCTATCATTAAGGGTAGGAAGTGGCACACCAGCCAAATAAACCCACCCAGCTCCTCCTCCCCCATCCTGCCAAGACGAGGCCTACCCAACATTATTGCACCAAAAAAAAGAGGGGATGAAGGGCTACAAAGGAGAATAGAGGGAAAGTAGGACAGGAAAATGTAAAATAACTAAGAACACAGCCCAACTATACCCAAACTACCACTACCCACAACAGACTCCCAACACAACAAAGACAAATGTTGACACCACAAATGACCAAAATAACATTCAGACAGGATACCACAGTCAGTTATTAATCACAAAACGACAATTTAAAGACCACACTGGGGACAAAATCACAAAATGCACAGAGAGACAAGTCTAAACACAGCCACACAGTCAGGAAATATCACAGACTGCAAAGTGAAAGTGAAAGCACACCCACAGTACCAAATCTGTAAGCAGGATATCCTATTACATCACTTCCTGCCTCAAATGCAGTGCGTTTTTCTTGTTATGCGTCAAAATATTATGAAGCTTACAGTCTGTGCATCATTTTTTTGGACACACATGATTAGAAATAACCCTGCATCCATATTGTTAAATATGTTACATACTTAACCAATTTCCGGGGGTACAGTGTGGGAATTACCGCTCAGGGCCAATGGATGTTTCATGGCAATGTGCTTCATATTTTGACGCATATGCGTCTTTTTTTTACGCATATGCGTCAACATTTCTGTCATTAACTGGGTTTGGGAAATTTCTCATTTGTAATAGTACATGACAGTTGTGACAATACAGAGATAGGCTGATTGCACCCACATTGGGCATTACGGTGTATGGGCACATGTGACAGATCATACTACTGCGGACCATGATCCTCTAATTGGTGTACTGGATTTTCACTCTTCACTGATGCAATAGATAGCCAAACGTGTGGGATACAATTATGTTTTACCCAGTTTGGGCATGTTTTGCATCAAGAGAGGATAGCAAGGCGACGCAGCTCAATACAGTAACTCAATGCCTATGGGTCAATGTGTGTGATTTGGCTACTACTATTGTTGTTGACCCGCTGTGTGACCATCACAAGATGCATTTTTGCAAATCTGCTTGTATGCATGTGGAGTCAATGTATCCAACCCTCAGATGCAAGTCAGTGTGAAAATGAGAGAGGACATGTGTTAGTCATACACATAGCAACAACTGTTGTGTGCACTTTCTAGGTTTTTTGGAACATAAACACCACCAATGACAAAGCATGCACTGGATAGATAGCAGACGGTTGTTCATGGCAATGTTCCAAAACTTAGCCATCACATGTCTTGGAATGTTGGATACTTCTTCCTAGGCACTTGTTTGTTTACCAACCATGAGTCAGGCATGGGATAATACTATGTGGGTACCGTGTTTGTGACACGGAGTCCCAAATATAATACACAATTGTAATGTTACGCCACAGTTGGAGTCATATAACTGCGCCATGTCTCTCCTGTAGCAGTGGAGGACCAGCAGACCAAGCAGCACGTGTTCACATTTTTCCAGTGGTAAAATGCACAGAGGTGTCTGGTTCATGTGTGCAGGCCAATGTTTAACCTGTATAATTATTGGGGTCTATGTTGTCACAGTTACTTGCAGGTCTAGTCATGAATCTGTGGAGGCATTTCCTGTGTCTACAAAGTATCCTTCGCAGATCAATAGAAGGAAAGCCAATGAGGAATTGAGAACACACATGAGGATTGTCCAACCCTGTCACTGCAGACGTGTTATGAGACTGTCAACAGGGCAACCTTGGTGTGCTGACAAAGATAATGTCTCAGGAATCTTATACTGGCAGGTGTCCTCACAACATTTGTGCACAGGTTGGCCTCTAAAATTCCCACTGCATCTGGGAACATCAGTTCCTCTGTGCTGACTAATCTCACAGCTATTCACCACACACGCCCCATCAATATGTTGGGAGCAATGTGAATCAGTGTGTAGACTGTCAGGGTCCTAACATATGTAGACATTTCATGCACATTATCTGACATTGTTTGTTGTGCTGGAGGCACCATACCCAATACATGCATACAGCCATGGTACACTGTCACAATTTGTCACTCATGCATACATGAAACCCAGACAAGGGATAGGCCATGATTCAGCTATTTGGAGACAAGTCCCCCCCCCCCATGTACGATAAACAAACTGATTATGCTATACAATGTATTTGAGTATGCATTGTAGACCCACCTGACACAGTTGCCCAGGAGGAATATGAGGGTTGGGAAAGCAACTATGATACAAATGTAGGCACAAGGAACCTTTAGGGTAACACAAAGACAGGAGCCAGTCAGGCTAACAGGATGCAGGGTCAATCAGGATCCAAACATTTCAAAATGTAAATACACAGTGGTCCGACTGAGACTGGTCAAAGGTGGAGCAAGACTGTGGAAACAGAAAACTGTGTTTGTCCTGTGTGTTGGAATGTAACACATTAACCCAAAGGCTGTGTTACACAGCTGATTTATATGGCAATGCATGACAGTGTTATAGATAAAATGGCTGTTTCTATGCTGTTCCAAGCAGCTGCAAGGGCAGTGCATATTCAAATGGCTGGTGTCCATGGAGGTGCTCACAGGTGTGTGCAGCATCAGTCTCTCACAAGTCCTGTAGGTGAGATTCAAGTTCAAAGGGCCAACAGTACCTTTCACATGGGAAGCAATGTACAGGTAATTGCAGGTCCTACAGACTACAAGCCAGTGCATTATTTAACCTGACGTCCATGCAGACAGAAGTACAATGACTATGGCATACCATACTAAAGAGGGAAGCACACTGGATTTACATTGTGAGTCTGGAAATGTGTAGAGGAGGGATTATCTGGGGACACATATTCATTTCATGGACCTCTGAAGAAGGGTGGGCTGAGACAGGGAACATGGGTGCGGCTGGACTTTGGACATGGGCTGCCATGTGCAGGGGATGTCATGTGAGCAATGCTAGTCATACCTGGGGCACTTGTGCTATGAATTTGCTGCTTATATGGAAATCCTGTCACACGTAGTCCTTGCAAAGATAGGTGATGTAAGACTTACTGCTGTCAAGGGTCTGGTCATACATTCCTGTTACCAATGGAATAGCACATCCACTGCCTCATGTATGAGGCATTTTTTTCCCTTATTGACTGATGGTCTCTTAGTTGTGTGCCATATGCTGCGATGAACCATGTTGCCAACATGTATGTGTGAAATAGGTGCGGTCCTCTGCTATTGGTCTTCAAATGTGATATGTACAGAATATATGTCATTTACAGTGTGAGTGAATGTGGCTGTACATTCATACACATCAAACTAGTTTTGGAATTTTCTGTGTCTTAATCAGTATTTCAGCAATGCTCTATGAGGCTACAGTCTGATTCTGATAGTTAGAGATAATGTTATGCAAAAATGATTATCCAGACCATGATATAGTGATTAGTATAGGTGTTTATTTACATATGGGATGACAGTGGTGATGGATGAGTAGAGTTAAAAGAAACTTTGGACGATGTGATGTCTCCGACGCAATCCTGCAGCTGTATTTGGATAGTCCACCTCATGTTGATTGACAGCATCCTCCTCTTCCTCCTCTTCAGGCATTTGTGGTTTGGGTTCATATAGGGGAATGTTCCTTCTTACACATTTGTTGTGCAGGATGGCACACGTCAAAATTATTTTGCACACCATTTCAGGTGAGTATAGGAGGCTGCCTCCGGTGATGTCGAGGCACCTGAATCTTGACTTCAGGATGCCAAATGTCCTCTCGACTATGGTGCGTGTCCTCCTATGTGCCTCATTATAGGCACGTTCTGCTGCAGTGCTTGGGTTTGCAAATGGGGTCATGATCCATGGCTGGATCCCATACCCCTGAACAGCTGAGTGAGAAAATGAGTGAGAACATGTTGATGTACCTTGCACCATAAATATCACTTTTCATGGCAGTTGTTCTCTTGTGTTGTCTGTAACTCATTGGTGTTTGTGTTAGTGTGTGGAATCCTAGGCTTCTAGGATGTACCATCAGCATTGCATTGTTTCCTTATCTGAACGGGTGTTTGGCTGTTGACCGGATGTCAGCAATATTTTTGTAGAGTTGCAGTACAGTGTGTACTCCCTTGCATTGTGACTTGTGAAATAGGTGTTCCTGTGTCTTAACTGGGGGTGACATGATACTTCCATACACAGAATCAATTTGACAGTGGTGGTAACACGGTTGCATCTATATGACATCCCATACAATTTCATATATGCAATAAAATGATTTAACCATCAGTGAGACCCTTAGATTTTGCAAGGTGACAATGTGCAAAACATCTCCGTACGTTGTAAGCACTGACGTGTTAACAATTAACTATGCACTAATTTCTCATGTGTGACAAGTTCACTGCAGACCTATTTCTCTGCCCTTGCCAAGTCGAATCAGGTTGTAATGAGTACCTATACTACTGAACATGTTCTAGTTCAGATGGCTAACTTGGTTGTGAGGTTTTCATTTAGAGTTTCAGAAGGTCTGTATGCCAGTATATGTGTTATGTGTGTGTTAATGTGCACTTTCAATATTGTCCCATCAATATGTGTTCTTCGCACAGTCCACTTGCTTCTTGGTAGTGTAGAATGTGAGAGCAGGAGTGATGTGAGATATTGGTACAGCCTCAATGATTGCATGTGACCTTCATTGGAGTCATCATCATGCTATGTGTGTCATGGTGTTTGACCTGCAGCAAAAAACATTACACATCCCTTACACAGTACATATTGGTTTGAAGGGTGTTGGAATGAGTGTTATTGATGGGAGATTGAAAGATTAATCTTCCAAAATGTACTGCCAGTTGGGGCCATGTCTTTGTCATTGTGTTGTTTTAAATTGTCCCCTTGTGTCTGTGGAGTGGCATCTGTCATTATTTGGAACTGTCATTTGTCCCTAGGTGTATCTCCCATTGGGTGAGGATATCAAACATGCCTAGTGGTGTCACAACCTCAGTATGTTCCTGTCCACGTGATGATGTAGTGGTGTATGTGTTGTGTGACCTAAAGGGTTGCTGTGCAGTGTGTATATAACTGGGTTTCTGTACTTACCAACAAGTAGTCCATTTCCATATCGTCCATCCTGGAAGTGTTGATTGATGGTGCAGTGACGGAAGATGAATGAATCATGTACACTCCCAGGATACTTTGCCACGATGTTTGGTGATCAAACCCCGGTGATCGACAATGGCCTGCACATTGATGGAGTGTGTGTGCTTCCTGTTGCGGTATAGATGTTCGGTTGCAGCAGGTGGCACAATGCGGACATGTGTGCAGTCTATGGCACCAAGGACATGTGGTAAGCCATTATTTTGGTAAAACCCCTTTTTTGTCTGCTGCTTCGCCTTTATGTTGGGGAAGCTGATGTGGTGGGGTGTGAGGGAAATGATGGCATCCAGCACCTTTGGTAGGAAGGTGGAGAATGATGGCTGTGAGATCACAGCAACCAGGGCGCCAGTGGTTTGAAAGGAGCAACTTGCCAACATGTGGAGTACAGATAGCAGCTTGGTTTCTGGTGGAATGGTGCGTGGTGTCTGCAAGCTGGGTGCCAACTGTGGCTTAATGTTGTGCAGCAGCTGCTGAATGGCTTGCCAGTTAAGCCTGTACCTCTGAGTGATGTCTTGTTGGTGGAGTCTCAGAGGGTTGTCCTGGTGCGGAATATCCTCTCTTGCCTTCTGCATTGCCTTTGAGGTCCCTGCTGGTGTTGTGGAAGCTGCTGTTGTTGGTCCTGTGCTCTGCGTCTGCGTGCATGCTGGATGAAAAGCACCTCCATGTCTTCCTTTTGGAGCTCTGCTGTTGCTTCTGTGTGTTTTCATTAAGGACAGGTGTGTTTGCCCCATTTTAACGCCTACCCTGACCCAGGTGTTCTTTTTTTACGCAAATCGGGCTGTGCGTCATTTCCCGATTTTTGTGCTGTAGCATAAATAAGGTGCACAGGAGTTTAAGTCATTTTTTGGATGGGAACCCTTACCTTGCATGTCATTAACGCAAGGCGGTTTCCCGCATCCAGAAAATGACGCACACAGAGGAATTTTGACGTTCGCGGGCGTCAAAGTTTACATAGGGTGCATGGTTTACGGCAAATATGCGTCAGAATTTTTTACGCACATTTGGCGTAAACAAAGTATAAATAAGCCCCAAAAAGAGAGGCAGTTACCACACAAGACCTAACATGTGGCTCTCAGCCACTACAATCAGGAAAAAACTCTGGGACCAACAGATTCCCAGCTGAATTCTTTAAAGCATGTAACCTTTGAGGATCTTTTATCTGGATCTCCTAAAACTGGGAGATTGCCACTCAATCTCTGCACTTCAGATATAATACTTATTCATAAGCCTGGCAGATCATATAACCAGTGCTCATCATATCTCTAGATCTCGCTCCTATTTGTGGAGGTTAAGGTATTGGCCAAGGTGTTGGCCAACAAATTAATTACCATTATTCACTCCGAGACCTGACATGATTAATTATGCCCTATTACAGTCTATTTTACATATGGGTCATTATTAAAAATACCAACGTTCAAGGTTTGGAAGGCATTATGGGTAAGAAAACGTAGCTGGATCAAAGCAAGTTGCACCACCTGGGCTCCACTAGGTACCTAGTTTTCAAAACGTCTACATTTGGGAGTTTTTTTCTTGGTGTTTGCCACGCTTAGCCTCAAAATCCATAGCTACCCACATTGTGAAAAGGAGTCATTCTTTCTTCCAGAAAATGTGATGTCTCTACTTTGAGTTTTGGGGCCTTTGTGTCACACATGCTGGGCCCAGCAACACAAATAGGGTACCATTTTCATCAGGAGAAGCGTGAGAATGCTGACCTGTAGGAATGTTGTGGATTCCCAGAGCTTCCAGGACTTTCTCTAACAGAAATTTGAGGAAAATGCTTTTTGATGCAAAAGCATAAGGTTTGAAAGATAATATGGGTAAGAAAAGATGGGAGGATCCTTGAAAGTGACATCACCATTGGCTGAGCTTGGTGTCTATTTTCCAAATAATTCACTTGTACTGTGAGGTGGGGGGCAATCCTTGTGGTCTGTGTTTCTAGGACAGGGCTATAATTTTGTGCTCTAAAGACTAAACCTGTAGGTGAGCAACAATCCCAGAAACCCACAGAAGAAATGCAACAGGGTATAGAGGAATAGGCTAGTCAGATAGGAGGAACATGGGCCCTCATTACAACCCTGGCGGTAAATGCCGCTTACCGCCGTGCAGAAGACTGCCAACATACCGCTGCGCCAGCGGAATTCAGCTACAGCTATTATGACCCACAGCTCGGAATCCGCCATAATGCATACACCCACACAAGTCCGCCACACCAAAGGCCAGTGATAACCTGGCGATAACAAAACCCACACCGTCACGCCAACATGAAAACACCCACACTATCACGACTCACGAATCCACGCGGCGGTCTTTCAACCGCGGTATTCCATTGGCGGTACACACCGCCGCGCTCAAAATACACACACATTTACAAAACACAACCACATTGGACAAATCAAAATACACACACCTGATACATATACACACACCACACCACCACACCCAATCCAATATGAAACACACACCCACATCACCCACAAACCCTTACTACCAGAATTCTGACACTACCATAACCAACACCAGCTTCCACAGACACACAACACCATCACATACACAACATCCACGTACCTCAAACAACACACAACAAGACATCCCCTCAAACATCACAACACACACCACCTCACACATCACCCACACCACATCATGGCACCTCAATGACACCCCAGGTTCTCTGAGGAGGAGCTCAGGGTCATGGTGGAGGAAATCGCCTGGGTAGAGCCACAGCTATTCGGAGCACAGGTGCAGCACACCTCCATTGCAAGGAAGATGGCGCTATGGCGCAGAATCGTCGACAGAGTCAAAGGCAGTGGGACAGCACCCCAGAACACAGGATGACATCAGGAAGAGGTGGAACAACCTACGGGGGAAGGTGAGTTCCGTAGTCTCCAGACACCAGATTGCTGTACAGGGGACTGGCGGTGGACCCCCACCTCCTCCCCTCAACTAACAACATGGGAGGAGCAGGTCCTGGCAATACTGCATCCTGAGGGCATCGCAGGAGTAGCAGGAGGACTCGACTCTGGTAAGTCAAAGCTTTACTATTATATCCCACACACTACCTGCATGCCATCCCATACTCCCACCCTCCCCCTCATCCCCATCACTCCAACACCACACATATGCCCCACTATCACAACCCACCCATCCCAACACCAAGCCCTGCATGCAACACCAAAACATGGACACCCATCACCAAAGCATGTCCACTACAGATATCCACACAGACCCCAACCCAAATATCACACAAGGACCAAGATAAGAATGCAAGCACTGGAGTACAGGGTCACTCACCCATTGCACACGATGGCACATACAGATGCAATAATCATGCCTTTACACCCCTGCAGGACCCCAACCCAACGTCACCCGACAGGAGGTACCAGACATGTCCAGCCCCACCACAGAAGAGACCCACACTGATGACAGCAGCTCTGCACAACTGGATCAAGATGACCACCCTGGCCCATCAGGGACCTCAGGACAGTTGGTTCCCCTGACACTGGCACAAGCCACCACAGAGCCTCCCCCTCAGGAAACACCAGCACAGCACCCACCCAGCGGGCCCATCCCTCTGTCGCCAGGACCCGTCAATCAGCAGTGTGTCCACCACTACAAGGAACCCAGGCAAACCCACCAACCCAAGAAAATCAGAGACCTCGTGGCAGTGGGCCACATGGTTCAGGGGACAGCGGCTCAGGAAAACAAAAACTGGGAGGACTGCTGTGCGACGGGGAGGACAGGCCCAGGGAATCCACTCCGCACGAGGCCCTCTCCAACATCATGGGAGCTTACCATCATTCCCAGGAGACAATGGCAACGGTTCTGGCCAAGTTTCAGGAGACCCAGCGGCTGCAGGAGGAACACTATCTGGGGATCAGGGAGGACCTGAAGTCCATTAACAACACTCTGGTCACCATTGTAGGGGTGCTGCAAAACCTTGTCAACACCAGGAGGAACACTGTGGCACAACAAGGGGCCCCTGACACTATCCTGGACGATGAACAGCCCTTCACCTCTGCTGGCGCTAGTGGACAGAAGGCACCTCCACAGGAACACAACACCAGCACCCCACCCCCTGCAGATGGAGAACTACCCCGCAAATGGTCCCTGAGATCCAGGAACAAGACAGAGAACATTGCCAACACCCCGCCAGAAAATGAGACCCCCCTGAATGTCACCCTTCTGTCCCACTTTGTCACCCTGTTCATCCTTAAACTGTCATTGCTCCACTTCCTATGCCCCTTTGGACAATGCATCTGTGACTGGACTCTGCCATGGACATTCCTCCACCATCACCATCACCCCTGCCCATTTTACAACCCCCTCCACTTATTTCCACAGAAATAAACACACTTCAATCACAAAACAATCTGGAGTCAGTCTGTGCTTTCACAAACGTGTATTTGCAATAACCATGGAATATAGCAATGTCAATTTAATTGTTCACATACCGACGTAACACAGCTGTAGGGCTGGAGGAAATATAGCAGAGGGCACAAAGTGGGATCCACATCTGTGAAATGGAAAGGCAAAGTAACAAGTCAGGGTCCATACACTGAGTGAAAATGACAGAATTATGCTAGCTCCAACAATAGTATGAGATGTGGGAGGCAGTGACATCTTCTTACCTGTGTCTCACTGGAAGTATTGCGTGATTATGTTGTTTCTGTTGTCGATATCCTCTTCTTCTGCCTCCTCTTCTTCACTGTCCACAGGCTCCACAGCTGCCACAAGACCACCAGCTGGACCATACTCCTGCAGAAAAGGCACCTGCTATCGCAAAGCCAGGTTGTGCGGCATACAGCAGGCCACGATGATCTGGCACACCTTCTTTGGTAAGTAGTAGAGAGAACCACCTGTCATATGGAGGCACCGGAACCTGGCCTTCAGGAGGCCGAAGGTGCGTTCAATCACTCTCCTAGTGCGGCCATTTGCCTCATTGTAGCATTCCTCTGCCCTTGTCCTGGGATTTCTCACTGGGGTCAGTAGCCATGACAGGTTGGGGTAACCAGAGTCACCTGCAAATATCGAAGGACAACTGTTAGACACACACTAACCCGTAGGGACAACCCCATACCCAAACAACTATTCACACTGTATAGGGTCCTTGTCCTCACCTATTAGCCACACACGGTGTCTCTGGAGTTGCCCCATCACATAAAGGATGCTGCTATTCCTCAGAATGTAAGCGTCATGCACTGAGCCAGGAAATTTGGCATTCACATGGGAGATGTACTGGTCGGCCAAACACACCATCTGCACATTCATAGAATAGTAGCTCTTCCGGTTTCGGTACACCTGTTCACTCCTGCGGGGGGTACCAAGGCCACATGTGTCCCATCAATGGCACCTATGATGTTGGGGATATGTCCCAGGGCATAGAAGTCACCTTTCACTGTGGGCAAATCCTCCAACTGAGGGAACACGATGTAGCTGCGCATGTGTTTCAGCAGGGCAGACAACACTCTGGACAACACGTTAGAGAACATTGGCTGAGACATCCCTGATGCAATGACCAATGTTGTTTGAAAGGAACTACTTGCCAAGAAATGGAGTACTGACAGGACCTGCACTTGAGTGGGGATTCCTGTGGGATGGCGGATAGCTGTCATCAGGTCTGGCTCCAACTGGGCACACAGTTCATGGATTGTTGAATGATCAAGTCTGTAGGTGACTATTACGTGTCTCTCTTCCATTGTGGACAGGTCCACCAGTGGTCTGTACACCGGAGGATGCAGCCATCTCATCACCTGCCCAGCAGACGTGCCCTATGGACGAGAACAGCAAGCAGAGAATCAGCCGACAATGAGGTATCACAACATGTCATCTGCACACATTTATTAATCCGTAACTGCCATTTTCTGTCTGATCACTTACTTGATACCTGGCCTTCATCAGGAGGAGACCTACACTGCAAGTGCTGCTGTGACCTCGGTCTGGAAGCGACGATGGCTCATGTGTCTGGTGAAAGGGCCCCTGCCTTCACTTCGGAGGAGTTGGAGAAACTAGTGGATGGGGTCCTCCCCAGTACACACAACTGTACGGTCCTCCAGACAAACAGGTGAGTACATTGTGAACATGCTGCATGGGTAATGCCTGTTTGGAGTGGTGTGTATGGAAGATAAAAGGTCGGGGAGGCTGAGGCCTGCATGTGCGGACGGTGAGTGTATGTGCGTCAGGGCAAGGGTGGGAACATGGGCCAATGAGTATGACTGTCCGGACGGGTAAAAATTTTCCTTTTCCCCTGTACTATTCCTCCAGGTCAGCGCACACCAGGAAAAGGGTATTTGGCGTGCCATCGCCAAGGACGTCTGGACCCTGAGGGTCCACTACAGACGGAGCACCCACTGCTGGAAAAGATGGGAGGACCTTCACCGCTGGAGCAAGAAGACGGCGGAGGCCTAGCTGGACCCCCCTGATGTTCCGGATCCTGGCGGTGGCGTATCCCGAGTTGGATGGGCGCTTGATGGCATCACAGCAGCCACGAGAGGGTGAGTACACGCTCATTCAGCTTACGCTGCACGCATTACGCAGTGTCTGGTTGGGGGAGGTGGGCAGTGGGTTCCCCTAGGCCAGGGCGATCTTGATAGGCAAGGTCCATTGTGAGGCAGGCTCATTGGCACCCCAACCCCACTAGTGGTTAGTGCCTTCTACACCTAGTCAGTCTCCTGTGACTTCCATGTGTGCAGCAATCAGGCTTAGGCCTTGTACCCCATGGGCATGTGATTCATCTAGGAATTATAAGTGCATGGCGTAGTGCAGAGGGCTGCTGTGTCTGTAGTGTCAATGGTAGTGGTGTTGCATGCACTGAACATGTCTTTCTTCTGTCTTCCCCCCCCTTTTTGTGGTCTCCCTGTTCTTGTGTGCAATAGCATCATCAGGTGGAGGAGCATTGGCACCGGAGCAGAAGGGAGCTGCATCCCACTTGGCCCAGAGGCACTCACACAAGCATCATACCCATGCACACATACCAACATCCACTGCCTCCACTGTGTGCTCCTCCTCCACGTCTCCTTCCTCCCTCCCAGTCTGGTCTCCACTCACACCTGCATGCACTACATCCTCAGCCACTATCTCCATCACCAGCACGCCCATCACCGCACACCGCTCACATGCACTCACCACCCCCACTACCATTCACACATCCCCTATGTCCTCTCCCGGTCTGTCTGTGAGCCCTCCTCCCAAAATACACAAACCCAGGCACACACCCACCCAACAGCCATCCACCTCACAACAGCCTCTAGACCATGCACCTTCACCCAAATTCAGCAGACGTACACCTCCTACAACCACTACCTCTACCTCCACTCCCAAAACCCCTCCATCTACCCATCCCAGTGTGTCTAAAAATCTTTTCCAAGCTAATATTGACCTCTTCCCTATACCTCCCCCCGTCCTTCCCCTAGGGCAAGGCTTTCCAGGTCCCAGCCCAGCACCTCAGCCACCACATCCCCAGGCACAGTGGTGCCAGCAACTGCGGGGTCATGGAGTGCGCCAAACATCTGGGCTGCCAGTGTGCCACGGAGCGAGGGCAAGGACATTTCGCCACCTGCCAAGGTGAAAAAGGGGCCCACATCCCAGAGGGAGAAGCCGAAAACACCTGCCACCAAGGGCTCAGGGAAAACGAAAGGGGATAGTGGCAAGACAGCTGTGCCACCATCAAAGGTGGGGAAGGGCCAAAAACTGAAGGGCAGGTCAGGAGAGGACATGGTGGCACAGACTGAGGGACCAGTGTTACACCTTCTGTCCACGTCGATGCCAACCTGTACGGCGGAGAACACCGTCACCTGCACCGCCACCTGCACTGCCACAGACCTCACAGCCAGCACTCCCACCACAGACCCCGCAGCCAGCACCACCGCCACAAACCCCGCAGCCAGCTCCGCTACCACAGACCCCGCCGCCAGCACCGCCGTCACAGACCCCGCAGCCAACACTGCCGCCACAGACCCCGCAGCCAGCACCGCCACCACAGACCCCACAGCCAGCACCACCACAAATGCCACCGCCGCAAGCACCGCCAGCGGCCCTGCAACATCCTCAGCCAGTGGCACCACCGCAGACTTGGCTACCATCCCCAGTGGTCAGTCGTCCGAGGCTGGTGGAGTTCCAGGACCCTAGGCAGCTTCCATGAAGCACCACTGTCATCACAGTTGTCACCTGCATATGGAATGTGAAGCTGCAGTGGTGTGGGGTATGTCGCTGCCTCTATGGCGTATCATGCTACCTGTACCTCGGTAATCTCATGGCACATACACCCAGGTGAGGGAATTGTACCAGCCACACTGCACGTGGAGCACTCTGGGCACCAGGCCCCCTCTAGAACCAGTGGAGTATCTCATCCACTACCCCAGTCCTTGGCAGGATGAAGCACTCTGGGCACAAAGCCCCCTCCAGAACCAGTGGTGAAAGGCATCCACTGCCTCAGTCCTTGGCAGGATGAAGCACTCTGGGCACAAAGCCCCATCCAGAACCAGTGGAGTATTTCATCCACTACATCAGTCCTTGGCAGGATGAATCACTTTGGGCCCAAAGCCCTCTCCAGAACCAGTGGAGAAAGGCATCCACTACCTCAGTCCTTGGCAGGATGAAGCACTCTGGGCACAAAGTCCCCTCCAGAACCAGTGGAGAAAGGCATCCACTACCTCAGTCCTTGGCAGGATGAAGCACTCTGGGCACAAAGCCCCCTCCAGAACCAGTGGAGAAAGGCATCCACTACCTCAGTCCTTGCCAGGATGAAGCACTCTGGGCACAAAGCCCCCTCCAGAACCAGTGGAGACTGTTATCGACTTGAGAGACTGTGTCTTTGCACTCCCCAGGATAAAACAGTGGGCAAACCACCCACTTGAGAGCCTTGAGAGACTGTGGCTTTGCACTCCCCAGGATAAAGCAGTGGGCAAACCACCCACTGAAAAGACTTGAGAGACTGTGGCTTTGCACTCCCCAGGATAAAGCAGTGGGCAAACCACCCAATGAAAAGACTTGAGAGACTGTGGCATTGCACTCCCCAGGATAAAGCAGTAGGCAAACCACCTACTGGAGAGACTTGAGAGACTGTGGCTTTGCACTCCCAGGATAAAGCAGTGGGCAAACCACCCACTGAAAAGACTTGAGAGACTGTGGCTTTGCCCTCCCCAGGATAAAGCAGTGGGCAAACCACCCACTGGAGAGACTTGAGAGACTGTGGCTTTGCACTCCCCAGGATAAAGCAGTGGGAAAACCACCCACTGAAAAGACTTGAGAGACTGTGGCATTGCACTTCCCAGGATAAAGCAGTGGGCAAACCACCCACTGAAAACACTTGAGAGAATGTGGCTTTGCACTCCCCAGGATAAAGCAGTGGGTAAACCACCCACTGGATAGACTTGAGAGACTGTGGCTTTGCACTCCCCAGGATAAAGCAGTGGGCAAACCACCGACTGAAAAGACTTGAGAGACTGTGGCTTTGCACTCCCCAGGATACATCAATGAGCATGGAGCCCCCTCGTGGAGCAGTGGTGTCGTGCGTTCATCAGGCTGAGGTGCCCCCCTCCCCCTGAGGTGCCTGTATATTTTCTATGTGATGCCAGTCCAATGTTCTCTCCGTTTGGAGTCAGGTACCATGTGTGAGCCTCGCCCATGCACTTTGGTCCCAGTGGTCCACGGACAATGATTGGTGCACTATCCGGACTTGTGTAGTTGGTGTACATATTTGTATATACTGGACTTTGACTTTTGACTAATGGATTTTTGTTTTCCTTGCGTTATTCAAGGGGGTTGAGGGGTGTATATGTAATTTTGCAGAATGCATTTGTGTGTATGGTGTTGTGGGTGAGGGTGGGGGTGTTGCATGTGTGGCCCACTCTCGTTTTCCCTCCCCCCTCTCCTGTGTTGTAGGTGCAGTACTCACCGTAGTCGTCGCTGCCGTCGTTGGAGCTCCTGATAGAGGAGCAGGAAGACCATTGCCGGCAGGATCTGCAATTCGGGCTCCATGGCGTCCTGGCTCCTCGTGGGGTGTGGAGAGCTGAGTGTTTTCCCTTCTGTGTACTGTTTCCACCGTGTTTTTATTTGCGTTGGTTCTGCCCCGGAAAAGGTGTCAGATAGCCGTGTTGTGATAGGGTGGGTGGTACATTGTATCCCGCCAGTCTATTGGCGGTGTCCGCCGCCCTGTTTATTTGTACTGCCGCTTTAACACCGACCGCCAGGGTTGTAATGAGGGCCATGGTAACTTAAGATACTATTCAGTCTGCTTCACTGAAATAAATAAAAAGAAACGTTCCTTCATTGAGTGGTTACTTTATTAACATGCTACCTAGTTTAGTCAGTTCATTAACAAAATCATTCAGAAAAGAAACGTTAAAGAGGCAGCCAAAAGGTATTGTGCTCCCTTGATGCCAGGGGCTTCTTCAAGTAATTTTCTCACTACTGGGCAGGCTGTGCGTCGATTCTGGCAGGCGATTTTCACCGTACAGAGAGTTTCTTTGCAGAGATGAAGTCTTTTTGGCTTTGAGACTTCAGGAACTGGAGGCAAGCTCAATCCAAGCCCTTGGAGAGCACTTCTCAGCAGAACCAGAGGCCAGCAAGGCAGCAGGGCAACAGCAAGGAACCAGTCCTTTACAGCAAACCAGTCCAGATGGGCAGCCAGGCAACTTCTTTTGGCAGGTTGCAGCTTCTTGTGCAGAGCGTCTGTCCCAAGAAGTGTCTGAGATGGTAATACCTTTGAAATGGGGGAGTCTTCAAAGAGTGGTTTTGAAGCGCACAAGGTCTCTTTTCAGTACAACCCTGTCTGCCAGGGTACCATTAGGGCGTTTGGCAGTCCACTGTGAAAGGGCAGGCCACTGTCCTTTGAAATGTAAGTGTCAGGCCCTCCATCCTTCCAGCCCAGGAAGACCCATGCAGTATGCAGATGTGTGCAGGTGTAACTGACCATCCTGTGTTTGTGGTTGTCTGGGTGAAATGCACAAGGGAGCTCTCAACTAGCCGAGCCCAGACGTGGATTGGAGATAGACTGTATGGCACAGAAGGATTTTAAGAGCAGAGAAATACTCACTTTCTAAAAGTAGCATTTCTAAAATAATAATATAAAATCCAACCTCACCAGTCAGCAGGATTTGGTATTACCATTCTGGCCATACTAAATATGACCTGTCTACTCCTTTCTGATGAGAATCTACCACTCAAACTCAATATGAGGGTAGCCCTAATGTTAGCCTCTGAAAGGAGCAGGCCTCACAGCAGAGGAAAATGGATTTAGGGGTGTTCCTCTACCAGGACATATAAAACCCACAGATATATGTCCTGCTTTTCACCTACAAAGCACCCTGCCCTCTGGATTACCTAGGGCCTACCTTAGGGGTGACTTATAAGTAGAAAAAGGGGAGTTTAAGGCTTGGCAAGTACTTTTAAATGGCAAGTCGAAATGGCAGTGAAAATGCACACACAGGCCTTACCATGGCAGGCCTGAGACATGGTCAAGGGACTTCCTATGTGGGTGCCACAATCAGTGCTGCAGGCCCACTAGTAGCATTTAATTTACAGTCCCTGGGCACGTGTAGTGCACTTTACTAGAGACTTAAAAGTAGATATAATATGTCAATTGGCTATAAGCCAATGTTACCATATTTTAGTGGAGAGAGCATATGCACTTTAGCACTGGTTACAAGTGGTAAAGTGCGCAGAGTTCTAAAATCAGCAAAACAGTGTCAAAAAGTGGAGGGAGGCAGGCAGGCAAAAAGTTGGGGGTGACCACCTGTCAGGTCTAAGATGTGTCCCCCCAGCTGAAAGTGGGGAGAGCTACCCAACCCCTTGGGAGCTCTCATCGCTAAGGCGGAAGTATCTGGAGAGACCATCCACATTGGCGTGGTCAGTCCCTGGGTGATGCTCCACCGCAAAATCCATCCCCTGTAAGGAAATGGACCACCTCAAGAGTTTAGGATTTTTACCCCTCATTTGCATGAGCCATCTGAGGGGCCTGTGGTCTGTCTGAACCAAGAAGTGAGTTCCAAACAGGTCTGGTCTTAGCTTCTTCAGTACCCAGACCACAGAAATGCTTTTCTTTCAATAGCACTCCACCTCTGTTCCTGTGGTTATAGTCTTCCTCTAATAAAGACTACAGGTTGGTCTGGGCCCTCCTCATTCAGCTGTGCTAGGACCGCCCCTATGCCATGCTCTGAAGTGTCTGTCTGCACGATGAATTCTTTGGAGTAGTCAGGTGTCTTGTGCATGGGGGCCGTGCACATGCATTCCTTTAGGGAGTCAAATGCTTTCTGACAAGCTTCTGTCCAGTTCACCAACCTAATTAGCTTTTTGGATGTGAGTTCTGTTAAGGGGGCCACTATGGTGCCATAACCCTTGACAAATCTGTGGTCATATCTGGTGACACCTAAGAAGGCTCTCACCTCTGTCTGGGTTCTAGATGGTTGCCGGGCCTTGATTGTTTCTATCTTGGCCTGGAGGGGCTGCACCTTGCCACCACCTACTAGGTGTCCGAAGTACACCACGGAACCCTGCCAAATCTGGATCTTACTGGCCTTGATGGTCAGGCCTGCCTGTTACAGGGCCTGACACACCTCTTTAAGGTGGAACAGGTGTTCCTCCCGGCTGGAACTACGGATGGCGATGTCGTCTACATAGGCTGCACAAAAGGCATTCTTGCAGCTAGGACCCCGTTAACCAACCGTTGGAAGATAGCGGGGGCATTTTCAGTGTGCTCTGTTCTGGTAATGACCCTCGGGAGTAGAAAAAGCAGACCTGCCTTTTGCCCTTTCAGTCAAGGAGATCTGCCAGTACCCTGACGTGAGGTAAAAGGTACTAAGGAACTTGCCAGCACCTAGCCTGTCTATGAGCTCATCAGCTCGTGGGATGCGGTGAGCATTTGTATTTGTGACAGAGTTGAGACTCCTTTAGTCCATGCAGAACCTAAGTTCTGGCTTTGCACTGGGAGCAGCAGCCTTGGGAACCAACACCACTTCCAGGACCAGGAACTGCTGGACTTCTCTATCACCCCAAGAGCCAGCAAGTTGGCAACTTCCTCCTTGATGCTGGACCTCACCTTACCTGACACTCTGTAAATGTTATTCTTTACAGGGAGACTATCTCCTGTATCAATATTGTGAACACACAAGTGTGTGAACCCAGGGGTGAGGGAAAACAGGGAAGAGAACTGCTCCAATAACTCGTAGCAGTCTCCTCTCTGAACTAGGGTCAGGGAGCAGAGAGATTAACACCCTCCACTGACCAATCACCTTCTTTGGCAGAGAGGAGGTCGGGGAGAGGCTCACTCTCCTCTTCCATACCCTCATCTGTCACCAGAAGCATGCTGACTTCAGACCTCTCAAAATGAGGCTTCAGTCTGTACTGCTGGAGCACCCTTAAGGGGCTTCTAGGGGACTTGAGGTCCACTTAGTAAGTGGCCTCCCTTTTCCACTCCTCGATCTCAAATGGGCTAGTCCAGAGGTCCTGGAGCACTCTAGACTCTACTGGCTCCATTACCGATACTTTGTCTCCAGGTGAGAATTCTACCGGGGTGGCCTTCTGTTCATACCATTTATTCATCACCTCTTGACTGACATCGAGGTTGCTCTTGGCCTGTTTTCATATGGTTGCGGAGGGCCAGCATGTAACTGACCACATCCTGGGGGTGGTTTCTGGGAGCTTTCTCCCACCCCTCTTTCACTATGCTTAGGGGTCTCCTGACAGGGTACCCATAAAGAAGTTCAAAAGGGCTGAGCCCCACCCCTTTATGGGGCACCTCTGTATAAGCAAAGAGAAGGCATGGCAAGAGGACGTCCCATTTATGCCTCAAAGCCTCAAGTAGGTCCGTGGTCATGCCTTTTAGGGTCTTGTTGAACCTTTCCACAAGTCCATTGGATTGAGGATGGTAACGGGTGGTGAACCGGTAGATCACCCGACACACATCCCACATGAACTTCATCTACGCAGACATGAAGTTTGTGCCTCTGTCAGACACAACCTCTTTTGGGAATCCCACAGGGGTAAATATCCCCGTTAGAGCTCTGGTTACCATCGGTGCAGTCACTGTCATCAGAGGGCTCGCCTCTGGATAGAAGGTGGCATGGTCCCTCAAAACCAGGATAAACCTGTTGCCTAGGGCAGGTTTGGGGCCCAAGGGACCAATGATGTCAATGCCCACCCTTTCAAAGGGGGTGCCAGCAATGGGGAGTGGGATCAGGGTGGCCTTTAGCCTTTTCCCTGTATTCCCACTAGCCTGGCAGTTTGGGAAGGACCTACAGAAAGCATCTATGGCTACCAGCATTCAGGCCAATAAAAGTGGGTGACAAGCCTGGCAAAGATCTTGCCATGCCCCAAATGTTCCACCAGGTGGATGTGGTGTGCCAGACCCAGGAGGAAGGCCTGGTAGCACTGGGCGACCACCAGCACACATGCTGCCCCAGCTTCTGGCACTTTGGGCTCACTGTAGAGGAGATAATTCTCCCAATAGATATGGTGATCACCATAGGCTTCACCTGCTGCCTGGGCCTCAGCCCGTTGCGTCAAACTCACAAGAGCAGGGCACTCCTTCTGTGCGTTGCAGAACTCCTGCCTGGTTGGCCCACCCTCAGCTTGCCAGCCAGCAAGCCCAGGCAGGTTACACAGGGCGGCAAGTTCCTCCCTAGTTGGCTCAGGGGCTTCCTCCTCTGGGACCCCGTCAACCCCCGAGGGAACGTCTGGTATCGGTTTCCTGCTCCCCTTATCCTTCCTCTTTGCAGCTGTCTGGGCCATTGTTCCAGGCTCCAGACCCCCTTGACTCCCTTCGCGGGCTGCCATGGACTGTGTGGTCATGCAGACCCACTCAGGCAAACCTAACATCTCCAGGTGGGACCTGAGCTCTACCTCTTTCCAGGCAGTATGCTCAGGGTCGTCGCCTAACAGACAATCTACAGACATGGCAGGACTAACGATTGTCAGTGACTATGACCTGATGGAATGCATTGGGAATGACCTGCTCTGCTGGCACCAGCTGACCCCTGACAGTAGTCATGCTGGCTCCTGTGTCACGCAGAGCCTCCACCCGTTGCCCATTAATGATGACCCACTGCCTATACTTGGAAATATTTGCAGGCATGTGGATTTTCACACCATTTCCTCATCTCCCAGGGACACTGGGGTTACCTCTATCTGCTCCCCAAAGCTATATGGGACTATACCGGCTCTACGAGTGCTACACGAGTGCTACACTAGCCAACCCAGGTGTTTGACCTCCAGTGGGGGCTGTGCCCACATTGGACACTTGGAGTCGCCCTTGTAGTGACCAACCTTGGTGCATTCTAAGCATTTGGGTACAAACTTCCCTTTCTTTTTATCAAAGAACCCTGGCCTCTTTTCAGAGTCAAGTGAAAACTCCTTATTTTAAAAAAATTCTACACCCTCTTTATTCTGATGGGAACTCTGACTACCTTTGTGGGTGGGGTGTCCACCCTAGATACCTTTTTGGACACTCTGGTGCTAACCCAGAGGTCTGCCTCCTCAGTCAGCTTCCTAGGATCAGTCAGCTTACTGTTAAGTAGGTGCTGGTGCAACTCTTTAAAGCAAACACTGAGCATATGCTTTCTTAAGATCAAATTATACAACCCCACGGAATCATTTACTTTACTGCCCGCACCCATCCATTCAGAGCCCTACTGGAAAAATCAAAGAAGTCTACCCTGGTCTGCATGGAGAGTTTGGTGCTGTCCCTGAACCTCTGATGATATCTCTCAGGGGTTAGTTCAAACTTGGCAATTTAAATGGCCTTCATGAATGGGTATGTGTTACGGTCCTCTGGAGGTAATGTGAGGAGTGGGTCCCTCCCAACGACTGAAACATTTTTCCACATACCCTCTCCCCATTGATCTTCAGAAACCCCAGGGGCCCTTAGTGAAACTTCATACACAACAAACCATTTATCAATGTCATCTCCCACCACATATCTTGGCACCACATGTTTGGGCATATGAACCTTCCTTTCCCCAGCAGGTATGCTGCCACCATCTCTGCTGGACTCAGGCTACTTAGACTTGAGGTCCAGCTCTTTGAGACTCAGCTGATGAGCCAGAAGTAGTTTCTTTTCAGCCAAGGCCCTTTCAGCCTTGGCTTGCTTGGCTGCTCTCTCAGCTTCAGCCTGTTTGGCTTCTTTCTCAGCCTTCCTCTCATCTGCCTCCATGTTTACTCTTGCCATTTGCTTTTGAAACTCCGTCTGTCCCCTCCTTTCCTCTGCAGTCAGGCCATAGCTAGAGGCACTGCTCCCTGGTTTAGCAGGGGGCACAATTCAAGGGGTAACATCCCCCACTGCTGGTGGCAAATCCTCTGAGGGGCCATCCTCTAGCTCCTCCACCTCAACCTCCTCTTGTGAACGGGCTTCTGCCCAGGCCCTCAGCACCTTTTGGTACTCATCCTTCCACAAGGCACCTAGGGTAGGTACTCCCAGCCCCTTGCAGAACCCCTTCAGCTGGCCAACAGTGTATGTTTCCAGCTTGGTTAGGTCAAACTCTCCATCTCCTGCTTGAGACCCAGCCTGAGACATGTTGTATGAGGATTTGATTAAACTGGCAAGCAGAAAAAAGAAATTGAAGAAAAAGAATAAAAATAAAGCTGACCTTCAACTGTGGATAGGTATTGGACACATAGCTATTGTATGTTACTGCACAAACACAAGTCCTATCCTCACCCCTGATCACCAATTTTAGATGTGGGGTCTCTAGTTGGCAGGGGTATACACACTTGTCAAAATAGGGATCACAATCTTAGTCAAGGTAAGTCACACACAATCCAAATTATTCTGTGCCCACCCTCTGGTAGCTTGGCACTGAGCAGTCAGGCTTAACTTAGAAGGCCATGTGTAAATTATTTGTGCAATAAATCATGCAATAACACAGTAAGAACATCACAAAAAGACACCACACAGGTTAAGAAAAATATAAGATATTTATCTGATTAAATTAAGGTAAAAACTATCAAGATTTGGTAATCACAAGGCGAAATATCAGTTTTGTATTGATACGAAGAGTCTTTAGTTCTTAAAAGCAATAATTGTCTCTTGCAAGCACAAAGTACCTGGTTTGCATCAAAGTTACATGCACGAAGACCACAGAGGACGAGATGTGTGGAAAAAGGTAGGTGTGCGTTGATTCTTTTCCATGCGGCCAGGGGATTTGCATTGAATCCCGGCGCGCAGGCTTGAATCCTCTTTGCGATGCAGGGTCTTTTGACGCCCAGGGACAATGCGTGGAAATCCTGGGCATGCGGGACGAAGTCACAGCTGTTGCGTCGATCCGGTGGGCGAAGCAGCAGAGTTTCTGTCGCACGGCTGGCGCTGTGTCGATTTCTCTCGCAGGAAGTCGGGCTGCGTCATTCCGGCGATGCATCGATCTGACGGGCTGTGCGTCAAAGTTCCAATCACAACGCTGGTTCTGCGGCGATTTCAACTTGGGGAGCTGGGATGCTTTGTTCCGGTTCGGCGATGAAGTGATTTTCTCACCGCTGGGCAGGCTGTGAGTCGACTCCGGCAGGCTGTAAGTCGATTTTCACTGCACAGGGAGTTTCTTTGCAGAGATTAAGTCTTTTTGGCCCTGAGACTTCAGGAACAAGAGGCAAGCTCAATCCAAACCCTTGGAGAGCACTTCTCCGCAGAGCCAGAGGCGAGCAAGGCAGCAGGGCAACAGCAAGGCAGAAGTCCTTTACAGCAAAGCAGTCCAGGTAAGTCCTTAGGACAGCCAGACAGCTTCTCTTGGCAGGTTGCATGTTCTGGTGCAGAGTGTCTTCCCAAGAAGTGTCTAGGTTGGTAGGGTCAGGGACCCAGTTTATATATCCAAAAGTGCCTTTGAAGTGGGTCAGACTTCAAAGAGTGGTTTTGAAGTGCACAAGGTCCCCTTCCAGTACAACCCTGTCCGCCAGGGTCCCAGTAGGGGGGTTGGCAGTTCACTGTGTGAGGGCAGGCCACTGTGCTTTGAAATGTAAGTGTCAGGCCTTCCACCCTTCCTGCCCAGGAGGACCCATTCAGTATGCAGATGTGTACAGGTGTGAATGAGCATCCTGTGTTTGTGGTTGTCTGGGTGAAAAGCACAAGGGAGCTGTCAACCAGCCCAGTCCAGACATGGATTGGAGGCAGGCTGTAAGGCACAGAAGGATTTTAGTGCAGAGAAATGTTCACTTTCTAAAAGTAGCATTTCTAAAATAGTAATATAAAATCCAATCCCACTAGTCAGCAGGATTTTGTATTACCATTCTGGTCACACTTTCTACTCCTTTCCGATCAGAATCTACCACTCAAACAGTATATGAGTGTAGCCCTAATCAGAGCCTATACAAGGAGCAAGCCTCACAGCAGTGGAATATGAATTTAGGGGTTTTCCACTACCAGGACATATAAAACACACAGATATATGTCCTGCCTGTTACCTACACAGCACCCTGTCCTCTGAGTTATCTAGAGCCTACCTTAGGGGTGACGTATATGTAGAAAAAGGGGAGTTTAAGGCTTGACAAGTACTTTTAAATGCCAAGTTGAAGTGGCAGTGAAACTGCACACACAGGCCTTGCCATGGCAGGCTTGAGACATGCCTAAGGGGCTACTTATGTGGGTGCCACAATCAGTGCTGCATGTCCACTAGTAGCACTTAATTTACAGGCCCTGGGCACATGTAGTGCACTTTACTAGGGACTCACAAGTAAATTAAATATGCCAAGTGGGTATGAGCCAATGTTACCATGTTTTAAGGGAGAGAGCTTATGCACTTTAGCACTGGTTACAAGTGATAAAGTGTGCAGAGTCCTAAAGCCAGCAAAAACAGTGTCAAAAAGTGGAGGGAGGCGGGCATAATATTGGGGGTGACCACCCTGAGGCTGTCAGGTCCAACACGTATCAATCCTGGTAAGAGGGAAAAAAAAAATAGAAGCAGAAGCCACACGTCTGTGCGATTAACCCACAAGAGACGTCAGTATCAAATCAGTCAGTTATCTCCTCCCTATATGCTTCCACAAATTACCAACACAACCGATTAAGAAGAAGAAAGAGAGGAGGATCATTTTGATGTTGTTTGCTCTAGTAGAAGACACCGGGGGAATGGCTGCAGATGTTCCTCAAAATGGTGCAGTGCTTCGAGTTCCACTGGTGATAGGGACACAAGTTGACAATGCACCTATGGGCACTGTGAGACCAGTGGCTAGAAGCGAGGGGCTAGAGGATAGTTTGTGGTGCTGAGAATGAGAGACTGACTCCAACACCTCAGACTACCTCTAGAAACATTGGCCCACATTTATAGAAAAATGACAGAGACCGATGCTGCGCCAAAATCGGCAGCGCCGCGCTCTGTCATTTTCACAACACAGGGATGCGCCATATTTAATTGCCCCTGCGCTGGCTTTAAAGTTAGCTGCCAGCGCCAAAGCAGACATCCTTGCACCATCGTGCAAGGATGTCTAAGTTGAGTGGTGTGATTGTTTATGTGTGGGAAGGTGTCCCTTCCTGCACATAAACAATCACTAATGGCGATTTGGCACTTCTGTGTGTGTGTGGTGCAGAAAGCGTCATTTTCAAATGATTGTTTATATGTAGGAAGGGACACCTTCCCACACATTATAAATCATGTCTTTGTAAAAAGCGAGGTGGAATTAAAATATTCCACCTTTTTGCCCTTGCTAATTGCCCCCCCCGGGTGGCGTTAGATTTTGGCGCTACCTCAGGTTTATGAAAACGCGTAAGTCTTATGCAGCATCAAAATGCAATGGGTGTTGCTGTGGTACACCCACAGCAACACCCAATACATGCCCCATCCACGCAAAGAGCTGCGTGTGAAGGGGTTGTATTTACAAGGTAACAATAAGCCACGAAAAGTAGCTTAATGCCACCTTGTAAATATAGCACAGGGCATAGCTCCACCGTAGAGTCACAAAAAGTGACGCTCTGGTGGCGCTAGGTGTTCATAAATATGCCCCATTGTGCTTATTGGACTCCTACAGTATGCTGAATAGATTTGACTCACTGTTCAACTATTACACAGGATACCTTACGACACACCATGGATCCTGCGGCTAGAGAATTGGACAGGATCCTGCTGTGACACTTTGTTTAAAGATTCATCACAGCCAGTTAACAAAACTGTGGTGCAAAGCAAATAGTCTTAGAAGTGTAACAAAAGTTCTGCATCTATACAATAACGAAAGGATGGTACTAATTAAGGATGTTTGCTTTAGTGTAACTGTAATCTCTGCAGCCATTTCCCTGCCCATGGTAACTGTGCTTGAAGGAAGTGTATGCACCTTTTTGAAGTTCAGAGACCGTTGATATTGATTAGGTTGCTCGCCTTAAACGTGTGCTTTCTTGTAACATTCTGAAGGTCATTTCCAACCTCTTCCCATGATCCTCAGCTCCAGCATCTGTGCAACTCCTTTAACTGTATAACATGACATCCACTGGAATAATGTAGATGAAGAACTATACTTTTTTTATTGTTTCTGGCTGATTAACTTTTGCTCATTTGTGGTCCTAGGGAATCCCCTTGTCACCCAATTCTGTGATTTGCAGATATAATTATTTTTTATGACAATCTTAAAATTTCCATCATCACCATCAATCAAACTCTTACACAGGGATAGTGATGGAAGCTTTAAAACAGGAACGCTGCCAACTTTCTGAAATATACCCACAGGCATGTCCACCTCCTTACATCATTCCCAGTCTGATACTAGTGTGACATTTACAAAAAAGGAAAATAAACAGGAACACGAGTTTAGGAGAACAGAGTTGAGCTAAAGCCCAGCAGTTCTAAGCGAACAGCTAACCACATCAGCGACATATGTACTGCTAACCACATCAGCAAAATATGTACAATGTAAAGTCTATCCCAACCCTTACAACCCAATTCAAATATGATACCCCTCTATGTTAAGTAAAAGGACCAACATCTGATGTCTTCTTCCAGTCCAAGCATTACCCCTCTCATTCGCCCGTGCCTCAAAGTGTAAAAAGATTCATAGCTTTCAGTCTAGGTGGGTATACTGCAAAAGGAGGTCTCTCCGAAAGATTAGCAGGTACAGTCCTCCATACAATTTCAAAGACTAATTTATTTCCACTAAACTGTTAGGGAGCTTCTCCATTGCCATGAAGTAACATACACGTGTATACTATAAAGTGATAGAGATGGGTTTCACCCTTTTGCAATATCACGCTTTTGTAATTTTTGCTGTCCCATTTATTTCTTTTTCAGACTTTGGCATGTGCGCACATCTTCTTTCAGGGCACTGGTGCTTAATTCGGGTGGGAAGTGGCGTTGGAATAGGTTTAAAATAATCTTAAATGCAGCAGAGGTAAAACAGATATTCTTGCTCTCGGCTCATTGCTCAAGTCAGACAACTCTAATACACTTCAAAATCCATGTAATGTGGTCTGATTGTGTTAATGCGTAGTAGACAATTAATGTTGAATTGAACATTATCATTTGGGTAGGATATGACAGGATGAAGCTAGGCCAGGGGAAAACGTTAGTTACATCAGAGTAATTTTAGTAATTTCACACTACTATTTTCATTCAAAATTACACGAAAATGCCAGTTTGTCACAATATTCCTACCGCTGGAGCACAGGAATAATGGACTAAGCGACCATGAGCGCCTGCTTGCTGTTTATGATCTGTTGCCTTTAGGGCAAAATACGATCTTGGGTTCGTTTTGGACGCATGGGCGCATAATGTGCTAAGAAATAGCGCTAAATGCTGGCTAACGCTTCCCAAGTAATGTTGCATAATTTTGCGTAACTATACTATAGCAAATTACATGAGTTCCACTCACTCCTAGGAAAGAAAGCAGTTTAGGTAGGTACGGTTGGAGGTCTGGGATATTAGGTGTTAGAGGTGTCTAACAATCCATACTATAGAGTAAGAGACAATAGAAGAGTATGAAAAGGAGGAGGGGAATAGAGTGCCTAGAATCTATAATACTCTTCCAAGCAAATGCATTTGTGTATCAAAAAGGGACTGATTCAGCTGCCTCAGAATCTGTGAGCCCTGATCGTCTGTGACCAGAGGTTTCCTAATACAGGGAGGGCAGTAGACAGGAATTAAAGGGGTTCCTTACCTCTGACTACTAGAACAGATGGGCAGATCTTTTACACCAACCCATACCCTTCGTATTCTCCTTTCACACCCCCTCTATAGGCTGGCTTCAGGCATATGGCTGGCAAACTACCTAGGCCCTCATTACGACTCTGGCAGTCGCCGGTAACACAGCGGGGAGTACTGCCAACAGGCTGGTGATACTTTCCATCATATTATGACAGTGGCAGTTTGGCATGTACCACACAGACCACCTTGGTGTAACACCATCCGGGCTGGACTTATCAATCTCTAGCCCTCCGGCAGTCACTGTACTGCCTGCAGGATTATGACCCCGCCTACCGCCATGGTTCCGTGGCTTCCTTAATGCCACGAAAGCCATGGCGGTCGGCACTCTCAGTGACAGGGAATCCCTTCCCTGTCACTGATAGAGGTCTTCCCCAACCTCACCCCCCTCTCCAGATGCCCCCTGCCCCCCACCCTTCCTCTCCAGAGCACCCCCCCACATGCACAACCCCCTTTCACATACACACTTACCTGGATCCAGGGAGTCCTCCGGCAGGAGACGGGATGGGGCACTGCTGCCACTAGCAGCGTCCGCCAGCAGAAAACTGCCAGGCCGTATTATGGGTCTTATTACGGCTGGTGGTGGTCTACTGGCGTGGCGCTGCTGGTGGCAGCAGCGCCACCTTACCGCCATCCGCCAGCATGGCCACAGCCAGATTTCCACCATCCTTCTGGCGGAAATCCAGCTGTTGTCTTATTACGGCAGACGGATGGTAGCCGCGGCGATGGTCTTTTGGCAGCTGTCGCCGTGGCGGTAGGTGTTTTTTACCGCCAGTATCATAATGAGGGCCTTAATGTTTTCCTTACCATGAATGTGTCTTTAGTAAGGAAAAATTGGCTGAAGAATAAAAACCAGAAAAATCCCCTGCAAAAAGGTCTCTCCCTCATGTGATGTACCACCATTATGGAAAAAGCATGTTGAAATACGTTTAAAGTTGGATAAACTGCAGTAGTGAAAATGGAAAAAAGTCCTTACAAGAAGAAGGTACTCGGTTTAAGCAACCACAAAAGAAGATTGAAGAACTTAAAAGTAAGACAGACAGACCAGTGGACGCATCATAAATTGCAAATATACATTGCAGCATCTTGCAGGTTTAATATATAGTTCTTCTTTGCATTTTTGTTCAAAACAATATTACCTTGCCTTTTGACACATCTTTACAATTCAATTTTCACTGTAATGCAGGCTTAAGCACCCGTGACACCTGGTGCAACCATCTTTTGCCCCCCTATGACCTCCTCCTCAGATTCCCTCACCACCACCCCGCAAAAGTGCCCCTCATTGCTCCACTTAAAAAAATATATATCTTTATTGGGTTTTATAACATATTCAACAGAAACTCACAATGAGTTGTGGCATTTTGATTACACATTTTGCTAGAGAAAGAAAGCATTCAAACAGATATGCCTTTGGGATTTGGGTGTGTTTTATAGGTATGGCTGTTGTTGAGTGCAGTGGGTTGAGATGCTAAGTTTGAGGGGTCTGTGGGGGCAAGCGTTGTTGTACTGTACCTCCAAAGGAATGAGCGAGTCATGAGGAGGGGCAGCAGGTGGGTTTGTTTCCATGACCATTCGGCAGTAGGTGAGCCTCAGATGTTTAGAGTGAGAAAGCATATGTCAGTGTTGGCCATAGCAGTGTGGTAATGTTAGCTGATTGGTTAATGGGAAAGCCACTTCCGACCACAGTGTTATGCTGTGTCATCCCCTCGAAGATCTGGGGAAGCATGCAGAACCCGCCCTATAGGATAGTGTAGGGGTATTGTGAAAAACATGGGTGTAGAACTGTGTCAATTGGGGAGTCAAAGTGTCCCAATACTGGGGGCCTACCACAACTGGTGATATGCCCAAACAAAACAGATTCATTGCATCTTAACATCAATCGGGGTGGGGCTAGTTGCAGATGCATGGTGCAGTGATATTGATGCCCTTTAAGTGTGAAAAGCTGAGGATGTCGGTGAAGAAGGGGGGTGCCAGCATTCTCCTGGAGAGATGTGAGGGCTGCATAGCATGGAGGGTGCAATTTTGCCAGGCCTGTGATTGAATTTCCCATAACGGGGCTATGTGAATCATATTATAATTGTAGCAGAATAGCCTGCTGTAGCAAGTGAGAAGTGACTGTGCCAGTCGGCATGGAAACATTCAGAAAAGTGGGAGTAACAGTTGCCAACGGTGTCTTGCAGGGGGCAATATCTTTATTTTGATGCCCCAGAGCACCGCCCCGCTGAGCAATAGCTCAATGGCTAGTTGTGATTAACTAGTATAATTTACTGGGAGGTGGTCACAGGAGAATGTCTGCTGTTTGCGGGGTCACCAGCGGAGGGGATTGCGATCCCGGTCTGGAGTCCTTGGATTGAGTGGCGTCCTCTTCGGATGAGAAGATTGGTGGACCTTTGTCATTCTCTGTGGCCATAGAGGAGGGGCTAAGGTTTGCTGCCGCCTGTATGGCTCGCCTAGGCTGGGAGAACTGGCTGCAGAGTGGTGTGATGGTGGCCTTGTGCTGAGTTTAACCTAACATCTATTCTGAGGTCCGTTGAGGCTGGTTTGGAGTTTGCTTGTTCCATTGCTGGTTCTTCCTGAAGAATCCAGTCCCAAGCTTCTTTAGGGTCAGTGAAGAAGACAGTGGTGCCACCAGATATGGCTTTGAGCCGGGAGGGACATAATAGTGCACATTGGACCCCATTCTATTGAAGGCAGCACTTGACATTTAGAAATGAGGAGCCCTAGTGCTGCACAGTTTTGGTGTAATCGGGGCACAACATTATGGTCTTGTCTTCCACCCTAATAGGCCCGCCCATCAAGCCATGCAGAATATTGCATCACCATCTTTGAAGTGCAGTAGTTCCTCTTGCACAGCGCAGGTGGAGCCAGACAGTGGGCATCGGACTGGGACATGGTGTTCTCTCTCCAGGGAGTAGAAGAAGGTGAGATCTGATGTTAGGTTGAAGGTCCTGAACCAGGCCTCTAGAAAGGCTAGTGGGTTCTAACCCTCCATTACTTCCCAAATCCCCAGGACACTGATATTGCTCCTACAGGATCACCCTTCCAAGTCCTCTGCTCTGTTTTCCAGATGTGTGATCACCGACTGGTTGTTTTTTGTGAAAGGTTGTGTGGGGGACAGGGTCTGCTCCCCATCGGAGACCGTGTCCGCTAGCTTATGGTGGTTGTTCCACAGAAAACAAAAGTCTGCAGCTAAGGACTCAAAACTGACCTCCATGGAGTCTCAAGATTGTTCTGTAGTTTCCAGCACCTTGTCTAGTTTATCCAACATAGAGAGGTTCAGTGTGTCCTCCAGTCGTGGGGTGTTTGGGATCAAGGAAGGTGGGTTTGCGGAGGCCATTGGCTGAGCCTTGGGGGCAGACTTCAGTCTACCCATGCCTCAGATAAGCCTCTTACTGTGTGTAGGATTTGCAGTGGAGTGTTCCGGGGTGCACCCGGGGCTTACTTGTATGGTGGGCTGAGAGTGTCTCATTCGAGGCACTGCGACTGTGATCTGCTATTCAAGCAGATAAGTTGAGCTGTGTCATGAGGTGGCGACATGGGGCTCTCAGAGTTGTACGATAGCGAAGTAGGAGTCCAGACCTTTTCCCTGGGGATTGGCCACACTACTCGATTATGGTGCTGATGCGTGGCTTGGGCGTGGAGGGTGAATTCCAGCCTTATCCACTCGTATGCCAATAGGCCTCTGTTGGTGTTCAGATGAAGTGAAAGGAAGACCGACTGGTCCCCGCGGCTTTCGCCTCGGTGCATGTGGGGCCCTCTCTCCCTGCTGGGCACTGATCAATGGCACCGTGAGTAGGAGCCACCACCAGGTGTCTGTGTTTGGGGTACAAAGATGTGGCAAAGGTGGCAAGTAGTATGATCAGAAGTGTAGAGCACCTTCCAGCACTGGTCCTTCTCTGAGGGTAAAGGCTGGGGGCCCCCATTTATAAGATGGCACACCCCTCAGCACCTCCTCCCCCCAAACGTCCACCTATCCCCAAGTCTGCTGCCAAGGGGATACAGATTTAAGCCTGTCATCTGTTCCAACTGGCACCCCACACGTGCCTCAATGATGTCATCTGTGCACTGCCCGTGCTGGGTGCAGCGTGGAAGTTGGAACCTCCTGCTAGTCAGTTAGCCAAGGACCCCTCGTCGAGGCAGCACAGCATCCTGATCTCAGGCAGAATGACCTGAGGGCCTTCATCAGAAGGGGCCCCCAGTGAGCGAGGGCCTGCCGAGTGGCCGCATAGTCTCGGAGGAGGGATAGGAAGAGAGAAGGGGGTGTAAACAGGTTACAATTTGTCACATCCCCCCTCCTCTCGGCTGCAACTGCCACTATTTATTGGCCCCCGCACCTCGATTATGGCATCAAACCAGGTCTGCACTGGGCCTCCTCCAAGTTGCCAACTGTCTCAGCTCATCTGCTTCTGACCTGCTCCCTCTTGTCTGCTGTAAGCTTTCACTCACAGGACCCAAGATCACTCTGATCGATCACCAAATGATCCATTTCTCCTGTGCAGGCCTCAGGATCTGCTGCTGGGTGAGCTGGTCAACCCCGCTTGGACTCCATGTGTGGGAGGTTCAGGGTCTTTTGCCTCGCATCTGAGGATGCTTGCCCTTTCGTGTTACGGCATCTGCATTGAGAAAGCAAAAGTCCTGTTTGGTAGTTGCGGCCCGGTCTGACAATCCCAGGCTGCCACCATGTTGTCAGTCAACGTGATGCATGCTGGCCTCATGTTCTGATATGCCACCTGGGTCGGTGTCGGCACTCTGAGCAGTGGGCAGAGAGCTACTGGAAGTCACCCATATAGTTTAATGTTACCCTGTTGTGCTGCCAGCTAAGATGGTGGATGATTGTCGGGCAGACTGCCGGATCATTAGGGAAGTGTGTCTGCCATCTTGGCTGGTCAAGCCGTGCCCCCGCCCCTCATCTCTCAATAGACCCTCTCACACATACAATTTATTTGTTTTAATGTGCTGGTAAAGGCTAGCTTAACTAATACTCTCTGCTATCCACATAAAATACAAATCTGTTCTTTGCAGCAGGCATATTATCCCTCTGCATCACTTTATGGTGAGTCAAAACTGCCACTAGACAAAACTCCATTTCTCTCTCTAAAGGGAATATTATCCACAAGAGTTATCTTAATATTTTATTGCTGCCTGAAAGGTGGACTCGGCAGCAGGTCTTTTAAATCGTAAGTTATTGCTAAAACACTGCTGCCGAGTCCACCTTTCAGGCAGCAATAAAAATGTCAAGAAGTCTTGTGGTCATAGCCCCCTCTCCAGGTCAGCACCCAGTGCAGCTGCACTGGATGCACCAACATAAAGCCGGTCCTGCCTATACACATTCCAGCCAGCAACCAGTTCTAACAAACCTGGGGTCTTCATAAGCTAGCCTTCAATTTGTTTCTCTGTGGTTATGTGAATATTTAACCTCCTGCTTTCTGGGGAAAGAGGGCGCACTATTCAGACTCCAACGAGAACTTTTCATACTGTACCATATGGGGGCTAAGGGATCATGTGAAATATTATGAGGATGCTTCTGCTGTGCAGTTTTGACCTACCCAGTCACCAGGGGTCAAGATCATAATCTCATTGCACAGTCCACCAAAATTAGGTTTCCGCTTCCTCTTTTCAACTTCCACATTTATCAGAATGCCCTCACTTCCTGCCCATTTTATCAGGGGGGGCTCCTCCATTTGGGAGGAGGAGCGTCGCCCCTTGCCAGCAGCAGCAGCTGCAAACCTTTTACCAAAAAACAATAATAAACTGTATTTATTATTGTTTTTTGGTAAAAGGGGCGGGCCACGGGGGTGACGAGCAGTGACACTCCCCTTCAGAGTACATGTGTGTTTGGCCGGCCGTCTCGGGCTGGCCAAACACGCATTTCCAATAGTCTCTCTCCACAGTTGCCGGGCTGGAGAGAGCCTACACAGGCTCCCAGTCTGCCGGGGAGCACCCTGGCTGGGCACTCCCAGCCAATCCTGACACTGCTTTGAGCAGAGTCAGGATTGGCTACAGGGCAAGCTGGGAGCCTGTGCCTTCAGCCTGGAGTGACGAGGGACAGAGGAGCGGAGCGGTGGCAGCAGAGAAGGTAAGTGTTTTTTTTAATTGTTGTTAATTTAATTTTTAATTATCCCCCTGTGCGTGCAGCCCCACCCATGTTGCTTGCTGTGAGCTGCGACTGAATTTTATTCGCTTCAACTTGTTTGTGGCCCGATTGGACCCATCAGGTGCCTTTCATCTGATTTCAAGGTATGTTTTCACTAGGATGAGGGCAAGAACTATGAATCTGCTGGTCACTTTTTTAGATTTAGAGCATTTGTATAATCCCAATAAGCATGCTTCTGGAGTCAATTCTATTTTTCTTCCAGTTATGTCATTAATGAGCCTTACAACATCAAGTCAGTAGTCCAGGGCAATTCCAGATTAAATGGTTGTGGTCTGCATCTTTTTTCCCACATCTTGGAAATTTCACTTTGGACCACTTGCAAAAATATATTGAGCTTTTTTGGGTGTAAAACATGATCTCTGTATGAAGTAGTGATATATTAACTTAAATGAAGCATTTTTGAAAATTTTGGGGCATTATTCAATTTATGTCCCAGCTAGTGTCACTAATGGGTTTATTTGCGTCTAGTGCCCATTTTTCTCTCATGATGTCTAATGTGCACTTAGTGTGGTCCCAGCACACAACAGATTCGTGTTATTGCGCAACTGCTGTCACTATTAGTAAAGATTACCACAAATCCTTGGTTTATAGGTGGTTCAGTGAAACCCTATTTCCAGGTTTTCAGCAAAGCAGAACTAATTGAATCATTCTAGAGGAAATTTCTCTCTGGAATAATATGCTTTCCTGTCAGTTCCTCGAAGTCTTTCAAGATCCCCTTTGTACAAGTACGCAAAATGTGTCAATGCCCTTTTCTGTCTAGTACCCTCTTTCGTACCCTTTGTGTTGCAGGGCCTGTATACTAATTACATATTAGTAGCTTCATTATTTATCTACATGCTTCATCTGTCCATCACCCTAGGACTGAGTAGAATTTTTGTCAGTTCTGTTAATGTTTAAGGTTAAATCATTCTTCTAGCTGCAACTGTGTTGATAATTTGTAGGTTACAGACACGGCTCCTCCATTAGGGGGGAGGAGCGTCACCCCCCTCCACCACCAGCAGCAGCTGCAAACCTTTTCCTACAAAACGATAATAACCTATGTTTATTATCATTTTGTAGTACAATGGGCAGGGTATTGGGGTGAGAGAACTGAGGGGAAGTGCTCAGCACTCCTCCTCATTGCATATGTATGTTTAGCAGGTCATCTCAGGCAGGGAGCCTGTGCCTGTAGCAGAGGAACGGCAGGATGGTGGCGACAGTGGTGATGATCCAGGTAAGTGTTTTTTTTTTTTATAATACCGCCCCAATCCCCCGGTCCCTGTCCCTGCGCACTATCCCTAAAAAATGTACTGTGAACTGCTCCTGGTAGGTTGGCTTTGAATTTTTAGAAGAATGCAAGGTTAACTCCCTATATCAGCTCACTGATTTAGATAAGAAAGGGTATAACGCATCTAAAGAGAAGTGACAATTCTATCTTCCTCATGTTCAAATTTTAGGTCATGACATTCCAGCATGTGAGAGGTAAAGGTAGGCGTAACTTGTGGTATTCTGTGTAGCGTAATCAAGCAAAATTGCCAAAGAATTCCACAAGATTATGATTGAATTAGGCAAGAAGTGTAGTTCTGCATTTAGCGCTATTTCTTGACACAAAATGCCTCCTAGCACCCAAAATCGATGCAAGGATGCATTTTGCACTAACGAATAGGGCTTAATAATACAGAACATGAATAGCAAGCACAAGCAACGGCTCACACTTGCTAAATGTGATTTTGGGTAGGAGCTTTCCCCAAAATAACTCTTAATTACACAATTAGGATTAATTACTTAATTATCAGTAATTCTGTGTCAAAACATAGTAGAGAAGAATTATCAAAACTCTTACGCCATTATCAAAATTCTGCCCAGGGTTAGTGAGAAGTACCTGTCTATGGATAATAGATTGTAGACCTGTCACTGTCTCTCAGATATTGACTTGTTTGGGTATTGCTGGCTGATGCTGACAGTGGATCCTGTAGTATGCTCATGTTGTCAACCTTCTACTAGATTTTGTTACGATTGACAATCCCAATAAGTTGCCCTTGTCTAAAGAAGCAGAACAAGCATTTGCAAATCTGAAACAAACATTATGCAACTCACAACCTGTTCAAGGAGTCAAAGGGCAGACAGAGGCTACTGGGCCCCAACTGTGGTGGATGAGATTGTATGCTACCATTGTATGCTACTGGTGTGGCCTGAGCTGCTTTGGCTCTGCAAACTGGGCCACATACAAACCTTTCTGCACTTAACTGTCAGGGTAGCAGCGGCAAGCAATTACAGGTTTTTGTTGGAAATAGGGATGAGGTCAGAACGCAACAATCAATTAATAAGTGTCCAACCCAGTGCTTACCTTTTTGAAAAAGAAAACACTTTTAATAACACAGCTATACTAAATACTGAATAATCCAATTTTCATGATCCAATTTAAGAATACAGGGCAGTACCCCTTATCACGAACCCCTCGTGGGCTCTAAAGCCACCTTTCTCGCCATCCTCTCTCCTACCCCCTTCAAACCTTTTACTTATATTCCCCTATTTACTCATGGCAGGAGCATAAATTAAGCACATGTGCATATTGTTTCCTCATATGTTCAAATACTTAATCATTTCACTTTTGTTTCTACCCCTGGTGTGTTCGTGGGCAGGAAGCAGTTTCAGGTCCATGCATAGCCCTCATCGTTGTTGTGTCCAGCCTCTCTAGGAAACAAATGGATGTTGCTCACAAGACCTTGGGATGGTGATACCAGTGTTCTCTGCATTCCCAATCTGCTTACAGGCCAAATTGGATACAGCCTACCTCTGGCCGGTTCATAGTTCATGCAAGGCAATTGTCAGGGCATGGAACTCCCTTGCCTTTCTCCATAGAAACTGTGGTCCCACCCCTACTCCTACCATCAAGCAAACTGAAGTGCTTACAAAGAACTAATGAGCAGCCCACTTGTTCATAAATTCCTCATGGGCTTTTTAAGGTAGCTCTGTCTCTATTCCCCTCATGTCAGTGTCTGGATCGCTACCTTCCAGCCAAATGAATACACTTCCACTCACTGGGGAAGTGATCCTCCTCTTCCATCTTATGATATGTCAATCCAGGGGCGTGCGAAATGGACCCCACTGGCTTCAGTACTCGGACTCAAATGTATACTGAGTCCAATTACAACACATACACTTCATCCCTATGATATACACACTCATCATACACAAAGGATGTCAGGTAAAAGGTTACACAGAACAATGGGGCTTTACACAAGGCAGGCCAGTAGGCCATACTCTCACTGACGCAAATAAAATGAGCTGGTTAACTATGAGATCACAAAGTATGCATGCTGTTGCTTCTCCTTATGTGGTAAACCCAGGACAGGGGCTGAAGTCCTCTGTCCAGTATAAGGACATTTTTGGTGCCCCAACCAACCTAGCTCACAGGGCATGCCTTAGGCCTCCTAATGTCAGGGACAGGTCTAGGCTTCTGAGCACACACCATATCAGTATAATGCCAGAGCCAAACTAAAAGTCAAGCTACCACATTCACATGATGTCTCGCACTCCTGGCAGGGGTACAGGCTTGTATACCATGCAAGAGGAGACATTCCCTCCCTACCAAACCTTAGCACGTGCTCTGACGCTACTAGACTATAAAAAACTAATGTGTTGTTATGAGAAAGAGAATTTTTCTTTGGTTTTGTAGCTACACAGTAGTGGTAATAAGTAAGGCCTATGGCATACTACTCTTTTGCTCTTGATGCTGTAGCCGCAGGAGTTCTGCTGTGTCTTACAATAAGTGTAACCGTAGTAGCCATTTATTGCCCCATGTTAATTGTGTACAGAGAAACAATTACTTTGATATTCTGGCACTCAAGATACAAATAGGTTGATAAACTTGCTCAGCCTAAAAGTTTAAATTCTTGTATTGTAATTGCATTTAAATCGCGCTTACCAACCCTGACAAGGTTTTGAAGTGCTTTATGACTGGCAGCATGCAGCTCTGGAACCCAAGATGCCAATATGTTGATAAACTTGCTCAGCCTAAAAGTTTAAATTCTTGTATTGTAATTGCATTTAAATTGCGCTTACCAACCCTGACAAGGTGTTGAAGTGCTTTATGCCTGGCAGCATGCAGCTCTGGAATTCAAGTTTAGTAGATATTTCTGTGGTTATTGATTAGTATTGGTAATTTGAATAATTTTTTTTCTCAAGGATACCATTCAAGTCTCTTTGTAGTAGATTAAAATGTTAGGAGCTAGGTGTGATCATTACAGGGTTTTTTAAGTTCACGCAGATGATTGGTTGAATAAGTAGCTTTACTAGAGGAGATTAGGTATTGCTAGTTTGTAGGATATGACTTTCAAGGACAGGTTGTGATCTTTGAGATGAGTTCATGGTAATTTGCAGAAATAAACTATTAGAGATCACAGCAAAAATGCACATGATTTAGAGTAGCAGTAAATAGAGTGAGGAGGCACGCAAAAGATGGAAAGTATTAAAAAAAAAAGATGGGACAATCTGACGTTTTAGGTCAAGGTCAACATTTTCGTGCAGGGTTTCAGATACTTAGGGGGTGATTCCTACCCTGGCGGTCGGTGATAAATCGGCAGCCAACCCGCCAACAGGCAGGCGGTCCAAAAAATGGTATTCTGACCCTGGCGGGAACCGCCAACACAGCCCGCCACTTTAACACTCCGACCGCCACAGCGGGTAAGACAAACAGCGCGGCGGTCACCGCCAACAGGCAGGCGGCAGACAATGTACCGCCCACCCTATCACAACTCACCAATCCGCCACCTTTTCCGGGGCGGGAGCCCCGCCGATAAAAACACGGCGGAAACAGACTACAAACGGGAAAACGCTCACCTCTATACACTCCACGAGGAAGGAGGACAGCATGGAACCCGAATTAAACATCCTACCGGCTATTGTCTACCTGCTCATCTACCACGAGTACGAACGCCGGCGCAGACGACAACGGTGAGTACCGCACCTACGACACAGGGGAGGGGGGAGGATGAAAGGTTACGGGCACACACATATGCAACACACCCACCCCCACCACCACCCCCCAACTATCTACTCACCAATGCAGAGCAACAAGTCATAGTGGCACCACCCAAACCCCCCAGAAAAATGCAAAGACATAATTAAATTGAGATGCAAAATTTATGTATAAAATAGGTTCATTGAAGTCATGGTAAAATAGCAATATGAAATATAAAAAATAAAGAAAGAATATTGCGAAACCTATACACATAGGCAATAAGTCCTGCACAGTAACTTAAATTTCCACTGTCCGTGGGCCAATGTGTACTAACACATGGGCAAAGCCCACACAGGTGACCGGATACCATCGGAGAGAACACTGCAGGGGCATCAGATGATAAAACTACAGACACCTCAGGGGGAAGGGAAGGGGGGGCACCTCAGCCACAGGAGTCCACGACGCCAGATCCACGAGGGGCCTCCATGCCCACTGTACCATCCAGGGGAGTGCAAAGCCACAGTCTCTCAAGTCTCTACAGTGGGAGGGTTGCCCACTGTGCCATCCTGGGGAGTGCAAAGCCACAGTCTCTCAAGTCTCTACAGTGGGAGGGTTGCCCACTGTGCCATCCTGGGGAGTGCAAAGCCACAGTCTCTCAAGTCTCTACAGTGGGAGGGTTGCCCACTGTGCCATCCTGGGGAGTGCAAAGCCACAGTCTCTCAAGTCTATACAGTGGGAGGGTTGCCCACTGTGCCATCCTGGGGAGTGCAAAGCCACAGTCCATCAGATGTATAACCGACTCCACTGGTATTGGAGGAGGCATGGTGCCCAGAGTGCTGCGTGAACACCAGCTCGACACAGAACCGGCACTGTCAATGGGCCAGCGGTGCTTGAGACAGCGTGGCCCAGCGGAGCGGTGCTTGAGACGGCGGGGCCCAGCGGAGCGGTGCTTGACAGGAAGGGCCCAGCGGAGTGGTGCTTGACAGGAAGGGCCCAGCGGAGCGGTGCTTGAGACGGCGGGGCCCAGCGGAGTGGTGATTGAGACGGCGGGGCCCAGCGGAGCGGTGCTTGACAGGAAGGGCCCAGCGGAGCGGTGCTTGACAGGAAGGGCCCAGCGGAGCGGTGCTTGAGACGGCGGGGCCCAGCGGAGCGGTGCTTGAGACGGCGTGGCCCAGCAGAGCGGTGCTTGAGACGGCAGGGCCCAGCGGAGCGGTGCTTGACAGGAAGGGCCCAGCGGAGAGGTGCTTGAAACGGCGTGGCCCAGAGGAGCGGTGCTTGAGACGGCGGGGCCCAGCGGAGCGGTGCTTGACAGGAAGGGCCCAGCGGAGCGGTGCATGTCTTGGCGGGGCCCTGTTCAGCGGTGCTTGTCATGGCGGCCCCTGTTCAGCGGTGCTTGTCTTGGCGGGGCCCTGTTCAGCGGTGCTTGTCACGGCGGCCCCTGTTCAGCGGTGCTTGTCACAGCGGCCCCTGTTCAGTGGTGCTTGTCACGGCGGGGCCCTGTTCAGCGGTGCTTGTCACGGCGGCCCCTGTTCAGCGGTGTCTATTCACGGCGGGGCCCTGTTCAGTGGTGTCTCTTCACGGCGGGCCCTGTTCAGCGGTGTCTCTTCACGGCGGGCCCTGTTCAGCGGTGTCTCTTCACGGCGGGGCCCTGTTCAGCGGTGTCTCTTCACGGCGGGCCCTGTTCAGCGGTGTCTCTTCACGGCGGGGCCCTGTTCAGCGGTGTCTCTTCACGGCGGGCCCTGTTCAGCGGTGTCTCTTCACGGCGGGCCCTGTTCAGAGGTGTTTTTTCACGGCGGGCCCTGTTCAGCGGTGTCTTTTCACGGCGGGCCCTGTTCAGCGGTGTCTTTTCACGGCGGGCCCTGTTCAGCGGTGTCTCTTCACGGCGGGCCCTGTTCAGCGGTGTCTCTTCACTGCGGGCCCTGTTCAGCGGTGCCTGTCCTGTCTATCTAGGGAGCCAGACCTTACCAAGACTCTCCGCTTATTCGCCCTCCGACCTTGCAGGTGCTGGCCCCTCCTGTGATGGACTCTTGGGCCCGTGGCTGTCGTCCGTCACACCCGGTATGGGGCTGGTGGGGCCCTCCTGGTCCGCTCGCCTGCTGGCTGACTTCTCCGCCCTGCTGCCCTTGCCCTCCTTCGATGAAGCAGTCTGGCCCTTGCCTCCCTTAGCTGTTGTGGCAGGTGACGGGCCAAGGCTACGCTCCTTGGTGGCAGCCGTCTCAGCCTTCTCGCGTCGGCCCTTAGTTTTTCTGGTTCTCTTCTCAGGGGGTGGGCTGGCTGTCCCCTTGCTGCTGGCCGATGTTCCTGACCCAGTAAAAGGTGGACTCCAATACCTGTGCACTATGATCATACTTGATGCAGGGCTGGTGGTGGCTGAGGTGCTCTTAGGACTCTTACCAGATGGAGGGGGTGGGTTAGTGGTTGGAAAGAGGTCAAGGTTGGAAAGGAAAAGCATTTTAGAAAGACAGGGACGGGTAGGTGTAGTGGGTATGGGAGTGGAGGAAGAGGATGTGGTTGTAGGAGAGTCAAGTGTGCTGTCTTTGGGTGCAGGTGCTTGTGACGGAGGCTTTTGTGAGGTGGATGGCTGTTGGGTGGGTGGCTGCCTGCGTTTGTGTGGTTTGGAAGAGGGGGTGACAGACACACTGGGAGAAGACACAGGGGACGTGTAAATGTCAGTAGGGGTGTACTGGAGGGTGTGCTGGTGATGGAAGTACTGGCTGATGGTGGTGTGCATGCAGGTGTGAGTGGAGACGTAACAGGGAGGGAGGAGGGAGACGACGAGGTGGGGGACACAGAGGTGGTAGTGACTGTTGGCATGTCTGCATCTGGATGTTGTTTGGGTGAATGCTTGTGGGATCTGTGGTGCTTATGTCTGGATGAGCTGCCCTTGGGTGTTGAGGCGTGTGAAGGCTGGTCTGATGGTGTGGATGGGATAGGCAGAGGAACAGGAGACTGGGACTGGGTGGAGGCAGTTAGTAGAGGGAGGCTGGAAACAGGGACAATGGCTGCCGTCAGTGCTGAGGCCAGAGTGTTGAACGATCGCTGATGGGCAGCCTGACCCGAATGAATGCCCTCCAGGTATGCATTGCTCCGATGCACCTCCCTTTCTACACCCTGGATGGCATTCAAAAGGGTAGACTGCCCAACAATGTTGGTCCTCAGGAGGTCAATGACCTCCTCACTGAGGGCAGCAGGGGTAACTGGGGCAGGGCTTGAGGTGCCTGGGGCAAAGGAGATGCCCGCCTTCCTGGGCGAGCGGGCACGGAGCGTAGGCTGAGGGGCTGCTGGGAGGGCGGGACTGGTGCGCTGGGTGGCGGCTGTACCTGTTGTGGCGGTGGGCACAGATGTTGCCGCCACCGCAAGGGAGCTCCCTTCCGAGGACGTGTCGGTGTCGCTGACGTCTCCACGGGTCCCCGTTGTGGAGCTCCCCTCGCCCTCCGTCTCACTGGTGTACTCGGAGTCTGTTGCATGGCCCTCCGGGGCCATGTGAGTTGCAGCTCCCTCGTGCTCCGATGCCAATTCTCCTCCGCCTGATGATGCTAATACACACATGAACAGGTAGAAAAAGAAAATGGGCGGGGGGAGAAATAAAGACAGGTTGAGTGCATGCATTGGCAACACCGTTGTGGGAGAGGACCGACACAGAAGCCCCCTGCACTACGCCGTGCAATCGGGGTACACTACTCAGTACTTTTTGACTAGGCCTACAGGTCTATGGACAACATATGCACACATGGGTGATGCAGGACCATGGATAGCTGTACTTGGCTCCCTACAGAGGTGGGGGGCGGGGGCACAGGGCCATGCCTAACGGAGGGGACTAGCCTACAGAAAGCGCCCTGGCCTAGAGTTACCCACAGCCCTCCTCCCCAACCCAGACACCTCCACTGCGTGCAAAGATAGCAGAATGTGCTGATACTCACCCCCTTGTGTCTGCTGTGATGTCCTCACGCGCCCATCCAAATCGGGGTAGGCCACCGCCAGGATCCGGGACATCAGGGGGGTCAAGGTACGACTGGCACCCCTCCTACGTTGGGAGGCCATCCCCAGCAGTGACTCGGCAGTCTTCCTGGTCCCGTGGCGGATGTCCTCCCACCTCTTGCGGCAGTGGGTGCCCCGTCTGTTGTGGACCCCCAGGGCCCGGACGTCCTTGGCGATGGCACGCCAAATGTCGACCTTCTGATGGGCGCTGACCTATGTGACATGTACAGGGTGGGAAAGGAAATATCATCACTTTTCTGCATGGCAGATGTGAGTGGCCCCCCCTCCCCAACCTTGCCATGTGGCACATGTTCTCATCTGTCGTGCATTGCACTCCTCATTCGCTCCCCTCCCCACCATCTTACATCCACCCCACTCAACACAGGCATAGCCCATTCAACGTGCACCCAGTGTACTTACCTGTTGGTCTGGAGGACCGTAGAGTAGCGCATACTGGGGGAGGACCCCATCAACAAGTTTCTCCAACTCTTCTGAAGTGAAGGCAGGGGCCCTTTCCCCAGTCGCAGCAGCCATTGTATCTTCCAGACCGAGGTCACAGCAGCACTTGCAGTATAGGTCCTCTCCTGTGGATGATCAGGTCTCGAGTGATTAATCAGATAGAAAATGGCGGTCACGCCCGCGGCGGTGCGTACCGCGACCGCCGGCGCACATCGTCATTGGCTCCTGAAACCGATAGAGTTCAATGTTAACCAATGCGGCTTCGCACCGTGGTCTTCGACCGCCTACCGCCACGGTGTGCCACGCCAGCGCATTTACCTCACATCCCATTGTCACACTTCACAGGTCAGGCAGCCGCCATTTCAAAGGCCCACATGGCTTAATTTCTACTGCGTCACACAGGCCTAGGCCGTGCATTGCCACTCATACACGCCTTTCACTGCATTGCGATTCATTTACTGTGCAAGCTGTGGTTACGTACCTGTGGGTTGCTTGACTCTGTACTCCATGTTGTCCTTCCTAGGCACCGTCCGCTGGGACTTGCGAGGAGAAGGATGAATCCTCCCGTGTACCGACCGCTGGTGGACCTGTCGACAATGGAAGAACAACATATTATACTTCGATACAGACTTGACAGAGCCACTATACATGAACTGTGTGCCCAGCTGGAGCCACACCTGATGTCCCCCATCCGCCAACCCACAGGGATTCCCCCTCTGGTGCAGGTTCTGTCAGTACTCCATTTTTTAGCAAGTGGGTCTTTTCAGACAACAGTGGCCATGTCATCTGGGATGTCTCAGCCTATGTTTTCAAAGGTTTTGTCCAGAGTGTTGTGTGCCCTGATGAAATACATGCGGAGCTACATTGTTTTCCCTGAGGAGGATGAATTGGCTACAGTGAAGGGAGATTTCTATGCCCTTGGACATATCCCAAACATCATTGGTGCCATTGATGGGACCCATGTGGCTTTGGTTCCCCCCAAAGACAGTGAGCAGGTGTACAGGAACAGAAAAAGTTATCATTCGATGAATGTCCAGGTGGTCTGTTTGGCTGACCAGTACATCTCCCATGTAAATGCCAAGTTCCCTGGGTCAGTGCATGACGCGTATGTTATGCGAAATAGCAGTATCCCTTATGTGATCGAACAGCTACAGAGACATCGTGTGTGGCTATTGGGGGACTCTGGTTACCCCAACCTGTCCTGGCTTCTGACCCCAGTGAGGAATCCCCAGACCAGGGCAGAGGAACGGTACAATGAGGCCCATGGGCGAACTAGGAGGATCATAGAAAGGACCTTCGGCCTCCTGAAGGCCAGGTTTAGGTGCCTGCAGATGACAGGTGGATCCCTAATGTACTCACCAAAGAAGGTGTGCCATATCATCGTGGCCTGCTGTATGCTTCACAATCTTGCTTTGCGACGCCAGGTGCCTTTTCTGCAGGAGGATGCTCCAGATGGTGGTATTGTAGCAGCTGTGGAGCTTGTGGAGAGTGAAGAGGAGGAAGATGACGGGGACGACACGGACAACAGGGATACAGTCATACAACAATATTTTCAGTAGCACACAGGTAAGAATTAACCACGCCATTTCACTTCAGGCCTCCTGCGTCTCTACTTTCTGTGTTCCCCCCCCAGTTCCCGTTAACTGATTTGTGACTTTCACTTCCCTTTTCAGAGCTGTATGACCAACTGCGTGACTTCAGCTTTGTTAGCCCATGGACTACTGCTTATTGTCATTGGTATGTTGTCATCACAATGTAACAGAACATAATTGCACCGTTATGTGTAATACTTTTTTTACAAATACAAGCAGACTCCTGTTATTGTACGTGCAATAAGTGATTTATTTTAAGTGCTACATATAGGTACATGATAGTAAAACGGTGATGGGTGGGGGTGGAGTAACGTCCATGGCAGAGTCCAGTTCTCAGTCTCACAGGTGCATTGTCCATATGCCTGTGGAAGGATGGAGCAGGGGCAGTTTAAGGTTGGACAGGGTGACAATGTGGGACAGTGGGATGACATCAGGGGGTATCTTATGCTGGCGGGGGTCTTGCAATCCTACTCTGTCTTCTTGTGTGATCTCAGGTTCCGCTTGCGGGGTGGTTGTTCTTCAGCAGGAGGTGGGGTTCTGGTGGCCTGTCGTTGTGTGGGGGCCTCCTGTCCACTAGCGCCGGCGGAGGTGGTAGGCTGTTCGTGGTCCAGGCTAGTGACAGGGGCCCTTTGGGGTGCCACATGGTCCCGCAATGTGGTGACTATCTGGTTAAGGGCCAGGACTATGGTCCCCATTGCGGAACCGATGTTCCTGAGTTCCTCTCTGAACCCCATGTACCGTTCCTCCTGTTGTGCCTGGATCTCCTGGAACCTGGCCAGTATCGTCGCCATCGTCTCCTGGGAGTGGTGGTATGCTCCCATGATGGTGGTGAGGGCCTCTTGGAGAGTGGGTTCCCTGGGCCTGTCCCCCCCTGTCACACAGCAGCCCTCCCAGTTCCCCTGTTTCCCTGGGCCTCTGTCCCCTGGACGGTGTGCCCACTACCACTGCCCCCAGGTCCCTGTTGTTGTTGGGGTGGTGGGTCAACCTGGGTTCCCTGTAGTGGTGGACACACCGCTGATTTACGTGTCCTGGAGACAGAGGCATGGGCCCGCTGGGTGGGAGCTGTGCGCTGTGCTGGTGTTCCCAGAGGGGGTTAGGTCTGGTGTAGCCTGTGGCTGTGTGTGGGGAACCGACTGTCCAGAGGTCCCCGATGGTCCGGGCTGGTCATGTGGGTCCAGGGAGACAGAGCTGGTGTCATCGCTGGGGGCCTCTTCTGGGGGTGGGATAGACATCTCTGTACCCTCCGTGGCGGTGTGGTGGCGTTCGGGTCCTGCAGGGGTATAAGGGTATGGTTATAGCTTCTGTGTGTGGCATTTCGTGTGACGGGTGGGTGTCCGTGTACCCAAGTGCAGGCATTCCGTTGTGGGGGCTTTTGTGAGGGTGGCTTGTGGGGGTGATGTGTGTGTGCGGTGGGCATGCTTTGGTGATGGGTGTCCATGCTTTGTGGTCGCATGCAGGTCTAGGTGTTGGGATGGGTGGGTTGTGATGGTGGGACATTTGCAAGGAGTTGGTGTGATGGGGGTGGGGGTGAGGGTGGGGGTATGTGCTGGCATGCAGGTGGGGTGGGGGTGGGGGTGGGTAGAAGTAGTTAAGATTTGACTTACCAGAGTCCATTCCTCCGCCTACTCCTGCGAGGCCCTCAGGATGCAGGATGTGCAAGACTTCCTCCTCCCATGCTGTAAATTCTGGGGGAGTAGGTGGGGGTCCGCCGCCAGTCTTCTGCACCGCAATGTTGTGCCTTGAAACCATGGAACGCACCTTCCCCCGTAGGTCGTTCCAGCGCTTCCTGATGTTGTCCCGATTGCGTGGATGCTGTCCCACCGCGTTGACCCTGTCGACTATCCTTTGCCATAGCTCCATCTTCCTAGCAATTGTGGTGTGCTGCACCTGTGCCCCGAAGAGCTGGGGCTCTACACAAACTATTTCCTCCACCATGACCCTGCGTCAGAGAACCTGAGGTGTCTTTGGGGTGCCATGGAGTGGTGTGGATTAGGTGAGGGAAGTTGTATGTGTTGTAGAGTGTGATGTGTGTGGTGGTGTATGTTGTTTTGTGCGTGGTAATTGTGTGGGTGATGTTGTGATTGGCCTCTGTGTGATGGTCTACTCTAAGCAATGCTGTCTCTCTCTGTCCTTGAATCGCACTTGTGGTCGTAGGGGTTTGTGGGTGATATGGGTGTGTGTTTTATATTGTATTGGGTGCGTGGGAGTGGTGTGTGTATGTGTATCAGGTGTGTGTATTTCAAATTGTCCAATGTGGTAGTGTTTTGTACGGGTATGTGTATTTTGAGCGCGGCGGTGTGTACCGCCAATGGAATACCGCGGTTGAAAGACCGCTGCGTGGATTCGTGGGTCGTAATGGCATGGGCGTATTTCTGTTGGCGTGGCGGTGGAGGTTTGGTCATCGCCATTTTTTCGCTGACCTTTGCTGTGGCGGACTTTTGTGGTTGTCGGGTTTTTGAGGTTTTGAGGTGGCGGGTCAGAATGACCGTGTCGGTTTACCGCGGCCGCGGCAGTGTAATAGCGGTCTTCTGACCGGCGGTAAGCGGCTTTTACCGCCGAGGTCAGAATGACCCCCTTAGTGACCTATTCATTACGGTAAACTTATACATCAGTAAATCTAAAAAATACTTTCAAAACTTTCAAATAACTTTATTACTTTGGGCTATTCACAATTTATGAGTATAAAGTTACTCAGAAGTCTAGAATTGCATTTCTCCTCCCAGAAACAGGAAGTAGAGCCAAATTTAAGGGAGTAAACTCAGTACAGTCAAAAGGTAACTGTAGTAAGGGTAGCATCACACATGGCCAACCACTAATATTACATCACCCACCCATAGAAAATCATGAAAGTAGAGCCTTAAAATAAAACTCCCTAGGAAATAATGTGAAATTAGATTATTTAAAGTAGCTGAAATATAAATACATGTTATTTAATGTTTAACTATTATCTAAAAAACATATTTTTTATTTCATTTTAACTTATTTTAATAATGTTTTTTCAATTTAAATTTAATGTTACATTAATGTTCAATAGAATAATAAATTCACATTTGACTAATTCAAAACATCACTTTTAATTTTCTCTTTTTTCTTTTTTGTTTTTTGTTAATACATGTTTAAAAAATCTAATTTAGTTTGATATCTTTAACAATGTAAATAAGAATATGTTAATAGTGCTGTAGCATATTATATTGTGTTCTACATTTAACATAAATAAAGAAACTTAATTTAATTCATATTAATAACTAACATAAAGATATTTCAACTATTTTATGCAAGTTTAATAAACTTTTTGTATTCCCCTACACTTTACCATAAGGAGCCCTCCACCCCAGACAGTGAGTTCACTTGGCGTTCTAATCACTAATACTATAAGTAAATTCTGTCAATTTGTATCACAGGCTATTAGAACAACATTCATAAAGAAATCAGTAACAGTTAGTGAAAAATAATGGTTGACTTATTTCTACAATGTATGCCCACAATTTGAATGTTCAAATTACTGAAAATGTTATAGATTACAGATTCATCTGGAAAGTAACACTACAAGAAATAAATAATCTAATTAGTAGCGCTAGACCATCCTAGGCAAAGGTCGCCAATGGGATCCCACTCAAGGTAGATATTTTTTTTTTAATCTCTTTAGTAATGTAAAAGAACATTGTATTGTATACATTTGAGCAGTCAACATGGCTCACATTATTATCCACAATATTCAAATCTAAATTGAGAAGGATATATGGGGAATAAGGAGGAAGAAGAGAAAAGAAGAAGATGATAGAGCTATGCGACCAACTGTGTGAGCTGTCTAGATGGGGGCACCAGGCATGAGTGGTCAATCGTAGGGCGGGTACCGCCCTGGAGATGATGTGCCTGAATAAATGGCCTGGAGACGGGGGAAGGGGGGAGGGGAGAAGGGAGGGGAAGCACTCACAAACAGGATCTCTGCTATTGAGGAGGGATAGGGGAATCGTCTTCAGTGATATAATGCGTTGGGCACTAGTGTACCAGACCAGCGTAATCAGGGCCTCACAGGAGGGACAAACGGCTTCTTCTTATGATATGCTACCAATGGTCATCCCCCGGTGGATACCCTCGAGTCAGTACCCCCCTGTGTGGTCCTCTCCATTTGCTATATAGTAACTTGGGGGGGCCTGCTCATATGATTTATGCTGCGAGGGGCAGTGTAGTTGATCTGTGGGTGTGGGGTTGGGGTAGAGACGTGACATGCATCCATAGGCCACAAGGTCGAGTTAAGTCTTAGATTTATGAATAATGATCTGGTGGTCGGGCATAGTCACTTAATCAAGGCGGGCAGGAGTCGTCCTTGGTTTCTAGTGATGTAACCAGGGCGTCCCAAGTGTCTATCCCCTTGACTTGTAATCCTTTGTCTTGGAATGAGTGTAATGTGTGTGCCTCTGCCCTCGCCCACTACAGCAAATCTTTTAACCATTGTTGAGTGTCCGGTACAGCCGGTGCCTTCCATCGCATTCTTATCAAACGCTTAAATAGGATGAAAGCCAGCTCAATGCATTTTTGTATTTGCTTGTTCTTTTTTGGGCGAGGGTGGATGCCCAGGAGACATGAAGCGGGTGTGGGGGAGAGCGGACATCCAACCACTTCAGCAGTCAGCGTAGTCACCTCCTGCCAGGTGCGCAAGAGAGGAGGGCATTGCCAAGTCATATGGAAAAAGGTTGCACCCATCTCGCTGCATTGCGGGCACTCACGGGGAGACTGAGGTAATATGCGCTGCAGACGGTGTGGGGATAGGTAGGTTTGATGTAGGTAATTGAACTGGGTAAAGCAAAACCTGGGGTTGCAAGACACAGACCGGACCAGGCCCAGTGCCATGTTCCAATCACGTTGATCTAATGGGGTCGATAGGGTACTGTCCCACCTTGCCTTTGCCCTGGGTTGGGCGACCTCCGAAATTATCTAGTAGTATTTTGTATAGCTGTGAAATGCTGTGTTGTTCTCCTAAGCCGGAGAGCAACCCGTGCAGTACTGGTGATGTGGGAGGTTCTCTATCTCAACATCTCCAGGTGTGACGCATAAGCTGTTGTAGGGCACAGTATGTCAAAAACCATCTTTTATCTACCTCATACCTCAAGATTAGTTCTGTGAAGGGTAACATGAGGCCCTCCGAATATATATCACTAATTGTTTGGACACCTCTCCTGGGCCATTGTTGTTTATTATGTTGCTTGGACAGTCTAGAGATCACTGGGACAGATAGGAGAGCTATCTTGGGTGAAATTGGGGGAGTGCGGTTCCCGTCTAGTATATAGTGACCCCAGCAGCAGTGTGCTCTCTGCATCAGGTTATTGTTCTGAGCGGCCAGGCTGCTACCGTCAAGAAACCATTGCATTATATTTGTGTGTCTAAGAGCGGTCTGTACTGATTGGGCATCTGAATTTGGGGGGTCCTGTAACCAACGCAAAGTCCACTGTACCTGTGCTGCAGCGTAATACAGTTCATAGTGTGGTGTTCCCAGCCCTCCTAGTTCTAAGGGGAGTTGTGTGGCAGATAGGGCTACTCGCCAGCGACCTCTGCCCCATATCAACTCCGTTGTGAGGCTATTCAATGATGTGAAAAAATCGCTAGATATTTGAAGTGGCAGTGCCGTGAAATGGTAAAGCATACATGGTAATATTATCATTTTGGCAATTGCCACTCTGCCTATGGGCGAGAGCGGTAGCGATCCCCAAAATGGCAGAGATCCTTTTATAGAGCAAAGTGCTCGCCCCAAGTTGCCCTCCCTCAGGTCGGTAGCTTCATTGTATATATGTATACCTAAATACTTAAATGTTGTGTACGCCCATGGCAGTGTATATTTTGGGGTGCTGAATCGCCGTTTCACCGGTGTCGGTTCCAGTGGGAATAGGAAGGATTTAGACTGATTGATCCGCAAGCCTGAGATATCACCGAATTGGTCTAGCAATTGTAGCATATCTGGGAGCGAGGCGCCATGGTCGCGCAGGTATATCAGCGTGCCGTCGGCGCATAATGAAATAATCTGGAACCCCTCCCCATATGGGATGCCCCATTCCCGTGCCCTCACTCTGAATTGCGCTGCAAAGGGGTCCATCGCCAGTGCAAACAGCAGCGGAGACAGTGGGCACCCTTGCCTTGTGCCTCTGCCTATCGGAACCTCCTCTGAGATCACTCTGCCTGTTTTTACTCTGGCAACAGGGTCCGCATACAGTGTTTCTATCCACTTCAAGTAAGCTCTCCCGAATCCCAGGCGGGACAAAGTCTCTAGCGGAAAGAGCCAGCCCAGAGTGTCAAACACTTTCTCGATGTCCAGTGAGACCGCTACCCTGTCATGATAAGAGGGGAGCGTTTCATGTATGGTTTGCAAAAGACGCCTAATATTCATAAATGTGTTGCACCTCGGGATAAAGCCTGATTGGTCCTCGTGAACCAAATACAGCATTAGTGAGAGTAGGCGATTAGCTAGGATCTTGCCTATCAATTTACAGTCTAGGTTTAGGAGAGAGAGTGGCCTGTTTGATCTCACATCTAGTGGGTCACGTCCTGGTTTCAGGAGTACTACGATTATCGCTTCACGCTGTGACTTTGATAGCCTGCCTCTCTCTAGCACTTCATGTACCATTTCAATATAGGGCTGGATCAATTGCCCCGAGCACGCTGGGTAGTACTCAGTCGGGAGGCCATCACTGCCCGGAGCCTTACCCCCGCTAATTGTTGCAGGGCAAGTTAAACCTCTGCTGCATCAATGTGCGTGTCTAGCAGCTCCCGCTGAGACTCTGTTAGTCGAGCCAGGGGAAGTGCTTCAAAAAATTCTGACAATTGTTGTGTGGATGAGGGGGCTGCGCTGCATAAAGGGTGCTATAGTATTGCTGGAAAGCCAAGTTTATTCCTAACTGGGTGTTAATCACTGTCCCCGCTTCAGACGTGATTGCTCCTATTGGTCTGTGTTGTTCTCTCGCACCAGCCAGGCTAGTAATCTGCCGGAGCGGTCTCCTTCTGCGTGTGCTCTAGTTATGTAATGGCAGTAGTCATAATTACCAAAGCATCTGTCGATCATGTCTACTTGTTTCTGGAGCGAACAGAGGTCTCAAGGGGCCTCCCCGCCCGACGCAGTGTTCGTCTCCGCCAGTCGAAGCTCAGACTCTGCCCTCCTCAAGTCATCCAGTAAGTTGCGCCTCGTCCCTCCCGCCGCTGCCATACATATGCCTCTCACAACAACCTTGTGGACATCCCACTCCACGGCGCGTGAGGATGCTGTTCCTTGATTAAGCTTAAAATACATTGAGAGGTGCTTTATAGTTTGCACAGAAATGGGGGGGTCGAGTAGCAGGTTGGGCTGTAATCGCCAAGCGGGGATGCACGTTCTCATTTTACCCCAACCAATGGTGCCCCTCAGCGGGCAGTGATCTGATAGCGTCTTAGCGAGATACGAGGTTCCCATGAAGTTGCTAACCAGCACAATCGAGCAAAGCATCAAGTCAATGCATGTGTGAAGATGGTGTACCGGGGAGAAAAAGGAGTATTCCCTGCCCAGGGGATTTAAAGTGCGCCATGCGTCTGCCAGCCTGTGTTCCAAGATCCAGGCCTGAAACACCTGGGAAGACTTCCTGCAGGGGGCTCCTTTTAAGGGGGGGTGCGATCTATCGGCTATGACATCAGGTACGCAGTTCCAGTCTCCTCCCATATGTATTGCAAGGAGGGGTCCTGAAACTGCTGGGGAGTGAGAGACAAGAGGAATTCTCCCTGTTTTACATTAGGAGTGTACACGCCGGTTATGACAAGTGGTGTGCCATCTAATGAACCGGCTAGCTTCACATTTCGGCCCTCCGTATCTATTTTGTGGTGGTCTACAGTATAAGGTACCTTTGGGACTATCCATATAAGTACCCCCATAGCATACGCTGAGGAAGTGGTGCCGTAAACTAGGCCTTGCCATTTATTCTGTAGGCTGCATAGCTCCTCTGTGATTCAGGCCCTCATTACAACATTGGCGGTAAATCCCGCTCATCGTCGTGCAGAAGACCGCCAACACAAAGCCTCAGAATTCAGCCACAGCTATTACGACCCACAGCTCTGAATCCGCTAAAAACTAGACACCCACACAAGTCCGCCACACCAAAGGTCAGTGATAAACTGGTGATAACAAAACCTCCACCGTCACGCCAACAAGAATACGCCCACAGTATCACGACCCACAAATCCACGTGGCAGTCTTTCAACCACGGTATTCCATTGGCGGTACACACTGCCGTGCTCAAAATACACATACATATACAAAACACTACCACATTGGACAAATCGAAATACACACACCTGATACACATACACACACCACTCCCACACACCCAATACAATATAAAACACACACCCACATTACCCACAAACCCTTACAATGAAAATTTTTGAAGAAGGCTAGAGAGACAGAAAAGCAAAGGCCACACCAGCATACAGAGGCACACAACACCATCACTCATACACATCCACACACAAAACAACACACACCACTAAACATCACCCCACACATCACAACACACACCACCTCACACATCACCCACACCACCCCATGGCACCACAAAGACACCCCAGGTTTTCTGAGGAGGAACTCAGGATCAAGGTGGACAAAATCATCCAGGTAGAGCCACAGCTATTCGGATCACAGGTACAGCAGACCTCCATAGCTAGGAAGATGGAGCTATGGCGCAGAATCGTGGACAGGGTCAACACAGTGGGACAGCACCCAAGAACACAGGATGAAATCAGGAAGAGGTGGAACAACCTACGGGGGAAGGTGCGTTCCGTGGTCTCAAGACACCACATTGCAGTCCAATAGGACTGGCGTCGGACCCCCACCTCCTCCACATGGGAGGAGCAGGTCTTGGCTATACTGCATCCTGAAGGCCCCGCAGGAGTAGATGGAGGAATGGACTCTATTAAGTCAAATCTTAACTACCATATCACCCACCCTACCTGCATGCTATCACATACCCCCACCCTCACCCCCATCACTCCAACTCCTCACATATGTCCCACTATCACAAACCACACATCCCAACACCAAATCCTGCATGCAACAACAGAGAATGGACACCCATCACCAAAGCATGTCCACTACAGATACCCACACAGACCCCAAAACAATTATCACACAAGGTCCTACACAAGAATATAAGCACTGGGGTACAGGGTCACCCACCTATTGCACACCATGGCACACACAGATGCAATAATCATGCCTTTACACCCCTGCAGGGCCCCTACCCAACGTCACTGGACAGGAGGTTCCAGACATGTCCACCCCCCCTCCACAGAAGAGGCCCACAGTGATGACAGCAGCTCTGTCCAACTGGATCTAGATGACCAGCCCGGCCCATCTGGGACCTCGGGACAGTCGGTTCCCCTGACACTGGCACAGGCCACCACAGAGCCTCCCCCCTCAGGAAACACCACCACAGCACCCACCCAGCGGCCCATACCTCTGTCCCCAGGACACGTCAAGCAGCAGTGTGTCCATCACTACAGGGACCCCAGGCAAACCCACCACCCCAAGAACAGCAGGGACCTGGGGGCAGTGGCAGTGGGCACATGGTTCAGGGGACAGAGGCCCAGGAAAACCGGGGAACTGGGAGGTCTGCTGTACGACAGGAGGAGGACAGGCCCACGGAACCCACTCTCCACGAGGCCCTCTCCAACATCATGGGACCGTACCATTATTCCCAGGAGAAGATGGCAACAGTACTGGCCAAGTTTCAGGAGACACAGCGGCTTTAGGAGGAACAGTATTTGGGGTTCAGGGAGGAACTCAAGTCCATCAACACCACCCTGGGCACCATTGTAGGGGTGCTGAAGGGCCTTGTGAACACCAGGAGGGACACTGTGGCACAACAATGGCCCCTGACACTAGCCTGGACGATGAACTGCCCACCACCTCCGCTGGCGCTAGTGAACAGCAGGCACCGCCACAGGACCACAACACCAGCACCCCACCCCCTGCAGATGGAGAACCACCCCGCAAGCAGTCCCTGAGATCCAGGACAAAGACAGAGAACAATGCCAAGACCCCCACCCAGAAATGAGACCACCCTGAATGTCATCCTTCTGTCCCACTTTGTCACCCTGTCCATCCTTAAACTGCCCTAGCTCCACTTCTTATGCCCCTTTGGACAATGCACCTGTGAGACAAATAGACTGGACTCTGCCACGGACATTCCTCCACCATCACCCCTGACCATTTTTGAACCCCCTCCACTATTTAGCACTTAAATAAACACCCTTGAATCACAAAACAATCTGGAGTCAGTCTGTGCCTTCACAATTGTGTATTTGCAATAACTGAGGAAAAACCCAATGTCCATTCTAATGTCTACATACCTATGTCACACAGCTCTAGTCCATGAGGTAACATAGCAGAGGTCACACAGTGGGACCCACGTCTGTGAAATTGAAAGGAAAAGTGACAAATCTGGGTCCATACACTGGGTGAAAGTGACAGACAGATGATAGGTCTAACAATATTATCAGATGTAGGAGGCAGTGATGTCTTCTTACCTGTGTCTCACTGGTAGTATTGCTGGATCACTGTGTTTCTGTTGTCTATGTCCTCTTCTTCTGCCTCCTCTTCTTCACTGTCCACATGCTCCACAGCTGCCACAAGACCTCCTTCTGGACCATCCTCCTGCAGAAAAGGCACCTGTTGTCGCAAAGCCAAGCTGGGCAGCATACAGCAGGCCACGATGATCTGGCACACCTTCTTTGGTGAGTAATATAGGGAACCACCTGTCATATGGAGGCACCTGAACCTGGCCTTCAGGAGGCCAAAGGTTCTTTCAATAATCCTCCTAGTTCTCCCATGTTCCTCATATAGCGTTCCTCTGCCCTTGTCCTTGGTTTTCTCACTGGGGTCAGTAGCCATGACAGGCTGGGGTACCCAGAGTCACCTGCAAATGTCGAGGGACAACTGTTAGACATACACTCACCCTTAGGGACAACCCCAGACCCAAAAAACTATTCACACGGTATAGGGTCCTCGTCCTGACCTAATAGCCACACACGGTGCCTCTGGAGTTGCCCCATCACATAAGGGATGCTGCTATTCCTCAGAATGTAAGCGTCATGCACTGAGCCAAGAAACTTGGTGCTTACATGGGAGATGTACTGGACAGCCAAAACCACCATCTGCACATTCATAGAATGGTAGCTCTTCCGGTTTCTGTACACCTGTTTACTCCTGCGGGAGGGTACCAAGGCCACATGTGTCCCATCAATGGCACCTATGATGTTGGGGATATGTCCCAGGGCATAGAAGTCACCTTTCACTGTAGGAAAATCCTCCACCTGAGGGAACACGATGTAGCTGAGCATGTGTTTCAGCGGGGCAGAAAACACTCTGGACAACACGTTGGAAAACATAGGCTGGGACATCCCTGATGCAATGGCCACTGTTGTTTGAAAAGACCCACTTGCCAGGAAATGGAGTACTGACAGGACCTGCACTCGAGGGGTGATTCCTGTGGGATGGCGGATAGCTGACATCAGGTCTGGCTCTAACTGGGCACACAGTTCCTGGATTGTGGCATGATCTAGTCTGTAGGTGACTATTACATGTCGCTCCTCCATTGTCGACAGGTCCACAAGCGGTCTGTACAATGGAGGATGCCGCCATCTCCTCACCTGCCCCAGCGGACGTGCCCTATGGATGAGAACAGCGAGCAACACAGAGTCAGCCAACACTGAGGTAGGAAAAAAACAATTGTATTGCACACATTTTTCAATACGCTATGTGCCTGTCTTTATGTATATGCAAGGCCTGTATATGTGTGACGCATTAAAAAATAATGCCATGTGGCCACCTGAAATGGCGTCTGCCTGACCTGGAATGTGGGACAAGGGGATATGAGGTAACTGCGCTGGTGTTCTACACCCTTGCGTTGGGCGGTCGAAGACCGCTGCGCAATCCTGCATTGGTTAACATTGGGGCCCTTGGGTCCAAGGAGCCAATGACAATGTACGCCGGCGGTGACGGTACGCACCGCCGCGGACGTGACCCCCATTTTCTGTCTGTTTACTCACTTGATACCTGATATTTGATAGGAGAGGTTCTACACTGCAAGTGCTACTGTGACCTCAGTCTGGAAGCGACAATGGCTCATGTGTCTGGGGAAAGGACCCCTGCCTTCACATCGGAAGAGTTGGATAAACTAGTGGATGGGGTCCTCCCCCAGTACACGCTACTCTACGGTCCTCCAGACAAACAGGTGAGTACACTGTGAGCATACTGTATGGGCAATGCCTGTTAGGAGTGGTGTGGATGGAAGCTACGGGGGGGGGATGAGGCCTGCATGATTGGACGGTGAATGTATGTGCATCAGGGCAAGGGTGGGAACATGGGACAATGACTGAAGATTTACATTTTCCCCTCTACTATTCCTCTAGGTCAGCACCCACCAGAAGAAGGTTATTTGGCGTGCCATCGCCAAGGACGTCCGGACCCAGGGGTCCACCACAGACGGAGCACCCACTGCCATAAAAGATGAGAGGACCTTCGCCGCTGGAGCAAGAAGATGGTGGAGGCCCAGCTGGGGATGGCCTCCCAATGTGGGAGGGGTGCCCGTCGCACCATGACCCCCCTGATGTTCTGGATCCTCGCAGTGGCGTATCCGGAGTTGGATGGGCGCTTGAGGGCATCACAGCAGCCACAAGTGGGTGAGTACACTCTCATTCAGCTGACTCTGCGCTCATTGGAAGTGTCTGGGTGGGGGAGGTGGGCAGTGGGTTCCTCTAGGATAGGGCGAGCTTTGTAGGTAAGGACCCTTTGTGAGGCAGGCTAAGTGGCATCCCGTCCACACCAGTGGGAAGAGCCATCTACACCTAGTCAGGCTCCTGTGACTTCTATGTGTGCAGCAATTGGGCATAGGCCATGTACCCCATGTCCCTGTTATTAATTAGTGAACTCCAAGTGCATGGCGGAGTGCTGCTGTGTCTGTAGTGTTCGCCGACGGTAGCAGTATTGTATGCACTGAACACGTCTTTCTTCTTTCTCCCCCCCCCCTTTTTGTGGTCTCCCTGTTCTTGTGTGCATTAGCATCATCAGGCAGAGGAGCTGTGCCACTGGAGCAGGAGGGAGTTGCATCCCATGTGGCGCTGGAGGGCCAGACAACGGAGTCTGAATTCACCAGTGGGACAGAGGGCGAGGGGACCTTCACGGCGAGGCCAGGAGCTGAGACCAGTGACACCGACTCTTCCGCTGATGGGAGCTCCCTTGCGGTGGTGGGACCCTCTGTGCCCACCGCATCTACAGGTACAGCCGCCACCCCCGTACCAGCACCGCCCTCCCAGCAGCCCCTCAGAGTGTGTTCCATGGCCGCTCACCCAGGAGGGTGGGCATCTCCTTCACCCCAGACACCTCAGGCCCTGCCCCAGTCAGCCCTGCTGCGCTCAGTGAGGAGGCTATTGACCTCATGAGATCCCTCACTGTTGGGCAGTCTACCATTCTGAATGCCATCCAGGGTGTAGCGAGGCAGTTGCAACAGACAAATACATACCTGGAGGGCATTCGTTCTTGCCAAGCAGCCCAACAGCGAGCATTTCACACTCTGGCCTCAGCACTGATGGCAGCCATTGTGACTGTGTCCAGCCTCCCCCCTCCAACTTCCTCCACCCAGACCCAATCCCCAGTATCTCAGCCTATCCCAAGCACACCATCAGACCAGCATGCACACACCTCAACACACAAGGGTGGCTCTGGCAAACATAAGCACCACACATCCCACAAGCACTTACACAAGCATCATACCCATGCACACATACCAACATCCACTGCCTCCACTGTGTCCCTCTCCTCCATGTCTCCCTTCTCCCTGCCTGTCACGTCTCCACTCACACCTGCATGCACTACATCTTCAGCCATTACCTCCATCATCAGCATGCCCATCACCACACACCACTCATGTGCAATCACCCCCCCACTACCATTCACACATCTCCTGTGTCCTCTCCCAGTGTGTCTGTGAGCACTCCTCCCAAAGTACACAAACGCAGTCACACACCCACCCAACAGCCATCCACCTCACGACAGCCTCCAGCCCATGCACCTTCACCCAAATTCAGCAAAAAAACACCTCCTACAACCACTACCTCTTCCTCCACTCCCAAACCCCTCCATCTATCCGTCCCAGTGTGTCTAAAAAACTTTTCCTCTTAAATGTTGACCTCTTCCGTACACCTCCCCCTCCATTCCGTCCCCTAGGACCTGCCTCTCCAGGTCCCAACCCAGCACCTCAGCCACCACATCACCAGGCACAGTGATGCCAGCAGTATCCGTTTTTTGGAGGGCGCCAAGCAACAGGGCTGCCAGTGTCCCAAGGAGCAAGGCCAAGGACATTCCCCCACCTCCAAAATAGAAAAAGTTGCCCACATCCCGGAGGGAGAAGGCCAAAACACCTGCCACCAAAGGCTCAGCCAAGACAAGTGTGGGGAGTGGCAAGACTGCTGCACCAGCATCCAAGGTGGGGAAGGGCCAGAAGCAGAAAGGCAAGTCAACGTTGCCGTCAACCTGCACGGCGGACAAGACCACCACCAGCACCTTCACTTGCACCACCGCCAAGGATACTGTTGCTAGCAGCCCAGATACTGAGCCCTTCAGCAGCATCGCAGTCAGTGAGCCCACCACCAGCACCGCCGCTATTGGCACCGCCGCCTGCACCATGGTCAGTGAGCCCGCCACCAGCACTGCCATTACTGACACCCCCGCCAGCACCGTGGTCAGTGAGCCAGCCACCAGCACGGCAGTCAGTGAGCCAGCCACCAGCACCGCAGCCAGTGAGCCAGCCACCAGCACCGCAGCCAGTGAGCCAGCCACCAGCACCGCCTCCACAATGACCGCCGAAAGCACCGCCGCCACAATGACTGCCAAAAGCACCGCCGCCACAATGACCGCCGCAAGCACCGCCACTAATGACACCACCGCCAGCTCCGCCAGCGGCCCCGCGACAACCTGAGCCAGTGGCACCACCGCAGACATGGCTGCCATCCCCAGTGGTCATCCGTACGTGGCTGGTGGTCAGTTCCAGGGGCCTGGGCAGCTTCCATCTTCCATGTTGCCCCACCATCAGTGGAGTATCACATCCACTACCTCAATCCTTGGCAGGATGAAGCACTCTGGGCACAAAGTCCCCTCCAGAAGCAGTGGAGTATCACATCCACTACCTCAGTCCTTGGCAGGATGAAGCACTCTGGGCACAAAGCCCCCTCCAGAACCAGTGGAGAAAGGTATCCACTACCTCAGTCCTTGGCAGGATGAAGCACTCTGGCCACAAAGCCCCCTCCAGAACCAGTGGAGACTGTTATCCACTTGAGAGACTGTGGCTTTGCACTCCCGAGGATAAAGCAGTGGGCAAACCACCCACTTGAGAGACTTGAAAGACTGTGGCTTTGCACTCCCCAGGATAAAGCAGTGGGCAACCCACCCACTTGAGAGACTTGAGAGACTGTGGCTTTGCACTCCCAGGATAAAGCAGCGGGCAACCCACCCACTGGAGAGACTTGAGAGGCTGTGGCTTTGCACTCCCCAGGATAAAGCAGTGGGCAACCCACCCACTGGAGAGACTTGAGAGACTGTGGATTTACACTCCCAGGATACATCAATGGGCATGGAGCCCCCTCGTGGAGCTGGCGTCGTGCACTCATCCGGCTGATTTGCATTGAATCCGCCCTGGAAAAGGTGTCGGATTGGCCTGTCATAATACTGTGGGCGGTACATTGTCTTCCGCCTGTCTGTTGGCGGTGACCGCTGTTTGTCTGTACCGCCATGGCGGTCGGAGTGTTAAAGTGGCTGTCTATGTGGGCGGTTTCCGACATGGTCATAATTCCATTTTTTTTACCACCGCTTTACCACTAACCGCCAGGGTTGTAATGAGGGCCATAGTTCTAAAGATCTAGCATTTCTTGTAGAGGCCACAGGCCTGGCTTAAAAAGTAGTCACAGATTGCACATCAAAGTTATCTAAATGGTGCTGGAGTCTGCAAGTTTACCTATGTAAAAATAGGTCAGTTCACAAAGTACTGAATCACAAGGGATTACTAAACAACCTGCCTAATTAAATATATTTTAGGCAGTTTGAAATATTTGACCCCTTGTGATTGGCTGTAATAATAGCGATTGTGGTCTGCACAGGACAGAAGACTATCATCCCAGTGATAATATTCCAAAATGAAAAACATTTTTAAGTAGCCTGTAATCCTTAAAAGAAAAAATGTTTTATTTTTCGGAAACTTTGAGGGCAATTGGCAATGGTCCCTTGCACCTCTGCCTACTCCCCTTGAGGATTCCATCCTGATTCTAAAAGGGAAAAGGATTCCAAAAGAACCCTTTCCCCTTAGTGAATCAGTTACCACCCCCTTTGAGGTGATTGTAACTTTTAAATGGTTTAGAACCGGAAATACGTTTATGAATCATTGAAAAATGCCATTCAAATGAGCAATCTGGAAGGAATTCCACTTTCAAGCCCTTTTCAAATTGAGAATTGGTATGGGTCTCATAACCCCTTATAAGCATCAGAAAACATTTTCCCACTTGCAAAATGGGTTTTCTACATGGCAAAAAGAATTTAGTGGTCTCAAGTCCAGCAATTTGTGAATGGCCCCAAATTCTGCAAATGTCTGTTATGAATTGTTTACATTTTTTAAACATTCTATTCAGAAATTGATGTCTTCTTATATTATATTTTGAAGTCTTTGTGTAAACTTACATTTTTAAGTGAATAAAGAATACAATACATTTTAAAAAAAAGTAAAAATGGCTTGTGAATAATATCTTTATTGTAATTTAAAAAGTATTGAATCTTTGTGACCGTGTGTTTCTAGTAATCACTGACATTTACTCCAGGTGTTTATTACACCCCAGATTTCTTTCCTACTTTCCAGTCTCTTCTCGGTACACAAGAGGTGCAGGAAATCAGGCACAGACTGGTGAGACCAGTGCAGGCAATCAGGTAGACGTGGGAGGATTACTAATGATGGAAGCAGATACTCATGTAAAAAACGGTTAAGCCAGGAGCTACAATCTGCTGTTGAGGATACCATGCAAGAAGCTGTAGATGCCTCCAGCTCAAAGGGAAGTTGGAACTGCGGCAAATGCTTCATTAAGAAACGGCACAAGGACTGGAGGACCCATTGCGATAATAAAGAACTGGATGAACTGTTGAGTAGGACTCACCTCTCTCTGCTTTATTTGAAATGTCTTCACTTGTGTTGGATATATTTAGACTATAAAGAAACATCGCCAAGGTACACGCCTCTTTGAATCATATGTTTATCTACATTTGTTTGTCACAGTTCATCTTTCACTAAGTTTACAGACTTTGAGATTAGTTAAAGAAATGGGCAAAGGGCAAATAGTTTACTTATTTTACCCATAAATGACTAACCATGTATTGGTAGTTTCCAAGACAGCCCTAAAACCTATTTGCCCCTGCTGTAAGATATTTTTTTATATTATATCTGTTTATGTAGCAACATATCCATTAAGGCCAGTAAGACAACGAGTATGTAATGACTCAGTACAGATGGGGTCCCTCTTTGTGAACAACATATACTGTATGCAACCTTGCCATTACTTAGGAGTAATGTAATTTGTTAAAATGGACAGAAACATTATGATAAGCGAAGAAACACAGACGGCAGTTTAATGTTTAATGACCCTGGGGAACCAGAGGCCCCAATTAAGAACCGGCTGTGCCACTTTATTTTCTGTCCCCAAAACTTGTAAGGGCCCCTCATTTTGTTTCCAACCTGAAAAAACAGTTGGTCAAGCAGCGATTTGAACGATTTACAACTCTTTCACAATGGCTCAGCGTTTCTGTGCGTAAATACTTAAATATATCTTAATGCTTCAAAATCTTTTACCTGCTGCTCTTCTGTAAACATTCTCTTTTCGTTAGCCCATTGTCTCTTTCATAAACAAATGATTTATTGCACCAATATGTCTGATTCTAAGAGGGTCACTTGAATCAGGTTTTGATTTTCTTAGCTCTTTGTTCCTCAATTCTTTCTAATTTCTGAGCTTCCTTTGCTAGGTACCAATTTTCATACTCGACTTTCAGTTTTTGATCAGTTTTATCATAATGTAATAATATTTTTTTAATGTTTGCTATCTGTCTTTCCCACCCTTTTATCCTTGAATCATTCAACTTCCAAGTCACCCGGATAATTATCTATTCAGACATTAGCCACTTGCTGTGCTGCCCTGCGTCAAAGAGAAACGGCAGGAATGAGCCATGTCTATGGCATAAAGTGCATTCCTGTCCTTTTTCCCTGTGCTTACACCATTTTGGCAGCCTAGCACCAAAGTAGGTGCTCTTGCACAATGCTGCCAGGGTGCATGTGTTGCATGCAAGTTTGTTTTTGTGCACAAAGGGCACCATCCTTCACACAAACAATCCTGGGAGGCTTTTCCTCTTTCTATGTGTGCTGCAGGTAGAGGGAAAAAATGAGGAAAAATAAAGTTATTTCTCCTTGTTATTTCTCCTCGTTTCATCTCTTCTGGGGAGGTGTAAGGTTTTGTTGCATCCCCAGAATTACAAGGCCTTGTAAATATGGGGATTCATCAAACATCCATGGGTACTGCAAGGGAACACCCACAACAACACTCATGGAATGCCCCCCTAATGCAGAGTAAGGCAACACAGCGATTTGTGTTTCCTTGCCTGACTCCATATCTATGAGGCCATTCAAAGCCATGCAAAGTGGCTTTGCTTGACCTCATAGATATGATTTCAAGGTTTGCGTTGCTGTTGTATCAGAAAACGAGATGCAATGGCAGTGCAAGGGGCTCATAAATATGTCCCTTATTGTATTTAGGAATCACTTTTGTGCTCCAATACATTTGCTTCTAGACACAGAGTGAAGAAAATTTAGAGCCGCGTTTGCGCCTTTCTTTTTTATGCAAAAGCGGTGCTAACTGAACAGCATATTTATATTTTGATGCTAGAAAAGTCAAGCGTCAAAATATCTGACTTAGCGTCATTTTTTGGGAGTGCCACCTCACCTTGCGTCATTTAATGACAATGATATGCAAGGTAGGTGTTCCCTCCTAAAAAATGACGCTAGGCTGCTAGCGCCAAATTTAGAACCTGACGGAAAAACGACCTCTGCAAAAGACCAGCTCTAAAAAATAATGCTATATCCAATTAGTGTCAAAAAGGAGGCCCACACACTACTATATAAGAGAAACACACAGAAGGAGCATTGGAAACCAACAGGACACCATGGAAATGTTACTCCTACAGCTCAGCACCCATAGAAGATGACAGCAATGACGCCAAGTGCCATCAGTACCACCTCACCAACCGCAAACACCACCACAGCAGCCATAAACACAGTGTAGAATACGGAAGACGATCTTTTGCCAGCGTGCAATCATCCTGGGCCTTGGGGAAGAAGAGGTGATCAGACTCTACCGTCTGAGGCGGGAATCCATTGTACACCTGCTCCACCACATTAAGCCAGACATCACAGCAAGAGTGCAGAGTCACACAGCAATTCCCCCATGACTAAACTCCTGGCTGTCTTTCACTTGTTGGCATCAGGTTAATTCCAAATGTCTGCGGCACAAGTGGGTGGGATCTCCCAACCATCCCTCTCTGCCTTACTTACAAAGGTCCTGTTCACCATCATCAGACTCACATCCCACCAAATCCGGTTCCCTAACACTCAGGAACTGCAGCAGGAGACCAAACAAGGTTTCTACCTAATTGCTGGCTTCCCGCATGTGCTGGGTGCAATGGACTGCACCCATGTCCACCTTGTCCCTCCTGCAGCAACCAAACACCTCTACAGGAACCACAAACATACCCACTACATCAATGTGCAGGCCATCGTGGACCACTGTGGAATTATCACAGACATCCTTGCAAAATACCAAGGAAGCGTCCATGATGCTTACATCTTCAAGCACTCCACTATAAAACAAAAATGTCAGAATGGACAATATGGCAATGGCCTACTCGTAGGTAAGATACCATACAAATCATAACACACACAACACACAAAACTTGTGACACAAACAATACAAACACAACACCAAACACACATGGACAGGGAAACACAAATGTATAGACCACAACACATGTACCACATGCCACACTACACTGCATGCACCTTCACATACGCTCATATCTACAAGTCCCTAGCACCACCTGAATGATACATCACTGGACAGACAGGTGGAGCAATGTCCCCTATTCACACAAAAGCTTGACTCAAACAAATACATTTGTCCACAGGTTCACAACAAAACACACACCCTTCACACATAACACTTACAAAGGTATCGCTCTGCTATGTGAATAGCATTGGCCATTCAAATCTCACATATTAACACTGCCCCACATTTACTATGCTGTAGAAATCTCAGACAGCACTAATATCCATTGCCTCCTGAGTGGTCCCATTACCATCTATATATCAGAAAAATAACTATAGTTATACTCATTGTTTACAACTTTCCCTTGTGTGGTGCATAGGGCAGCACACATTGAAATACAACATCACCATCAATGAAAGATCATGTGGAGGAATGGACCCCTCACAGCACACCAACAAACATACCTGGAAATACCACATCTCCATGCCATGATACAATGGTACCAACACTGGACTGCGGCCGATCTACTACTGACAATATACATGGAGAGGGCAGAAATGCACATGAATGAGGATGCATGGAACTTAGGAGGGCAGGACTCCAGATCCAGGGCAGTGAAGAAAAGCACAGCATGCCCTGTCCTGTCGGACAGCGGTCTGAAAAATCTTGCATATATCACAATACATCCCTTATAACTGTCCCACACTGGGCATATGAACCTCATGCATATACGAATGCCAGCCAGCAATTGCCAACAACAACACTTTGTACAAGTGAGGTATTTCAAGGCCAAATGTGTGGGATTCACATGCAAAATGCAGGGCCCTACACTTGTTACATGGCACACAATACACAAAATAGGTATACATGTCCACTACATCACTCTTCTGCAGGTCTAAAGTGAAGGGACTAAGGGCTACAGTCAATATATGATTCACCATGGCACAGTGTAGGAGTAATTGTGTCAACAAAATGGATGCCATCAATGGACTGTGTAGGATTAATGCAAAATGGATGGTGCAAATCCTGCACAGTGCACAGGACCACACTTAAAGCAATGGTGTGCCCCATACTTACACCTGCTCTGTGCAGGCATCAAAAGTATCTGATAAGAACTACGCATTGGGACCTCTTATATTCTTCTGCACCAGTTTAGCTTTTGCCCAATGGGGGAACACACCTCGTGCACACATGATGCTTCGCATAGGCATAATGTGGCACAAAGATTCACTAAGTGTTGCACTGCATGGGTAGTGCCGCTTGGTAAACATGGCGCGGTGATCATTTGCCTAGTTAGCCCACAACAGCTTCGACAAAAAACAGGCTGATATTGTGCTAGGAGATGCTAGGGCCTTTTAAATTTGGTCCCCTGGCTCAAATATAGAGAACACCACACACATTTGGCATAGATGAACTGTCAAACAATAATTCCAGTTACAATCACCAGGTACCTAAACCACAACCCATGATCAGAAAGTGCACCACCACAAACCAACGCAACCATCCTTCCACAGAGGAACACACATAACACCAGATGTAAGTCTGATATACCACTCCACTATAAAACGAAATACCTGCCATGGCACCTAGCAATTAACTAATGTGCATGATTGACATATGTTCTCACATTCCTTTGCAGCTGACCAGGGTTGCTGCATCCAGCCATGGGTCATGACACCTTTTGGAAATCCTACAACGGATGCAGAGTGGGCATACAATGAAGCCCACATTAGGGCCAGAAATGTTGTGGAGCTGACATTTGGACTTCTCAAATTAAGGTTCTGGTGCCTACATCTCACAGGAGGAGGATAGGTTATACGCACCACCTCTTGTCTGCAAAATAATACTTATGTGTGCCATTTTGCACAACATTTGTCTACGCACACATGTCCACTGGGGTAAACAACTAGATGTCATCAATGAGGAGGGTGACAACAATGGTGTACAATTGGAGGAGGGGGAACAACAAAACACTGCTGCAGGAGTACACAGAAGAGAACTAATAGTGAAAACCTTTTTACACGTAGAACTGTACTCCAAGAATCACCATGTAAATAAATCAATAAAATCATGTCAACTCAGAAAGTAGATGGTAAACTCTTTTACACCATCACATACCAATCGTTACTTACCCATATCTATATGAGAACATTACTACACCACAACAGTTGTAAACAACTTTGGAACAGAGGCCCTAATTTAAGAGGGCCTAGTGCATCCTTGTTCTACATAAGTGTCAAATGTCTTACGCTAATGTGGCCCAAATAGTCAAATATCTAAGCAGCAGAAACTCATAGTCAGGCACGGGCTGCTTTATATTACCTTGTACCAGAAAATGCCTGCAGCAGGCTTTAGGTATGCAAGGGGGGTGTACAGCCAGAAAGGAGGGGTGGGCAAAATGGTGCAGTGGAATCTAGCTAAAACAAATGTGCCATACATTGCTGCTACTTTTAACACCTGCTCAGAGCAGCTGTTTAAAGGGGACTCACCATTGATATCAATTGGACCCTGAGGACTGTTCAGGGTAAGGGCCAAAATTTTAGCTCAGACCCTGAACAGTTCATTAATTGTGTCAAATACCATACACGCTATTGCCCCCTTTCCTCTCCCATGACGTGCAGTCTTTAAAATACGGCGCACACACAGCGGCAGAGGGTGGATGCCAAGGGGGGAAGAAAAGTGGCCTTGCACTGGTTGCTGCGCCACTTCACTTTAGTCTGCCCCAAAGTCAGGAACATTATACAATCTTTAAAATTATTCATTACCAAATTAATGTGTTGGTGGAATGTGGGCATTGTCTGTAGCTAATACATTTTACATTGTCACACGCATAACATACAAGTGTGTTAGCTTGACATATGCCTGTAGCAGTCTAGGGAATGTGCATTTAGACTGCTGTGTAGAAGTATGAGCTAGGTAAGAAAAAGCTAGAAAGTACATTCAATGGTAGGTTCGTGTCTGCTAGGTAACCTAGCAAAGTCTGAATGACAATATCAGACATGAGTACTGATAACATACTTTTCAGTGCCACTCACATGTATTAGCAAGAGAGTGACATACATGGACCAATACACATAACTGTAGAGGTGTATCACACCCAATCAAATTGGAATGTGCATGTAAGTCAAGCAATGTACTAACAAGTCACAGACCCTTGGCAAATTGTATGTGTGATGAATTACAAAGAAAGCTTGATTGTGTCAGTCCTACTCATAGCTGACATGAGTCATCATAGTACCAATGTTACATAGGTTTTGTAATGCAAATATGAGCATGTGGCCATGTATGACACATGAAGTGAAGCTACAGTAGAAGAGTTGTGAGAGGTGTTGGAAGACCTGGAGGGCTGGCTCTGCTGCTAAAATGTATGGATACTAGTGATACCTCTAAATTTACCCAAGCGTCCGGTCATGTACCTGTTTGTGGATGATCTCATCCTGAGACAGCTGCAAACATGTGGACTTCCAAAAGTCTTTTAGGTGGAGGGAACCGAGCCCATCCCAGGTGCACTATGAAAGCCTGGATCACACCATTGTCCCATCATAGTAAGACTCATAAATACCCGATAATGGTACGTGAATCTCCAAGCAGCTTAAAGTGCCCCTTCATTGCATAAAGGTAAAGCTCGGGTTACCTTTTCCCCAATTTCAGTCTTTGGGTCTAGAGGCTGCAGCGCAGTTACCTCTAGGTGAAGAGGCTCTGAGGGAACGGAACCACAAGTAAACAAATACTTATCTAGAACAGCTATGTTTAGTTTCAACATGCAAAACTCACTTTTTATCAAGCCCAGAAGCTTGTGATTGGCTGGATTGATTGTCAGGTGGCAAGAGGGTCAAGACACTCTGACCGCCATAAGAGGGGCCTCGATGGTGGCATGGCAAAGAAGAATAGTGAAACACGTGAAGTGGAGGTAGGGATCAAAACAAATTATGCCTAGCCTGGGGCATCGTCGTGATCACCCGAATGGATCCATAGGGAGACAATAGGGGCTCCTGGGATTGTAAATGTGGACCAGGAGATGCACCAGGAGCCTCATGTGGGTGGGCTAGGAGCAGCCCACGATGGACCTAAATCAGTGTTTAGGGCAAGACTGAGACAGAGAACATGAGACACCAACTTGGTAAAGACATTCTAGTAAGGGGCTGGGTGGGGGCCAGAAGGTGGTAGTGTTGCTTACTAGTTAGCATGATTTTTGTTTGGGGCAACAGGTGCCATGCACAATTGGTGAGATGGGCCGCTTGGAATCTGCAGTGCAGTGTAACAGGGAGGGGGGAGTAATGAATGAAGAGGGTTTATTGGATAGTTGTTGTAGTTAATGTTCAGGCAACAAACATACAGCCAGTCAACATATCTGAGACACGCAGGATATCCACTCTCAAAGTCTGAAACCCAAACCAGCTTTGGGCTGCCTCCCCAGGATGTGTAGTATCCTGGAATGTCAATGGCCTAGGCAATAAAGTCAAACGGGGTTAGTGCTCCAGGACATCAAACCAGACTCCCCTAATATGGTTCTCCTATAAGAGACTCACCTCCTAGGTAAGAGGTGTCATGTCCTTGACCATTGGGGAAATTAATAGCCCTGGGCGCATTACTCTGCTCTGTTGATGGAGTTTGCGGAATTCGCCAACTCCGCATTACCAACAGACTCTGAACTCCACAACATAATGGAGATTTTTTCAGTTTCTTCCCCCATTGGCGAACACTTTCTGTTATGTGTGAGAGTTGAGAAGAAAGACTTTCACTCTCTTGTGATCACAAACAAGATTTTTTACCCGCTTGTAAGAGTTAGCGCCATGCTAGCGACTTCCGGCACATCTTTTTTGACATAGATGAGCCCGAGTGAGCGCAATTGACTGCTGCTGCTGCTGCTGAAGCAGCTAAAATCTACAATTTTGAGTGAAAAATCTCCTCCGATTGACTGTTCACATTGATATTGTTGTGCAAGGAGTACTTTTCATTTCCAACAACAGTAAGTGCTGCAGAGACTCCATCTTTCTGTTCCTTTCCAGCAGGCTCTTCGCACTGCTTTGTCCATCTCCTGGTCACTTTTAACTTGGATGTTGAGCTGGAAGGATCACTTTTGTTGTCTCCTGGATACATATATCATTGGATGTAAGGACTGTTGTATATGAGTTTTCACAAGTAAGTTAAAAAACACTTGTATAAGGGTGTTGAACAACTTCTTTGTTTGATAGGGGGTATGCCTCAGGATTTATCTGTAATTTTATTCAAATTTATTTTGATGGGTGACCTGCATTTGTGACCTAGTTATATTTTTACTCGTAATTTGTGATCAACAAAGGAAAAATGATTTACAGTTCACTACATTTTCTCCATGTTTTGTTTTGTAAACTTGCAATATTCATTTAATTGAATGTTAATATTAAGTGGCGTAGCGTGCTAATCTAATAGGCCTTCCAGCTGTAGACCCAGTACTAGTCATGGGTGTGTCATCTGTGGAACTGAAACACCATGGATGGCATTGGATTAACCCCTTCCCCGCCACGGACGTAATGGTTACGTCCATGGCAGCGCCCGTGTGGCGCCATGGACGTAACCATTACGTCCTGGGACTGGCAGTCGGGGGAAGCGCTAGCGCTTCCCCCGAGAGCCGCCCCCCAACACCCCCAGGCCAGGGCTGAAAGGGGAATCCCTTCCCCTTTCACGCCCACCCCCCCCACCCCCCCCATGACGTCAGCGCGCGATCGCGCGCTGATTTCATGGAAAGGGGGAAAGACGCGCTGGAAGCCATTTGCTTCCAGCGCGTCTAAGGGAGAAGGTGAGTTTTTCACCTTCGTGCGGGGTGGGGGTGCTCTCAGAGAGGCATCGAGGGAAAGGAAAGGGTTTTCCTTTCCCTCGATGTCTCTTTGAGCATTCCTGCTGCCCGATCGCGATGCGATCGGGCAGCAGGAATGCCCACTAGACACCAGGGATTTCAGTATGTGTGTGTGTGTGTATGCTTATTAGTGTAGGGGAGCGACCCCTTGGGCAAGGGTCGCTCCCCTTTGGGGGCACATGTATTTTACGTCGTTTCTGCCCCCCCTGGGGGCAGATTGGCCCTATTTTTAGGCCGATCTGCCCCCAAGGGGGGCAGAAAGCCACTAGACACCAGGGATTTTATTGTTGATTTGTATTTTTTGTGTTGGGGGGTGGCCCCTTGGGCAAGGGTCGCTCCCCTTTGGGGGCAAATGTATTTTACGTCGTTTCTGCCCCCCCTGGGGGCAGATTGGCCCTATTTTTAGGCCGATCTGCCCCCAAGGGGGGCAGAAAGCCACTAGACACCAGGGATTTTATTGTTGATTTGTATTTTTTGTGTTGGGGGGCGGCCCCTTGGGCAAGGGTCGCCCCCAGGGGCCCTCATGTATTTTTGGGCAGTTCTGCCCCCCTTGGGGGCAGAGAGGCCTATTTTTTTTAGGCCTTTCTGCCCCCAAGGGGGGCAGAATCCCAATAGCGCCAGAAATAGTATGGATGTATGTGTGCTTTGTGTTGGGGGGTGGCCCCTTGGGCAAGGGTCGCTCCCCCCAGGGGCGCAATGTATTTATTGTCGTTTCTGCCCCCCTTGGGGGCAGATTGGCCCTATTTTTAGGCCGATCTGCCCCCAAGGGGGGCAGAAAGCCACTAGACACCAGGGATTTTATTGTTGATTTTTATTTTTTGTGTTGGGGGGTGGCCCCTTGGGCAAGGGTCGCCCCCATGGGTCCACATGTATTTTTGGGCAGTTCTGCCCCCCTTGGGGGCAGAGAGGCCTATTTTTTTTAGGCCTTTCTGCCCCCAAGGGGGGCAGAATCCCAATAGCGCCAGAAAGATATGTTTGTATGTGTGCTTTGTGTTGGGGGGTGGCCCCTTGGGCAAGGGTCGCTCCCCCCGGGGGCACAATGTATTTATTGTCGTTTCTGCCCCCCTTGGGGGCAGATTGGCCCTATTTTTACGCCGATCTGCCCCCAAGGGGGGCAGAAAGCCACTAGACACCAGGGATTTTATTGTTGGTTTTTATTTTTTGTGTTGGGGGGCGGCCCCTTGGGCAAGGGTCGCCCCCAGGGGCCCACATGTATTTTTGGGCAGTTCTGCCCCCCTTGGGGGCAGATATGCCTATTTTTTAGGCCTTTCTGTCCCCAAGGGGGGCAGAATCCCCATAGCGCCAGGGATACTATGTGTGTGCTTTGTGTGGGGGTGTGGCCCCTTGGGCAAGGGTCGCCCCCCCCCCCAAAGGGTGCAATGTAATCTGGGCGATTTCTGCCCCCTCCCCTTGGGGGTAGATTGGCCTATTTTTTTTTAGGCCCATCTTCCCCCAAGCAGAGAAGACTAGACCCAGGGGAAAATGAAAAAATGGTTAGTGGCGGAGTGTTTGTCAACTGGCGAAGTATTTGCTTTTATGATAATAACAGTTTTTCTCCTTTTTGTTTTAGTTCAAAGCTTTTGCTGACTTTGCTGTGGCTTGTTGCAGTTTTGGCAGTAGTTGTCCTGCGGTTTGCGTAGTTGCATGTTTTAGGTAAGTAAATAAATTTACTCCAAGTGAGTATTGTTGCAATGCATGAATGACATGTTTGTAGGTGGTGTACTGAATGCAGGATTGTGTGTGAAATTGTCCTTAGAGTTATGCACAATGATTATTGTGTTGTCTTATGTCTAATTTGCTTTTTTTTTTCTCTTTTTAGTGGGATATCGTTGGTGATTGCTGTGGCTGTGCAGAGTAGTTGCTGGTGAGTCAAGCTTTTTCAGGCAAGTGAGCAGTATAGTTTTTGAGTTTATAATTCTTAGTGATAAACCTATACTTTGTTACTTATCTTACACAGTGCTGGTTGTTGGTGGTGTATTTGTCCAGTTAATTTTAGTAGGAAGGATCATGGCCAGCCGTAGGATGACCGCTCAGCAGGTTGTTAGTGTGCTTTTTGAGTCATCTTCTGACCATGAATATGAGACTGACTCTGCATCTGAGGCAGAGGAGGAAGTGCAGGATTCTGGAAGTGAATTTTCTGTCAGAGATGAATCATCTGATGATGAAGCCACTCTCAGTGCTGATGAAGGGCCTGTTTTAGAGGAGGACAGTGATGTGCCAATGGTGCAGGAGCCAGCGGCTGAAAGGCTTCCCATTGGAAGACCTGACGCATGGGTTGCACCAAACATGGAGCAGCCACAGTTGCCTGCGTTTACTGGTTTTCCAGGGTGTCGAGTTAATACGGAAAACTTTTTGCCCGTCAACTTTTTTGAGTTGTTTATGGACGATATATTTTTGGAAGAGATTGTTGAGCAGACTAATTTGTATGCAGAGCAGTTTTTGAGAGACAACGCTGCCAGACTTAGGCCACACTCTAGAGCTAGCCGGTGGATTCCCACAAATCTGGAAGAGTTGAAAAAGTTCTTGGGTTTAACTTTTTTGATGGGGCTGATAAGGAAGCCGTCGCTGTCTTCATATTGGTCTACTAGTCCCTTGATGGCAACTGCTATATTTCCTGCCATCATGAGTCGTAACCGGTATGAGCTTCTTCTTCGGATGTTGCATTTTGTAGATAATGCTTTAGCCTTGCCACGAGATCATCCTGATTCTGACCGTCTTTTTAAGATTAGACCTGTCCTTGATCATTTGGTAGATCGGTTTTCAGAGATCTATGTTCCAGGGAAAGAAATATCTGTAGATGAGTCTTTGGTCCTGTTCAAGGGTCGTTTGGTTTTTAGGCAGTACATTCCTAGCAAGAGGGCACGGTATGGAATTAAATTGTATATGCTGTCAGAAAGTAGTACAGGATATGTTTATAATTTCCGGGTCTACACTGGTAGGGATTCCAATATTGACCTCCCTGGTTGTCCTCCCACTTTTGGAGTTAGTGAGAAAATTGTGTGGGAACTTGGTAGACGACTGTTTAACAAAGGTCACCATTTATATGTAGATAACTTCTACACTGGAGTTCGGTTGTTCAAGGAGTTGTTCAGAGTGGACACTGTTGCTTGTGGCACAATCCGCTCTAATCGGAAAGGCTATCCAAAAGAGCTTGTCTGTAAAAAACTTGAGAAGGGACAGTGCAGTGCCTTGCGGAATGATGAGCTGCTAGCTCTGAAATTTGTAGACAAGAGGGATGTATACATGCTAAGCACCATCCATGATGAGAGTACTTCACCTGTGGCTGTTTGGGGTCAGGTTGCCGAAGTGCGCAAACCTGTGTGCATCTTAGACTATAATAAGCACATGGGTGGTGTTGATAGAGTAGATCAGAGGTTAGAACCTTACACTGCTGCTCGTAAGTCTTATGTGTGGTATAAGAAATTAGCGCTTCACTTGTTCCACTTGGCAACTTTTAATGCTTTTGTTGTGTTTAAGGATAGTTCTCCAGAGTCAAGGATGACATTTGTGAAATTTCAGGAGTCTATCATAGCTAGCCTTGTTGTGCTGGAACAGGCAAGAGTTCCTAGAGAAGCAGTGGTGGAGGATGTGGCTAGATTGAAAGATCGTCACTTTGCTGAGCACATTCCTCCCACGGCCAAAAAAAACTTTCCTGCTAAGAGATGTAGAGTCTGTGCTCGAAGAGGTATCAGGAAGGAGACTAGGATGTACTGCCCTGATTGTCCTTCAAAGCCTGGGCTGTGTGTGGGTGGCTGTTTCAGGAGCTACCACACACAGAAGAATTATTGGGAAATTCCGTGAGCGTAAACTGGTGTTTTATATTTTTATATGTTAGGTTTCACGGTTGGCATTAGTCATGTATTCAGTTAGAGCTTTTGTGTTTGTAGTTTTGAACTAATTTATGATTAGTGGTTTCTTTGTTGTTTAAAAACAAAAAAAGGGGGATGGCATGTGTAGAGTGGCGCTTGGCTGGCGGCGTGGGTGTGGTGGCGCTTGGCTGGCGGTGTGTGTGGGGTGGCGCTTGGCTGGCGGTGTGTGTGGGGTGGCGCTTGGCTGGCGGTGTGTGTGGGGTGGCGCTTGGCTGGCGGTGTGTGTGGGGTGGCGCTGGGCTTGCGGTGTGTGTGGGGTGGCGCTTGGCTGGTGGTGTGGGTGGGGTGGCGCTTGGCTGGTGGTGTGGCGCTTGGCTGGCAGTGCCGGCCAAACGCCAGTCCACACACTCATCAGCTGGTGTGATTGCTGTATCAGGCATGTGGGCGTATGAAAGTGATGGGCCCTTGACTGGCGCTGTCTGTGGATGCGAGTCTTGTAATGTGCTGGGCCCGTGGCTGGCGGCGTGAATGGTCTAGTGCATGTCATGTATGAAAGGTGTGTGAATGGACTGTAAAGCGGTTGGTGCCTTGTCGTGGCTTTACAGCTCACGAGCTGTGAGTCATTGGTTCAGTTTTTTGGCCTTTCAGTTATTACCAGTGCATTTCACTTTTGTGAAATCTCTTGTTAATAAAATTTGATCTACTGAACCATCACTCACCCTCGTGCCAAATCCAACCAGTATGTGTGGTACAAATGACAAAACCTGCTCCGCTGTAATCAGGCGTCGCAGCACACTTGAGACACGCTAGATGCCTCAGGTGGGACCCCGATGATGAAGCATGCCACCAACTTGGTTGGTGGGTGAGGGGTCTTCTTCACATAACCTAAGTGTGTTTCTTTTCACAATTTTAGTGTTTGGCACATCACGGATGTATGTGCACACATCAAAGTGATATATTCCATAAATACCTGTGTTTGGGGGGGAGGGCCCACCTATGTTTTTGGTCCTGGGTGCGGCCGTCATGTAGGGAAACCTACAAAATCCAGAAACATTTCAAAACTAGGCACCCCAAGGAGTCTAGGGAGGTGTGGCTTGTGTGGCTCCCCCAACATTTTCTTACCCAGACTCCTCTGTAAACCTCACAATTTGCATAAAAAAGCATATTTTCCTGATTTTTCTTAGTAGGATCACCGCTCCAGCACAAAATTCCTACTCCCCAGTTTTCCCCTCAGTCTCCCAAGTAAAATGACACCTCACTTATGTGGGTCCCCAAAGCAGAGTCCGTCTAAAGATGTATAAAAGAATATGCCCTTATAAACTTGCTGTGCTATCCCTTCTATCCCTTCAGGTTTTGGGCCTTATTATGTTGCAGGCACCTGGGCCACCCACACAAGTGAGGTATCATTTTTATCGCGAGACTTGGGGGAACGCTGGGTGGAAGGAAATTTGTGGCTCCTATCAGATTCCAGAACTTTCTGCCACAGAAATGTGAGGAACATGTGTTTTTTTAGCCAAATTTTGAGGTTTGCAAAGGATTCTGGGTAACAGAACCTGGTCCGAGCCCCGCAAGTCACCCCTCCTTGGATTCCCCTAGGTCTCTAGTTTTCAGAAATGCACAGGTTTGGTAGGTTTCCCTAGGCGCCGGGTGAGCTACAGGCCAAAATCCACAGGTAGGCACTGTTTTCTCCCAAAATTTTGGATGTGTCCACGTTGCGCTTTGGGGTGTTTCCTGTCGCAGGCGCTAGGCCTACCCACGCAAGTGAGGTATCATTTTTATCGGGAGACTTGGGGGAACGCTGGGTGGAAGGAAATTTGTAGCTCCTCTCAGATTCCAGAACTTTCTGCCACAGAAATGTGAAGAACATGTGTTTTTTTAGCCAAATTTTGAGGTTTGCAAAGGATTCTGGGTAACAGAACCTGGTCCGAGCCCCGCAAGTCACCCCTCCTTGGATTCCCCTAGGTCTCTAGTTTTCAGAAATGCACATGTTTGGTAGGTTTCCCTAGGTGGCGGCTGAGCTAGAGGCCAAAATCTACAGGTAGGCACTTCGCAAAAAACACCTCTGTTTTTTTCCAAAATTTAGGATGTGTCCACGTTGCGCTTTGGGGTGTTTCCTGTCGCCGGCGCTAGGCCTACCCACGCAAGTGAGGTATCATTTTTATCGGGAGACTTGGGGGAACGCTGGGTGGAAGGAAATCTGTAGCTCCTCTCAGATTCCAGAACTTTCTGCCACAGAAATGTGAGGAACATGTGTTTTTTTAGCCAAATTTTGAGGTTTGCAAAGGATTCTGGGTAACAGAACCTGGTCCGAGCCCCGCAAGTCACCCCTCCTTGGATTCCCCTAGGTCTCTAGTTTTCAGAAATGCACAGGTTTGGTAGGTTTCCCTAGGTGGCGGCTGAGCTAGAGGCCAAAATCTACAGGTAGGCACTTCGCAAAAAACACCTCTGTTTTTTTCCAAAATTTAGGATGTGTCCACGTTGCGCTTTGGGGTGTTTCCTGTCGCCGGCGCTAGGCCTACCCACGCAAGTGAGGTATCATTTTTATCGGGAGACTTGGGGGAACGCCGGGTGGAAGGAAATTTGTAGCTCCTCTCAGATTCCAGAACTTTCTGCCACAGAAATGTGAGGAACATGTGTTTTTTTAGCCAAATTTTGAGGTTTGCAAAGGATTCTGGGTAACAGAACCTGGTCCGAGCCCCGCAAGTCACCCCTCCTTGGATTCCCCTAGGTCTCTAGTTTTCAGAAATGCACAGGTTTGGTAGGTTTCCCTAGGTGCCGGCTGAGCTAGAGGCCAAAATCTACAGGTAGGCACTTCGCAAAAAACACCTCTGTTTTTTTCCAAAATTTAAGATGTGTCCGCGTTGCGCTTTGGGGTGTCTCCTGTCGCCGGCGCTAGGCGTACCCACGCAAGTGAGGTATCATTTTTATCGGGAGACTTGGGGGAACGCTGGGTGGAAGGAAATTTGTAGCTCCTCTCAGATTCCAGAACTTTCTGCCACAGAAATGAGAGGAACATGTGTTTTTTTAGCCAAATTTTGAGGTTTGCAAAGGATTCTGGGTAACAGAACCTGGTCCGAGCCCCGCAAGTCACCCCTCCTTGGATTCCCCTAGGTCTCTAGTTTTCAGAAATGCACAGGTTTGGTAGGTTTCCCTAGGTGCCGGCTGAGCTAGAGGCCAAAATCTACAGGTAGGCACTTCGCAAAAAACACCTCTGTTTTTTTCCAAAATTTAGGATGTGTCCACGTTGCGCTTTGGGGTGTTTCCTGTCGCCGGCGCTAGGCCTACCCACGCAAGTGAGGTATCATTTTTATCGGGAGACTTGGGGGAACGCTGGGTGGAAGGAAATTTGTAGCTCCTCTCAGATTCCAGAACTTTCTGCCACAGAAATGTGAGGAACATGTGTTTTTTTAGCCAAATTTTGAGGTTTGCAAAGGATTCTGGGTAACAGAACCTGGTCCGAGCCCCGCAAGTCACCCCTCCTTGGATTCCCCTAGGTCTCTAGTTTTCAGAAATGCACAGGTTTGGTATGTTTCCCTAGGTGCCGGCTGAGCTAGAGGCCAAAATCTACAGGTAGGCACTTCGCAAAAAACACCTCTGTTTTTTTCCAAAATTTAAGATGTGTCCGCGTTGCGCTTTGGGGTGTCTCCTGTCGCCGGCGCTAGGCGTACCCACGCAAGTGAGGTATCATTTTTATCGGGAGACTTGGGGGAACGCTGGGTGGAAGGAAATTTGTAGCTCCTCTCAGATTCCAGAACTTTCTGCCACAGAAATGAGAGGAACATGTGTTTTTTTAGCCAAATTTTGAGGTTTGCAAAGGATTCTGGGTAACAGAACCTGGTCCGAGCCCCGCAAGTCACCCCTCCTTGGATTCCCCTAGGTCTCTAGTTTTCAGAAATGCACAGGTTTGGTAGGTTTCCCTAGGTGCCGGCTGAGCTAGAGGCCAAAATCTACAGGTAGGCACTTCGCAAAAAACACCTCTGTTTTTTTCCAAAATGTAGGATGTGTCCACGTTGCGCTTTGGGGTGTTTCCTGTCGCCGGCGCTAGGCCTACCCACGCAAGTGAGGTATCATTTTTATCGGGAGACTTGGGGGAACGCTGGGTGGAAGGAAATTTGTAGCTCCTCTCAGATTCCAGAACTTTCTGCCACAGAAATGTGAGGAACATGTGTTTTTTTAGCCAAATTTTGAGGTTTGCAAAGGATTCTGGGTAACAGAACCTGGTCCGAGCCCCGCAAATCACCCCTCCTTGGATTCCCCTAGGTCTCTAGTTTTCAGAAATGCACAGGTTTGGTAGGTTTCCCTAGGTGCAGGCTGAGCTAGAGGCCAAAATCTACAGGTAGGCACTTCGCAAAAAACACCTCTGTTTTTTTCCAAAATTTAGGATGTGTCCACGTTGCGCTTTGGGGTGTTTCCTGTCGCCGGCGCTAGGCCTACCCACGCAAGTGAGGTATCATTTTTATCGCGAGACTTGGGGGAACGCTGGGTGGAAGGAAATTTGTGGCTCCTATCAGATTCCAGAACTTTCTGCCACAGAAATGTGAGGAACATGTGTTTTTTTAGCCAAATTTTGAGGTTTGCAAAGGATTCTGGGTAACAGAACCTGGTCCGAGCCCCGCAAGTCACCCCTCCTTGGATTCCCCTAGGTCTCTAGTTTTCAGAAATGCACAGGTTTGGTAGGTTTCCCTAGGCGCCGGGTGAGCTACAGGCCAAAATCCACAGGTAGGCACTGTTTTCTCCCAAAATTTTGGATGTGTCCACGTTGCGCTTTGGGGTGTTTCCTGTCGCAGGCGCTAGGCCTACCCACGCAAGTGAGGTATCATTTTTATCGGGAGACTTGGGGGAACGCTGGGTGGAAGGAAATTTGTAGCTCCTCTCAGATTCCAGAACTTTCTGCCACAGAAATGTGAAGAACATGTGTTTTTTTAGCCAAATTTTGAGGTTTGCAAAGGATTCTGGGTAACAGAACCTGGTCCGAGCCCCGCAAGTCACCCCTCCTTGGATTCCCCTAGGTCTCTAGTTTTCAGAAACGCACATGTTTGGTAGGTTTCCCTAGGTGGCGGCTGAGCTAGAGGCCAAAATCTACAGGTAGGCACTTCGCAAAAAACACCTCTGTTTTTTTCCAAAATTTAGGATGTGTCCACGTTGCGCTTTGGGGTGTTTTCTGTCGCCGGCGCTAGGCCTACCCACGCAAGTGAGGTATCATTTTTATCGGGAGACTTGGGGGAACGCTGGGTGGAAGGAAATCTGTAGCTCCTCTCAGATTCCAGAACTTTCTGCCACAGAAATGTGAGGAACATGTGTTTTTTTAGCCAAATTTTGAGGTTTGCAAAGGATTCTGGGTAACAGAACCTGGTCCGAGCCCCGCAAGTCACCCCTCCTTGGATTCCCCTAGGTCTCTAGTTTTCAGAAATGCACAGGTTTGGTAGGTTTCCCTAGGTGGCGGCTGAGCTAGAGGCCAAAATCTACAGGTAGGCACTTCGCAAAAAACACCTCTGTTTTTTTCCAAAATTTAGGATGTGTCCACGTTGCGCTTTGGGGTGTTTCCTGTCGCCGGCGCTAGGCCTACCCACGCAAGTGAGGTATCATTTTTATCGGGAGACTTGGGGGAACGCTGGGTGGAAGGAAATTTGTAGCTCCTCTCAGATTCCAGAACTTTCTGCCACAGAAATGTGAGGAACATGTGTTTTTTAAGCCAAATTTTGAGGTTTGCAAAGGATTCTGGGTAACAGAACCTGGTCCGAGCCCCGCAAGTCACCCCTCCTTGGATTCCCCTAGGTCTCTAGTTTTCAGAAATGCACAGGTTTGGTAGGTTTCCCTAGGTGCCGGCTGAGCTAGAGGCCAAAATCTACAGGTAGGCACTTCTCAAAAAACACCTCTGTTTTTTTCCAAAATTTAAGATGTGTCCGCGTTGCGCTTTGGGGTGTCTCCTGTCGCCGGCGCTAGGCGTACCCACGCAAGTGAGGTATCATTTTTATCGGGAGACTTGGGGGAACGCTGGGTGGAAGGAAATTTGTAGCTCCTCTCAGATTCCAGAACTTTCTGCCACAGAAATGAGAGGAACATGTGTTTTTTTAGCCAAATTTTGAGGTTTGCAAAGGATTCTGGGTAACAGAACCTGGTCCGAGCCCCGCAAGTCACCCCTCCTTGGATTCCCCTAGGTCTCTAGTTTTCAGAAATGCACAGGTTTGGTAGGTTTCCCTAGGTGCCGGCTGAGCTAGAGGCCAAAATCTACAGGTAGGCACTTCGCAAAAAACACCTCTGTTTTTTTCCAAAATGTAGGATGTGTCCACGTTGCGCTTTGGGGTGTTTCCTGTCGCCGGCGCTAGGCCTACCCACGCAAGTGAGGTATCATTTTTATCGGGAGACTTGGGGGAACGCTGGGTGGAAGGAAATTTGTAGCTCCTCTCAGATTCCAGAACTTTCTGCCACAGAAATGTGAGGAACATGTGTTTTTTTAGCCAAATTTTGAGGTTTGCAAAGGATTCTGGGTAACAGAACCTGGTCCGAGCCCCGCAAATCACCCCTCCTTGGATTCCCCTAGGTCTCTAGTTTTCAGAAATGCACAGGTTTGGTAGGTTTCCCTAGGTGCAGGCTGAGCTAGAGGCCAAAATCTACAGGTAGGCACTTCGCAAAAAACACCTCTGTTATTTTCCAAAATTTAGGATGTGTCCACGTTGCGCTTTGGGGTGTTTCCTGTCGCCGGCGCTAGGCCTACCCATGCAAGTGAGGTATCATTTTTATCGGGAGACTTGGGGGAACGCTGGGTGGAAGGAAATTTGTAGCTCCTTTCAGATTCCAGAACTTTCTGCCACAGAAATGTGAGGAACATGTGTTTTTTTAGCCAAATTTTGAGGTTTGCAAAGGATTCTGGGTAACAGAACCTGGTCCGAGCCCCGCAAGTCACCCCTCCTTGGATTCCCCTAGGTCTCTAGTTTTCAGAAATGCACAGGTTTGGTAGGTTTCCCTAGGTGCAGGCTGAGCTAGAGGCCAAAATCTACAGGTAGGCACTTCGCAAAAAACACCTCTGTTTTTTTCCAAAATTTAAGATGTGTCCGCGTTGCGCTTTGGGGTGTCTCCTGTCGCCGGCGCTAGGCCTACCCACGCAAGTGAGGTATCATTTTTATCGGGAGACTTGGGGGTACGCTGGGTGGAAGGAAATTTGTAGCTCCTCTCAGATTCCAGAACTTTCTGCCACAGAAATGTGAGGAACATGTGTTTTTTTAGCCAAATTTTGAGGTTTGCAAAGGATTCTGGGTAACAGAACCTGGTCCGAGCCCCGCAAATCACCCCTCCTTGGATTCCCCTAGGTCTCTAGTTTTCAGAAATGCACAGGTTTGGTAGGTTTCCCTAGGTGCAGGCTGAGCTAGAGGCCAAAATCTACAGGTAGGCACTTCGCAAAAAACACCTCTGTTTTTTTCCAAAATTTAGGATGTGTCCACGTTGCGCTTTGGGGTGTTTCCTGTCGCCGGCGCTAGGCCTACCCACGCAAGTGAGGTATCATTTTTATCGCGAGACTTGGGGGAACGCTGGGTGGAAGGAAATTTGTGGCTCCTATCAGATTCCAGAACTTTCTGCCACAGAAATGTGAGGAACATGTGTTTTTTTAGCCAAATTTTGAGGTTTGCAAAGGATTCTGGGTAACAGAACCTGGTCCGAGCCCCGCAAGTCACCCCTCCTTGGATTCCCCTAGGTCTCTAGTTTTCAGAAATGCACAGGTTTGGTAGGTTTCCCAAGGCGCCGGGTGAGCTACAGGCCAAAATCCACAGGTAGGCACTGTTTTCTCCCAAAATTTTGGATGTGTCCACGTTGCGCTTTGGGGTGTTTCCTGTCGCAGGCGCTAGGTCTACCCACGCAAGTGAGGTATCATTTTTATCGGGAGACTTGGGGGAACGCTGGGTGGAAGGAAATTTGTAGCTCCTCTCAGATTCCAGAACTTTCTGCCACAGAAATGTGAAGAACATGTGTTTTTTTAGCCAAATTTTGAGGTTTGCAAAGGATTCTGGGTAACAGAACCTGGTCCGAGCCCCGCAAGTCACCCCTCCTTGGATTCCCCTAGGTCTCTAGTTTTCAGAAATGCACATGTTTGGTAGGTTTCCCTAGGTGGCGGCTGAGCTAGAGGCCAAAATCTACAGGTAGGCACTTCGCAAAAAACACCTCTGTTTTTTTCCAAAATTTAGGATGTGTCCACGTTGCGCTTTGGGGTGTTTCCTGTCGCCGGCGCTAGGCCTACCCACGCAAGTGAGGTATCATTTTTATCGGGAGACTTGGGGGAACGCTGGGTGGAAGGAAATCTGTAGCTCCTCTCAGATTCCAGAACTTTCTGCCACAGAAATGTGAGGAACATGTGTTTTTTTAGCCAAATTTTGAGGTTTGCAAAGGATTCTGGGTAACAGAACCTGGTCCGAGCCCCGCAAGTCACCCCTCCTTGGATTCCCCTAGGTCTCTAGTTTTCAGAAATGCACAGGTTTGGTAGGTTTCCCTAGGTGGCGGCTGAGCTAGAGGCCAAAATCTACAGGTAGGCACTTCGCAAAAAACACCTCTGTTTTTTTCCAAAATTTAGGATGTGTCCACGTTGCGCTTTGGGGTGTTTCCTGTCGCCGGCGCTAGGCCTACCCACGCAAGTGAGGTATCATTTTTATCGGGAGACTTGGGGGAACGCTGGGTGGAAGGAAATTTGTAGCTCCTCTCAGATTCCAGAACTTTCTGCCACAGAAATGTGAGGAACATGTGTTTTTTTAGCCAAATTTTGAGGTTTGCAAAGGATTCTGGGTAACAGAACCTGGTCCGAGCCCCGCAAGTCACCCCTCCTTGGATTCCCCTAGGTCTCTAGTTTTCAGAAATGCACAGGTTTGGTAGGTTTCCCTAGGTGCCGGCTGAGCTAGAGGCCAAAATCTACAGGTAGGCACTTCGCAAAAAACACCTCTGTTTTTTTCCAAAATTTAGGATGTGTCCGCGTTGCGCTTTGGGGTGTCTCCTGTCACCGGCGCTAGGCGTACCCACGCAAGTGAGGTATCATTTTTATCGGGAGACTTGGGGGAACGCTGGGTGGAAGGAAATTTGTAGCTCCTCTCAGATTCCAGAACTTTCTGCCACAGAAATGAGAGGAACATGTGTTTTTTTAGCCAAATTTTGAGGTTTGCAAAGGATTCTGGGTAACAGAACCTGGTCCGAGCCCCGCAAGTCACCCCTCCTTGGATTCCCCTAGGTCTCTAGTTTTCAGAAATGCACAGGTTTGGTAGGTTTCCCTAGGTGCCGGCTGAGCTAGAGGCCAAAATCTACAGGTAGGCACTTCGCAAAAAACACCTCTGTTTTTTTCCAAAATGTAGGATGTGTCCACGTTGCGCTTTGGGGTGTTTCCTGTCGCCGGCGCTAGGCCTACCCACGCAAGTGAGGTATCATTTTTATCGGGAGACTTGGGGGAACGCTGGGTGGAAGGAAATTTGTAGCTCCTCTCAGATTCCAGAACTTTCTGCCACAGAAATGTGAGGAACATGTGTTTTTTTAGCCAAATTTTGAGGTTTGCAAAGGATTCTGGGTAACAGAACCTGGTCCGAGCCCCGCAAGTCACCCCTCCTTGGATTCCCCTAGGTCTCTAGTTTTCAGAAATGCACAGGTTTGGTAGGTTTCCCTAGGCGCCGGGTGAGCTACAGGCCAAAATCCACAGGTAGGCACTGTTTTCTCCCAAAATTTTGGATGTGTCCACGTTGCGCTTTGGGGTGTTTCCTGTCGCAGGCGCTAGGTCTACCCACGCAAGTGAGGTATCATTTTTATCGGGAGACTTGGGGGAACGCTGGGTGGAAGGAAATTTGTAGCTCCTCTCAGATTCCAGAACTTTCTGCCACAGAAATGTGAAGAACATGTGTTTTTTTAGCCAAATTTTGAGGTTTGCAAAGGATTCTGGGTAACAGAACCTGGTCCGAGCCCCGCAAGTCACCCCTCCTTGGATTCCCCTAGGTCTCTAGTTTTCAGAAATGCACATGTTTGGTAGGTTTCCCTAGGTGGCGGCTGAGCTAGAGGCCAAAATCTACAGGTAGGCACTTCGCAAAAAACACCTCTGTTTTTTTCCAAAATTTAGGATGTGTCCACGTTGCGCTTTGGGGTGTTTCCTGTCGCCGGCGCTAGGCCTACCCACGCAAGTGAGGTATCATTTTTATTGGGAGACTTGGGGGAACGCTGGGTGGAAGGAAATCTGTAGCTCCTCTCAGATTCCAGAACTTTCTGCCACAGAAATGTGAGGAACATGTGTTTTTTTAGCCAAATTTTGAGGTTTGCAAAGGATTCTGGGTAACAGAACCTGGTCCGAGCCCCGCAAGTCACCCCTCCTTGGATTCCCCTAGGTCTCTAGTTTTCAGAAATGCACAGGTTTGGTAGGTTTCCCTAGGTGGCGGCTGAGCTAGAGGCCAAAATCTACAGGTAGGCACTTCGCAAAAAACACCTCTGTTTTTTTCCAAAATTTAGGATGTGTCCACGTTGCGCTTTGGGGTGTTTCCTGTCGCCGGCGCTAGGCCTACCCACGCAAGTGAGGTATCATTTTTATCGGGAGACTTGGGGGAACGCTGGGTGGAAGGAAATTTGTAGCTCCTCTCAGATTCCAGAACTTTCTGCCACAGAAATGTGAGGAACATGTGTTTTTTTAGCCAAATTTTGAGGTTTGCAAAGGATTCTGGGTAACAGAACCTGGTCCGAGCCCCGCAAGTCACCCCTCCTTGGATTCCCCTAGGTCTCTAGTTTTCAGAAATGCACAGGTTTGGTAGGTTTCCCTAGGTGCCGGCTGAGCTAGAGGCCAAAATCTACAGGTAGGCACTTCGCAAAAAACACCTCTGTTTTTTTCCAAAATTTAGGATGTGTCCGCGTTGCGCTTTGGGGTGTCTCCTGTCACCGGCGCTAGGCGTACCCACGCAAGTGAGGTATCATTTTTATCGGGAGACTTGTGGGAACGCTGGGTGGAAGGAAATTTGTAGCTCCTCTCAGATTCCAGAACTTTCTGCCACAGAAATGAGAGGAACATGTGTTTTTTTAGCCAAATTTTGAGGTTTGCAAAGGATTCTGGGTAACAGAACCTGGTCCGAGCCCCGCAAGTCACCCCTCCTTGGATTCCCCTAGGTCTCTAGTTTTCAGAAATGCACAGGTTTGGTAGGTTTCCCTAGGTGCAGGCTGAGCTAGAGGCCAAAATCTACAGGTAGGCACTTCGCAAAAAACACCTCTGTTTTTTTCCAAAATTTAGGATGTGTCCACCTTGCGCTTTGGGGTGTTTCCTGTCGCCGGCGCTAGGCCTACCCACGCAAGTGAGGTATCATTTTTATCGCGAGACTTGGGGGAACGCTGGGTGGAAGGAAATTTGTGGCTCCTATCAGATTCCAGAACTTTCTGCCACAGAAATGTGAGGAACATGTGTTTTTTTAGCCAAATTTTGAGGTTTGCAAAGGATTCTGGGTAACAGAACCTGGTCCGAGCCCCGCAAGTCACCCCTCCTTGGATTCCCCTAGGTCTCTAGTTTTCAGAAATGCACAGGTTTGGTAGGTTTCCCTAGGCGCCGGGTGAGCTACAGGCCAAAATCCACAGGTAGGCACTGTTTTCTCCCAAAATTTTGGATGTGTCCACGTTGCGCTTTGGGGTGTTTCCTGTCGCAGGCGCTAGGTCTACCCACGCAAGTGAGGTATCATTTTTATCGGGAGACTTGGGGGAACGCTGGGTGGAAGGAAATTTGTAGCTCCTCTCAGATTCCAGAACTTTCTGCCACAGAAATGTGAAGAACATGTGTTTTTTTAGCCAAATTTTGAGGTTTGCAAAGGATTCTGGGTAACAGAACCTGGTCCGAGCCCCGCAAGTCACCCCTCCTTGGATTCCCCTAGGTCTCTAGTTTTCAGAAATGCACATGTTTGGTAGGTTTCCCTAGGTGGCGGCTGAGCTAGAGGCCAAAATCTACAGGTAGGCACTTCGCAAAAAACACCTCTGTTTTTTTCCAAAATTTAGGATGTGTCCACGTTGCGCTTTGGGGTGTTTCCTGTCGCCGGCGCTAGGCCTACCCACGCAAGTGAGGTATCATTTTTATCGGGAGACTTGGGGGAACGCTGGGTGGAAGGAAATCTGTAGCTCCTCTCAGATTCCAGAACTTTCTGCCACAGAAATGTGAGGAACATGTGTTTTTTTAGCCAAATTTTGAGGTTTGCAAAGGATTCTGGGTAACAGAACCTGGTCCGAGCCCCGCAAGTCACCCCTCCTTGGATTCCCCTAGGTCTCTAGTTTTCAGAAATGCACAGGTTTGGTAGGTTTCCCTAGATGGCGGCTGAGCTAGAGGCCAAAATCTACAGGTAGGCACTTCGCAAAAAACACTTCTGTTTTTTTCCAAAATTTAGGATGTGTCCACGTTGCGCTTTGGGGTGTTTCCTGTCGCCGGCGCTAGGCCTACCCACGCAAGTGAGGTATCATTTTTATCGGGAGACTTGGGGGAACGCTGGGTGGAAGGAAATTTGAGGATCCTCTCAGATTCCAGAACTTTCTGCCACAGAAATGTGAGGAACATGTGTTTTTTTAGCCAAATTTTGAGGTTTGCAAAGGATTCTGGGTAACAGAACCTGGTCCGAGCCCCGCAAGTCACCCCTCCGTGGATTCCCCTAGGTCTCTAGTTTTCAGAAATGCACAGGTTTGGTAGGTTTCCCTAGGTGCCGGCTGAGCTAGAGGCCAAAATCTACAGGTAGGCACTTCGCAAAAAACACCTCTGTTTTTTTCCAAAATTTAGGATGTGTCCGCGTTGCGCTTTGGGGTGTCTCCTGTCACCGGCGCTAGGCGTACCCACGCAAGTGAGGTATCATTTTTATCGGGAGACTTGGGGGAACGCTGGGTGGAAGGAAATTTGTAGCTCCTCTCAGATTCCAGAACTTTCTGCCACAGAAATGAGAGGAACATGTGTTTTTTTAGCCAAATTTTGAGGTTTGCAAAGGATTCTGGGTAACAGAACCTGGTCCGAGCCCCGCAAGTCACCCCTCCTTGGATTCCCCTAGGTCTCTAGTTTTCAGAAATGCACAGGTTTGGTAGGTTTCCCTAGGTGCCGGCTGAGCTAGAGGCCAAAATCTACAGGTAGGCACTTCGCAAAAAACACCTCTGTTTTTTTCCAAAATGTAGGATGTGTCCACGTTGCGCTTTGGGGTGTTTCCTGTCGCCGGCGCTAGGCCTACCCACGCAAGTGAGGTATCATTTTTATCGGGAGACTTGGGGGAACGCTGGGTGGAAGGAAATTTGTAGCTCCTCTCAGATTCCAGAACTTTCTGCCACAGAAATGTGACGAACATGTGTTTTTTTAGCCAAATTTTGAGGTTTGCAAAGGATTCTGGGTAACAGAACCTGGTCCGAGCCCCGCAAGTCACCCCTCCTTGGATTCCCCTAGGTCTCTAGTTTTCAGAAATGCACAGGTTTGGTAGGTTTCCCTAGGTGCAGGCTGAGCTAGAGGCCAAAATCTACAGGTAGGCACTTCGCAAAAAACACCTCTGTTTTTTTCCAAAATTTAGGATGTGTCCACGTTGCGCTTTGGGGTGTTTCCTGTCGCCGGCGCTAGGCCTACCCACGCAAGTGAGGTATCATTTTTATCGGGAGACTTGGGGGAACGCTGGGTGGAAGGAAATTTGTAGCTCCTCTCAGATTCCAGAACTTTCTGCCACAGAAATGTGAGGACATGTGTTTTTTTAGCCAAATTTTGAGGTTTGCAAAGGATTCTGGGTAACAGAACCTGGTCCGAGCCCCGCAAGTCACCCCTCCTTGGATTCCCCTAGGTCTCTCGTTTTCAGAAATGCACAGGTTTGGTAGGTTTCCCTAGGTGCCGGCTGAGCTAGAGGCCAAAATCTACAGGTAGGCACTTCGCAAAAAACACCTCTGTTTTTTTCCAAAATTTAGGATGTGTCCACGTTGCGCTTTGGGGTGTTTCCTGTCGCCGGCGCTAGGCCTACCCACGCAAGTGAGGTATCATTTTTATCGGTAGACTTGGGGGAACATAGATTAGCAAAACAAGTGCTATTGCCCCTTGTCTTTCTCTACATTTTTTCCTTCCAAATATAGGAGAGTGTGTAAAAAAGACATCTATTTGAGAAATTCCCTATAATTCACATGCTTGTATGGTCACCCCGGAATTCAGAGATGTGCAAATAACCACTGCTCCTCAGCACCTTATCTTGTGCCCTTTTTGGAAATGCAAAGGTTTTCTTGATAGCAATGTTTTACTCTTTATATTTCAGCAAATGAATTGCTGTATACCCGGTATAGAATGAAAACGCACTGCAGGGTGCAGCTCATTTATTGGCTCTGGGTTCCTCGGGTTCTTGATGAACCTACAAGCCCTATATATCCCCGCAACCAGAGGAGTCCAGCAGACGTAACGGTATATTGCTTTCCATAATCTGACATTGCAGGGAAAAGTTACAGAGTAAAACGTAGAGAAAAATTGATGTTTTTTTCACCTCAATTTCAATATTTTTCTCTTTCAGCTGTTATTTTCTGTAGGAAACCCTTGTAGGATCTACACAAATGACCCCTTGCTGAATTCAGAATTTTCTCTACTTTTCAGAAATGGTTAGGTTTCTGGGATCCAGCATTGGTTTCATGCCCATTCCTGTCACTGACTGGAAGGAGGCTGAAAGCACAAAAAATTGCAAAAATGGGGTATGCCCCAGTAAAATGCCAAAATTGTGTTGAAAAATTGGGTTTTCTGATTCAAGTCTGCCTGTTCCTGAAAGCTAGGAAGCTGCTGAGTTTAGCACTACAAACCCTTTGTTGATGCCATTTTCAGGGGGAAATCCACAAGCCTTCTTCTGCAGCCACTTTTTCCATTTTTTTTAAAAAAAACGAAATTTTCACTGTATTTTGGCCAATTTCTTGGCCTCCTTCAAGGGAACCCACAAAGTCTGGGTACCTCTAAAATCCCTAGGATGTTGGAAAAAAAGGACGCAAATTTGGCTTGGTTAGCTTATGTGGACAAAAAGTTATGAGGGCCTAAGCACGAACTGCCCCAAATAGGCAAAAAAAGGCCTGGCACAGGAGGGAAAAGGCCTGGCAGCGAAGTGGTTAAAGATTACAAAGTGTTGTTTGGCGGTATTTCACTTTTTTCTGCAAGCAATGTATGGGGGGTTATAGCACTTGATGACTTTGTATGATGTGGGTTGTTGTTCTAAAATGTTTAACTCCTTTAATTTTAGTGTTTGGAATTATTAATACTAACTTAATGCTGTTTTTGTCTCCTATACCAATGCCTACTTTGTCTGGTCATTGCATGAGAGTGTTTGTCATAGGCCACCATTTGTCTTTGTTCTCCATGCCATGTGGCCACAAGCCCTTTTTGAGTAGTCAAAACTATAGTCCTATACCTATGCATTTTTTTATTTCTATTGATCCAGCTTGTTGTTTGATGTGGTTGGTGGCCATTTTGTTGAGGCAGCCAGTAGTCCTGCATGTGTTCTTCTTTGTTGTGGTAGCCATGCCTCCTTGATGGCTATTGTTTAACCATATGGCTGGCACCCATTATGTGTAGGCAGCCAGTGTGCTTTAGGCCTGCATGTGTTCTTCTTTGTTGTGGTGGCCATGCCTCCTTGATTGTTGCTGTTTGACCATGTGGCTGGTGGCCATTTTATTGAGGCTTAGTAGGTCAATGCTTATTACTAAATGTACTATATGAGCAGTTTGTTATATTTTATTACATACAATATTTTGCAATTTTCACCTCCACCACTCCTTGCATCCCAAATCCCTGTGGTTGTTCATGCTAGTCCCGTTCCCCTAGTACATCAGCAATTGCAATCTTTTTAAACATTTTTTATCCTTTTCTTCAAATGTTTTTTAGAACCTTTATTGTATTACATTTTATAATATCAGTCTAATAATAATAATATCTAAATATTTTTTTAAAACTTTTTTTATTGCTTTTTGATTTCTTTAAATAAATTGCATTTTTTTTTCTCCTATTTTCCCCATTAGCCCCATGTCTGCCATAGGCGTACAGTTGCACTACATTACGTGACAGTACACTATTCAAGGATTACTATTATTCCATTTGTCAGCAGCTCCACCCTGAGTGCTACATGCCAACAGACAGATACATCTAACAGTTACATTCTGTATGTTGTAGTTGTTGCTCTTTCTTATCCTTCATGACCGTTTTGTACATGATAATGAAAGTTAATGTTGGCGTGTTATTTTTACGAATGGATACACTGTATTTCATAAATACTTATTTGTTTATTTAAGTGACCATTCTATGATATTGTTTGTTTCTACTACTAATGCAACTGCAACAACAATGACAAGTTTCACTGATCCTTCTTGCATGTTTGCTTTTAGGTGCACAAACAGAAAGAGACATTACACAGTACTGCCAGATAAAAGGCCTGTGCTTGACGTGATGCATGACCACACTCACAACTACACGGGCATCTCTTCAGGTGGTGAAGCTAAGTGCTACTGCCAACTGACAGTTTCCAGATGGCCCCAAAGAAAACTGCTACCAAGAAAGTGGCCAGCCTTAAGAAGAAGCTTCCCACCACTGGCAAAGACATGCACCAGCCTCTGGGGAGGAATCTAGGAGCACCACTTCTGCATCAGCTGCCCCATTCCAAAGTAGTCCCAAGCCCATGTCTGGTACAGAGGCAGCCCTCTCTAATCACAAGTACGCCGACGAGCAGTGACGTTGAATTATCTCTTTCTCAAAGTAGAACCCAATCATTGCTGGAAACTCAGGCCAGTGAACGACAACAGCCACACCCGGCAATAGCAGTTCCTCCCAAAGTTGGCGCACATCAGGATGTTGAGCTTCATGCAGAGGAAGCCGAAGAAGCCCCTCTTTCACAAGATCCACTGTCTTCCAGATCTCTGCCATCTTCTTCCTCAAGCCCCCTTCTGATGATCTAGACTCCACTTGGATGTCACCTCAGTTTGAGACACACCAGGAGAGGCAAGGAGTGAAAAGGAAGGTTCCTGAAAGCCTTAAAGTTATGGATGAAGAAGAGAAGGATGAATGAGTCTGACGATGAGCCAGTCATCATGGATGTTAGTCCAGCCCCAGTGGTGTGAAACATTACCCCATCTTCTCAACCTGCTTCGAGAGATGTGGCAGCGATGCCACCACCTCCACCAGCTTCTATATCCACAAGGCCTAGGGTGACCTACATCCTCCACACCCACCTCAGAAGAAGAAGGCACTGCAGAGAAGCAAACATCATCAAAACAACATCCACCGACCGCCACTTCTTCAGACATTGGCAGAAGCACCAGTGTTAGAAAGTTGACCTTCCCAGTTTGGGACTTCTTTACGATTAGTGAAAAGGAGCCAAACATTGCCATATGCTCCATTTGCTGAGCAAGTCTTAGGTGGTCATTATGATGTTGGAGGTAATGACCACACAGCTGGCGGTGGCGGTAATTACCACTGACGGCGTGGTGGTTCAGACCACCCTATAAAGATAACAGTAGTGAACTGGCTGGAAAACAGCCAGTTCACAACTACCCATCGCCAGGCCAGAATCAACTGCAGGGCCGATGGTAGCCACTTTCGACCCGGCGGTGGAGGCCAGACCGCCAGTGGGATAATGATCCCATTTCCACCATGGATTTTCTGGCGGGATAACCTGCCAGGTAGTCCCTGGCGGAAAGCATACAGGTGACAGGAATTTTCATTCCTGTCATCTGTATGTGACGCACCAGGCCCCCTGCCACAATCCCACCTACCCCCAAGTCCCTAGACCTCCCCGAACCCTGAAAATCAATTCCCCATCCCTCCTCCCTCCAATCTCCATGTTGGCTCTCCACAACCCCCCTCAAAATCCCCCTCTCCCCCACCTCCGTGCAGGTTCCCCCAACCCCCACATACATATGCACCCATATACTGAAATATACACACATGCATTCATACACGCAGACACAAATCCCCCCTTCACAAACACACATGCACATCCCCATGCACGCACTCACTCACTCAAAACACACCCCACACACCCCTTATCCCTCCCTCTCTGCCAGCACTTACCTGTTCCGTGGTGCTGCTCCCAGAGGGAATGGGCTCCTAGGATGCTGCTCCACCAGCATTGCTGCGTCTCCATACACTGCCATGCCTAAAACTGCATCATTATAGGCGTGGCAGTGTCTGGACTGACGGGCAGTGAGGGTGGAGCAGGATCCACCCTCACCACTGACCGCCAGCATGGTGTCTGGTGGCCCTCACCGTCATCAATGGCAGTGAGGTTCCAGGTGTCATTATCCTTAGCTTATCCATTAATACAAGGCTTTAAAGAGACATTGCGTCATTGTTGGACTTTTGCTTATGCAGGGTCATCCCCAGTCTTTTTTGCCTCCTGCCTCCTATTTTTTTCTGACATGTTGCTGTTGGCTTTTCAACTCTGAGCACTTTACCACTGCTAACCAGTGCTAAAGTGCATATGCTCTCCTGTTTAAATTGTATGTAAGTGGTTTATCCATGATTGGCATATTTGATTTACTAGTAAGTCCCTAGTAAGGTGCACTAGAGGTGCCAGGGCCTGTAAATCAAATGCTACTAGTGGGCCTGCAGCACTGGTTGTGCCACCCACATAAGTAGCTCTGTAATCATGTCTCAGACCTGCCACTGCAGTGTCTGTATGTGTAATTTTACACTGTAAATTCGACTTGGCAAGTGTACCCACTTGCCAGGTCTAAACCTTCCCTTTCCTTACATGTAAGGCACCCCTAAGGTAGGCCCTAGGTAGCCCCAAGGGCAGGGTGCAGTGTATGGATAAGGTAGGACATATAGTAATGTGGTTTATATGTCCTAACAGTGAAATACTGCCAATTTCGTTTTCACTGTTGCAAGGTCTGTCTCTCTCTCATAGGATAATATGGGGGCTACCTTTAAATATGATTAAAGTGTAGATTCCCCTAGAGAGTAGATGGACATGTGGAGTTTGGGATCCCTGAACTCACAATTTAAAAATACATCTTTTAGTAAAGTTGATTTTAAGATTGTGAGTTTGGAAATGCCACTTTTAGAAAGTGAGCATTTTCTTGCTTAAACCATTCTGTGACTCTGCCTTGTTTGTGGATTCCCTGTCTGGGTCAGTTTGACAGTTGGGTTGTTTTTCACCTCACACCAGACAGTGACACAAAGGGAGCTGGGGTGTGATCTGCATTTCCTGATTAGCCATCTCTGCTAGGAGGGAGGGGTGGAGTGGTCACTCTCATCTGAAAGGACTGTGCCTGCCTCTGACAATGCTGTCTCCAGCCCCCTGGTGTGTGTCTGAGGCCTTGCCTGGGCAAGGCAGGATTTCACAAGAAGGTGTGAGTCCCCTTTGAAGAAAGGTGACTTCAAAGACTAAAATGGGTATAAGAAGGGCACCCAAACTTACAAACTTTAGAAACACTTCTGGAATCAAGAGGAACCTCTGCCTAGAGAAGAGCGGATCGCTGAGGAAAACGTGCTGCCCTGCCTGTGACTGTGCTTTGTGGAGCTTTCCTGCAGTGCTGCTTCTGCCAGAGTAAGAGGGCAAAGACTGGACTTTGTGTGCCTTCCATCTTGAAGAAGAAATCTCCAAGGGCTTGATGTAGAGCTTGCCTCCTGTTGTTGAAGTCTCAGAGATAGCAAAGACTTCTTCCTGCCAGCACCTGGAGTCTCTGGAGAGACCCCTACTCTGCTCTGTGGTGCCCTTCCAGTTCCTGGGACCCTGAAAGGAGAGGCTGGCAGCCTAAGGACAAAAATACACGCACCGAGCACCGTGCGGAGAAAAGATCGACGCAAATCCGATCGCGGCTGAGAAAACGACGCGACGCCGGTTCCGCAGCTGAGAAACGACGCCGCAGGAAACGCGACCGAAAAACCGACGCCCGGAGCAGGAGAAACGACGCACAGCATCGCTGACGGAGGCTGAGAGATCGCACCCTGCGCCGCGGGACTTTCGGATCGTCGTGTGGCTGGCTTTTTCAACGCGCACCGCCGTGCCGAGTTGTTTTCGACGCACACAGCCGTGCAGGGTTACTTTCGACGCACACCGCCCGTGCGGGGTTATTTTTGACGCAAACCAGGTACATTTTCACGCTAGCAGCGCTAGTGTGGTGTTACAACTACCTAAAGACTCTTTTTATTTTAAACCTTTAAAAAATCATAACTTGACTTGTGTATGTTGGATTTTTGTCGTTTTGGTCTTGTTTTGTCTAGATAAATATTTCCTATTTTTCTAAACTGGTGTCGTGTCATTTTGTAGTGTTTTCATTAAGTTACTGTGTGTGTTGGTACAAATACTTTACGCCCAGCACTCTGAGGTTAAGCCTACTGCTCTGCCAAGCTACCAAGGGGGTAAGCAGGGGTTAGCTGAGGGTGATTCTCTTTTATCCTAACTAGAGTGAGGGTCCTTGCTTGAACAGGGGGTAACCTGACTATCAACCAGAGACCCCATTTCTAACATTGGTGACCAGCGGTCGGGATTTGGACTTGTATTTGTACTTGACATACAGTAATTAAGTGTACACTACTGTTTTGATCTCAGACCACTACGTGACCACATACTACTTGTTTGGTGATCTTTTGATTTTTCTCTTAAGGACTCTTTTTATTCTACTTCCATGATTTTGCTGATCCCTTGACTGATTCTTTTTACTTCATTGGGAAATTATTTTTTTCTGCCTTTTGGAACTTTGCACTTGTGACCATCATGTCTCAATCTGGAGATGCAACAGCTGGAGCTCTTTTTGAAATGGAGAAACTGAAGGAGTACTCAGTTGCTCAATTGAAACAGTTCCTTAAAGATCTTGACTGTCCCACTGAGAGCTCCACCAGGGAGGGGGAGCTGCAACAGGCACAGAGGGCCTGGGTGACAATCAAGAAGGCTGGAAGGCACACAGAGGAGGAGAATATGGGGGGGGAAGTGCAGAGGATACACAGTGGTGTAGTGGAGGAACCTGTTACGCCTGGGGGGAGGGTCCCCAGGAGGGATGGCAGGGTGTCACCCAAGGGTCTGACTCCTGAAGAGTTACAGGACAGACAGGCAGAGAGGGAGTACCAATGGGAGCTGAAAAAGCTCGATTGGGAGTTGGAAGAAAGGAGGAGGAACTTAGAGATTAAAAAAATGATTTATGCTTACGAGCTTAAATTGAAAGAGCTGGAAGTCATGAGGGCTGAGTCCAGCTGGAATGGTGGCAGCAACAATTGTATATCCAGTGATGCTGCAGAAGTGCACATGCCCAGAGAGGTGGTGCCCTACTTGAAGGAGGGAGTTAACACACGCCAGGAGGTTCAGGGGTATGAGGTAGCTCCAGAGATGCACAGGGTCCCTGAGGTGGATTGGGGAACTGGCATGGGGAGTCATATTCCTACTGGTGGGAGGGACACTCTACTGACTCTAGGTGAGAGTGACAGGGAGAGGGATTCCCCCCAGGTAGAAGTCCTGGTTATGGAGTGTGAAAACATCCCAGAAGAGTGTGGGTTGAGTGTCAGGGACAGTCAGGTACTGTCTCACCAGTCTCAGGAGGGTGATGTGGGGTGCTTTTTCAAAGCAGAGTCACTGGATGGTTGGGTGAAGGGTACTTTGGTTAATTCATGCGAGGGGCTGAGTGATGTAATTGCTGGAGAGCATATGTCTAGTCCTTATTTTCCAGAGCTATGCCAACACCAGGTGGAGTGTGAGTTCTCTGACCCCAGGGAGCTTACAATGGAGGCAGACTTCTGGGTGAGTACCAGAGAGTCTGAAGAGGCATTTGGGGGTGCTCCTGAGAGGAGTGGTCTAGGTAGTTCCCAACCAGGTGAGGTAGGGAAGGATTGTAGTGTCCCAGGTAGGTCCCAGTGTAGTGGGATGGGTGAGGGACCCCATGTCCAGTCTCAGAGGAGAGGGAATGGGGATGGGTTGAGGCCCAAGGTGCCCGAGATCCGGTCCCAGGTCCTGGAGGGTTCCCTGCGGGAACACCAGGAGGGGAGCCTAGCCTGTACCATAGGGCCATCTGTTGAGGGAGACCCCACAGTGTCAGGAGAACTTGGGGGGGCGGCTGTAGCCAGCGTCCCACCAGTTCTGGTGTCTGGCAGTACCACTCCTAGTGAGGGGGTGCAGAAGTCCAGACAGAGGGTTGAGAGGGGGTTGCGGACCCCAGTGGAGAACCTGGAGGGTCAGGGGTCAGCTCTGAGAGCAGAGCCCCCCATGAATGACCTTGGTGAGACCATTTCTGGGTTGGGGGGAATCCAGACTCTGTCAGATGGGCAGAGGTCAGGGGACCTGCGCCAGCCAGACTCTTGTGTGGCCCTTCGGGACAGTGTGTCCCTTGAGGGGGGTAAGTGTGCCCCCCTGGAAGTCCTGGTGTGCCAGGCAGTGGTTCAACCGCAGGGTGGTGACCCTAGGTTGGATGACCAGGTTCAGAGGGTAAACTCTGACCTGGTAGGGGGTAGGTATGCCCCCCAGGAAGTCATGGTTTGCCAGGCAGTGATCCCGTCTGTGGGTACAGACCCTGGATTGGGAGGCCAGGTTAAGGGTGTCCCCCCTGACCTGGAGGAAGGGGCCACTGCTAACAGTGCCCCTACCATGTTGTCTTCTGGGGGGGCCACTCCTAGTTGGGTGGTTCAGGACCCCAGAAGAGAGGGCAGGGGGAGGGAAGCCTCACCCCTGGCCCTGGTCCAACCTGAAGGTACAGACCCCAGGTTGGAGGATCAGTTGCAGGTTAACATCCCTGCACTGGTGGAAGAATTGTGCAGGACTGCTTCTACAAGCACCCTGACAGTTTTTGACTCTGGGGGTGCCGCTTCTGCAGGGAGGTTACAGAGCCCCAGAGGGGAGGACCAGGGTCAGGTTGTCATCCCTGACCTGGTGGAAGAGAGAGTGGTCAAAGGGTGCCAGGCACCTGGGGCTACCACCCCCCACTCTCCACAGTCACAGTGGTTAGAGAGGCCTGAGGTCGGGCTCTCATCCCTGACAGTTGTCTGGGGCCACTGTGGCTTGCTGTCCTGGTGGACAGAGTTGCCCCTGGGGGGGGGAGGACGAGAGTCACACCCCGGGGGTGGAGTGGGCAACACCACTGTGTTGGCCCTGGTGGTACTATCTGCCCATTGCAATACATCTGTGAGCAAAGTAAAGTTAGGTGTTACACAGATGGTGTCTGTAGATGTGGAGAAGGGTTCCCCATGGGTTAGCTTAGTGGGCCCTGAGAGAATGGACAGAGGGATCCAACTGGAGTCAGGAAGGCGTAGAACTGGAACATGCCCCTGCTGTTGTGGGCCTGGGTCCCTGTTCTATCGCCCCAATCAGGGAAGTACATCAAGGTATTGATTGTTCTCCCCTGGCTTTAGGCTGGTAGGGGGTCGTGTTGGACTTTTGCTTATGCAGGGTCATCCCCAGTCTTTTTTGCCTCCTGCCTCCTATTTTTTTCTGACATGTTGCTGTTGGCTTTTCAACTCTGAGCACTTTACCACTGCTAACCAGTGCTAAAGTGCATATGCTCTCCTGTTTAAATTGTATGTAAGTGGTTTATCCATGATTGGCATATTTGATTTACTAGTAAGTCCCTAGTAAGGTGCACTAGAGGTGCCAGGGCCTGTAAATCAAATGCTACTAGTGGGCCTGCAGCACTGGTTGTGCCACCCACATAAGTAGCTCTGTAATCATGTCTCAGACCTGCCACTGCAGTGTCTGTATGTGTAATTTTACACTGTAAATTCGACTTGGCAAGTGTACCCACTTGCCAGGTCTAAACCTTCCCTTTCCTTACATGTAAGGCACCCCTAAGGTAGGCCCTAGGTAGCCCCAAGGGCAGGGTGCAGTGTATGGATAAGGTAGGACATATAGTAATGTGGTTTATATGTCCTAACAGTGAAATACTGCCAATTTCGTTTTCACTGTTGCAAGGTCTGTCTCTCTCTCATAGGATAATATGGGGGCTACCTTTAAATATGATTAAAGTGTAGATTCCCCTAGAGAGTAGATGGACATGTGGAGTTTGGGATCCCTGAACTCACAATTTAAAAATACATCTTTTAGTAAAGTTGATTTTAAGATTGTGAGTTTGGAAATGCCACTTTTAGAAAGTGAGCATTTTCTTGCTTAAACCATTCTGTGACTCTGCCTTGTTTGTGGATTCCCTGTCTGGGTCAGTTTGACAGTTGGGTTGTTTTTCACCTCACACCAGACAGTGACACAAAGGGAGCTGGGGTGTGATCTGCATTTCCTGATTAGCCATCTCTGCTAGGAGGGAGGGGTGGAGTGGTCACTCTCATCTGAAAGGACTGTGCCTGCCTCTGACAATGCTGTCTCCAGCCCCCTGGTGTGTGTCTGAGGCCTTGCCTGGGCAAGGCAGGATTTCACAAGAAGGTGTGAGTCCCCTTTGAAGAAAGGTGACTTCAAAGACTAAAATGGGTATAAGAAGGGCACCCAAACTTACAAACTTTAGAAACACTTCTGGAATCAAGAGGAACCTCTGCCTGGAGAAGAGCGGATCGCTGAGGAAAACGTGCTGCCCTGCCTGTGACTGTGCTTTGTGGAGCTTTCCTGCAGTGCTGCTTCTGCCAGAGTAAGAGGGCAAAGACTGGACTTTGTGTGCCTTCCATCTTGAAGAAGAAATCTCCAAGGGCTTGATGTAGAGCTTGCCTCCTGTTGTTGAAGTCTCAGGGATAGCAAAGACTTCTTCCTGCCAGCACCTGGAGTCTCTGGAGAGACCCCTACTCTGCTCTGTGGTGCCCTTCCAGTTCCTGGGACCCTGAAAGGAGATGCTGGCAGCCTAAGGACAAAAATACACGCACCGAGCACCGTGCGGAGAAAAGATCGACGCGAATCCGATCGCGGCTGAGAAAACGACGCAACGCCGGTTCCGCAGCTGAGAAACGACGCCGCAGGAAACGCGACCGAAAAACCGACGCCCGGAGCAGGAGAAACGACGCGCAGCATCGCTGACGGAGGCTGAGAGATCGCACCCTGCGCCGCGGGACTTTCGGATCGTCGTGTGGCTGGCTTTTTCAACGCGCACCGCCGTGCCGAGTTGTTTTCGACGCACACAGCCGTGCAGGGTTACTTTCGACGCACACCGCCCGTGCGGGGTTATTTTTGACGCAAACCAGGTACATTTTCACGCTAGCAGCGCTAGTGTGGTGTTACAACTACCTAAAGACTCTTTTTATTTTAAACCTTTAAAAAATCATAACTTGACTTGTGTATGTTGGATTTTTGTCGTTTTGGTCTTGTTTTGTCTAGATAAATATTTCCTATTTTTCTAAACTGGTGTCGTGTCATTTTGTAGTGTTTTCATTAAGTTACTGTGTGTGTTGGTACAAATACTTTACGCCCAGCACTCTGAGGTTAAGCCTACTGCTCTGCCAAGCTACCAAGGGGGTAAGCAGGGGTTAGCTGAGGGTGATTCTCTTTTATCCTAACTAGAGTGAGGGTCCTTGCTTGAACAGGGGGTAACCTGACTGTCAACCAGAGACCCCATTTCTAACAGTCATCAAAACATCACATCTGTGTCACAATTCTTGACCCACAGTACAAACAATTACTGGCCACTTTCATTCCTTTTTCAGATGGGAATGTTTCAACCTACAAAACATGGATTGGTTAGCAAGTCAGAGACCTAGAAAAAGAACTGTATGAAAGTACCATCTTGCCTGGCATGTTACCCCCATATTTCACTGTATATATGTTGTTTTAGTTGTATGTGTTACTAGGACCCTGCCAGCCAGGGCCCCAGTGCTCATAAGTGTGCCCTGTATGTGTTACCTGTGTTATGACTAACTGTCTCACTGAGGATCTGCTATCCAGAACCTCAGTGGTTATGCTCTCTCATTCTCTTTCCAAATTGTCACTATCAGGCTAGTGACCAATTTCACCAATTTAAATTGGCATACTGGAACACCCTTATAATTCCCTAGTATATGGTACTTAGGTACCCAGGGTATTGGGGTTCCAGGAGATCCCTATGGGCTGCAGCATTTCTTGTGCCACCCATAGGGAGATCTGACAATTCATACACAGGCCTGCCAGTGCAGCCTGAGAGAAATAACGTACACGTTATTTCACAGCCATTTACCACTGCACTTAAGTAACTTATAAGTCACCTATATGTCTAACCTTTACCTGGTAAAGGTTGGGTGCTAAGTTACTTAGTGTGTGGGCACCCTGGCACTAGCCAAGGTGCTCCCATATGGTTCAGGGCAAATTCCCCGGACTTTGTGACTGCGGGGACACCATTACACGCGTGCACTATACATATGTCACAACATATGTATAGCGTCACAATGGTAACTCCAAACATGGCCATGTAACATGTCTAGGATCATGGAATTGTCACCCCAATGCCATTCTGGCATTGGGGAGACAATTCCATGATCCCCCGAGTCTCTAGCACAGACCCGGGTACTGCCAAACTACCTTTCCTGGGGTTTCACTGCAGCTGCTGCTGCTGTCAACCCCTCAGACAGGTTTCTTCCCTCCTGGGGTCCAGCCAGGCTTGGCCCAGGAAGGCAGAACAGAGGACTTCCTCAGAGAGAGGGTGTTACACCCTCTCCCTTTGGAAAAAGGTGTCAGGGCTGGGGAGGAGTAGCCTCCCCCAGCCTCTGGAAATGCTTTGATGGGCACAGATGGTGCCCATCTCTGCATAAGCCAGTCTGCACCGGTTCAGGGATCCCTCAGCCCTGCTCTGGTGCGATACTGGACAAAGGAAAGGGGAGTGACCACTCCCCTGCCCTGCACCTCCCCTGGGAGGTGCCCAGAGCTCCTCCAGTGTGCTCCAGACCTCTGCCATCTTGGAAACAGAGGTGCTGCTGGCACACTGGACTGCTCTGAGTGGCCAGTGCCAGCAGGTGACGTCAGAGACTCCTTCTGATAGGCTCCTTCAGGTGTTGCTAGCCTATCCTCTCTCATAGGTAGCCAAACCTCCTTTTCTGGCTATTAAGGGTCTCTGCTTTGGGGAATTCCTAAGATAACGAATGCATGAGCTCATCAGAGTTCCTCTGCATCTCTCTCTTCACCTTCTGCCAAGGAATCGACTGCTGACCGCGCTGGAAGCCTGCAAAACTGCAACAAAGTAGCAAAGACGACTACTGCGACCTTGTAACGCTGATACTGCCGCCTTCTCGACTGTTTTCCTGGTGGTGCATGCTGTGGGGGTAGTCTGCCTCCTCTCTGCACTAGAAGCTCCGAAGAAATCTCCCGTGGGTCGACGGAATCTTCCCCCTGCAATCGCAGGCACCAAAGAACTGCATCACCAGTCCTCTGGGTCTCCTCTCAGCACGACGAGCGAGGTCCCTTGAACCCAGCAACTCTGTCCAAGTGACTCCCACAGTCCAGTGACTCTTCAGTCCAAGTTTGGTGGAGGTAAGTCCTTGCCTCCCCACGCTAGACTGCATTGCTGGGAACCGCGTGTTGTGCAGCTACTCTGGCTCCTGTGCACTCTTTGAGGATTTCCTTTGTGCACAGCCAAGCCTGGGTCCCCGGCACTCTAACCTGCATTGCACAACCTCCTGAGTTGTCCTCCGGCGTCGTGGGACCCTCTTGTGCAACTTTGGGTGAGCTCTGGTTCACTCCACTTCGTAGTGCCTGTTCTGGCACTTCCGCGGGTGCTGCTTGCTTCTGAGTGGGCTCTTTGTCTTGCTGGACCCCCCCTCTGTCTCCTCACGCAATTGGCGACATCCTGGTCTCTCCTGGGCCACAGCAGCATTCAAAAACCTTATCCGCAAGCTTTGCAGCTAGCAAGGCTTTTTGGCGGTCTTTCTGCACGAAAACACCTCTGCACAACTCTGCACGACGTGGGACATCCATCCTCCAAAGGGGAAGTTTCTAGCCCTTGTCGTTCTTGCAGAATCCACAGCTTCTACTATCCAGTGGCAGCTTCTTTGCACCCACAGCTGGCATTTCCTGGGCATCTGCCCACTCCCGACTTGATCGTGACTTTTGGACTTGGTCCCCCTGTTCCACAGGTACTCTCGTCTGGAAATCCATCATTGTTGCATTGCTGGTGTTGGTCTTTCCTGCAGAATTCCCCTATCACGACTTCTGTGCTCTTTGGCGAACTTAGGTGCATTTTGCACCCACTTTTCAGGGTCTTGGGGTGGGCTATTTTTCTAACCCTCACTGTTTTCTTACAGTCCCAGCGACCCTCTACAAGGTCACATAGGTTTGGGGTCCATTCGTGGTTCGCATTCCACTTCTAGAGTATATGGTTTGTGTTGCCCCTATCCCTATGTGCCCCCATTGCATTCTATTGTGACTATACATTGTTTGCACTGTTTTCTATTGCTATTACTGCATATTTTGGTATTGTGTACATATATCTTGTGTATATTTGCTATCCTCATACTGAGGGTACTCACTGAGATACTTTGGCATATTGTCATAAAAATAAAGTATCTTTATTTTTAGTATATCTGTGTATTGTGTTTTCTTATGATATTGTGCAAGTGACACTAGTGGTACTGTAGGAGCTTCACTCGTCTCCTAGTTCAGCCTAAGCTGCTCTGCTAAGCTACCTTTTCTATCAGCCTAAGCTGCTAGACACCCCTATACACTAATAAGGGATACCTGGGCCTGGTGCAAGGTGTAAGTACCCCTTGGTACTCACTACAAGCCAGTCCAGCCTCCTACAAGAACGGCTAGAAATTAGAGGACCACTCACAGGCAGAGGTTGTGGGATGCAGCCTACAACTTCCATAAAACCTGCGGACAGTGCTGTTGGCTCATAGCAGCGAACATCAACACCAGCAACAACAACAAGAGCAGCAGTCCCAAAATCTGCATTTGATTGGTTTTTAAAGGTAGGGCTTAAGTCTACTGCAGAGGCAAAGGCAAAAGAGCTCAATCAAGGTGGAGCACCAATGACTATTGAGCGGGTGGTCCAGGCCTACCTGGATGACCCAACGGAGGTCTAGCTGGAAAAAAAACATTGTTGAATTGCTATGGGAAGAGGCGCCAATAGACAGTTCTCAGCAGGCTGGCAATGATGTATCTGGCTTGTCCTGTAGCCAGTGTGTCTGCTTAGTGTGTATTCAGTGAAGCTGGTGCAGTTGTGACAGTGAGAAGGAACAGTATCCCGCCCAAAAACATTGAGCGATTGACCATGATCAAAATGAATCAGCACTTTATACCACCAAATCCCAGCATACCTGAAGTACAACAGGAGGTGGAAGAGGGTGATGATTTTCAGATTCAGGTCATGGTAGTGTGTTAGCTGACCAACTTCTGGGTGAACCACCTGAGTTTGAGGATGAACTCTACTGCCCTGACTAGACCTGGGGCACCACAGAGCTTTCTACTTTCTATTATGAACCGCTTTGAGAAAAAACATAGCTAGCTATGGGAACCTTTTTATTGTATATTGTTTGTTTCTGTCTAAATGACTAATGAACCACAACTGTTTTAGGCACATGTATGGCCGAATTGTAGTTGGATCAGTGTGCATTGAAGAAGCCCCCAAACCCACCAACATTACTTCAAGGAGAATTGAGAAACAATGCCTACCTCCATTCTGTACCTATCCTTTCTTTTGTCCCCTAGCAGGACTGCCCCAGATATTTGATTTACAAATTACTGGCCAATGTTTCATTTCCTGAATCAAGGAGGATCAGCACTGTGCCACTATGCTTGACTGAAACTGGTAAGTATTGCTATATATATACCTCGACGATTGATAAGAGGGATACTTGTTTCAATGTTGAGAATTGAGATGGTTTGTGACTCATCATGTCTAGTGGTGGCACATAGTGATAGAGGGTGTTTATATTGTTTAAATATATTACACTGGCTTGTGTTTGTGTCGTGATTTTACAATGATGGTGACTTAAAAATAATAATTGGTGATCATTTTTTTCCTGAAGGTGATTTTTTTCCCCTTCCCCTTTCACACTTATTGAAAGTTGTTTGCTGGCATTTTCACACTGCTTTGTTTTCTGGTACTCTGCTTTCTGGTTCACATTTGTCAAAGAAGTCCCGACCAGTCCATTTAGCTAACAAAATTCTAGTCCAGAAAATAAAAAATTCCCAATGTTTCTCTTGTTGTTAAACAGTTACAGGTAGCTCTATCTCATATGGGTTATGAGACTGTGACTCTCAGGAGCAGTTGGTATGGAGTTGGACGTAATAATCTTTACACAGAGTCTGGAATATGATGGAAGGAATCAGAGTGTGATTTGACAACTTAAACAACTGTCAGAAGAATTAAGTTATCAACTTCATAGAAATCAACAGGGATGATGTGAGGATGAGTCTAACAGGCCTACTCCAATCTGTGAACAGGTGGTGAGAGGTGCATCAATAACTTGATTTGGGAAATGCAATGCTGCTGTGTGTGTCTGCTGGCTGTCTTAAACTTGAAACTATGTGGTTGAGTGGGGAGCCTGTTGTAGGAAACTGGAGGATACAGATATGTGATGGATGATAATGTTATATTATACAGTGCTTTAGGCTAAATGTTATGATAAGCATGACAGTTGTGATTTTGATCATCCTGATAAATGCTGACACTTGTCTGTGATTGTTGGTGGATGATCGCAAATGTCCTGGCTCTTGCTCTGCCACCTCTGAGTCTTCTTGGTACACTGCTTCTCATGAAGCTTAGCTTCCATTCCATATTTCTTGGTTCTACAATATCATGACCATAATCATTTCTGTTTTACAATCCACAGGCCTTCTCTTCTCCTACACTATTAACACTCATACTTACCAGACAACTTCAGACAGGCACCCAAGAAGACTGACAGGGCAATCTAAGAAGATTGCAGATTCACCACTTAATTTAGCAATACATACATTTTTCTTTCAATATTCCTTTTTATAACTGTGTGTGTTAGCTTCACCCCAAGATTAATTATCTTCTTCTCTCTACTGTTCTGCTAAATTAACTCCTTACCTGCTGGCCTGCCCCCACCCCCTAATGCTGAGCCCTTTTTTGGCTTTTTCCCCTGAAAATGGTATCAACAAAGGGTTTGTGGTGATAAAGGCGGTCATTATGAACTGGGTGTCTGGACCCCCATGCCAGCGGTCATTACTGCCATCGGCATGGTGGTCCAGACCGCCATATCCTGAACACAGTAGTGTACTGGCTGCAAAGCAGCTGTTGTAGTTTGGACTCTTGCTCTAGGCAAGACTGCTGGTTTAAGGATGACAGTACTTATGTTTGTAGGTGACTATGCCTGTCCTACAACAAGTCACAACTGTCGTCCCAACCTTTCCGGCTCACTAGCAGCACCTCACCAAAAACCCAAATAGTAAAAGGTGATTTGTGGCAGCCTTTACGCATGGACTCGAGACATCTCAGGGAGTGTCGTGGTTAAACAGAGATTACACCTTTCTCACAGACATATCATGTCTCAACCAATCACAGGCAATAATCGAAGATGCAGTAAAAGTTTCAATAGTTTTTATTTAGTACAACTGCATTCTGCGATAAGTTACATTGGCAGTAATGATCAGGATAATGAACACTGTAAGAGACAGAATTGTAAAGACAAGAGTCATTAATAAAAAGACCCCCACCATCTTGCAATCACATAAAAAGGATATAAAGGGGGTCATTCCAACCCTGGCATTCGGTGTTAAAGCGGCGGCCAACCCGCCAACAGGCAGGAGGGAAAAAAATGGAATTCTGACCCTGGCGGGAACCGCCAACACAGCCCGCCGCTTTAACACTCCGACCGCCACGGCGGGACAAACAAACAGCGTGGCGATCACCGCCAACAGACAGGCGGCAGACAATGTACAGCCCACACTATCACGACCCACCAATCCGCCACCTTTTCCGGGGCGGGAGCCCCGCCGATAAAAACACGGCGGAAACAGACTATGAACGGGAAAACGCTCACCTATACACACTCCACGAGGAATCTGGACAGCATGGAACCCGAATTAAACATCCTACCAGCCATTGTCGAGACCCGTTTCCATTGGAGAGAACACTGCTGGGGCATCAGATGATAAACCACAGGCACCTCAGGGGGAAGGGAAGGGGGGGCACCTCAGCCACATGAGTCCACGACGCCAGATCCACGAGGGGCCTCCATGCCCACTGTACCATCCTGGGGAGTGCAAAGCCACAGTCTCTCAAGTCTTTACAGTGGGTGGATTGCCGACTGTACCATCCTGGGGAGTGCAAAGCCACAGTCTCTCAAGTCTCTACAGTGGGTGGATTGCCCACTGTACCATCCTGGGGAGTGCAAAGCCACAGTCTCTCAAGTCTCTACAGTGGGTGGCTTGCCCACTGTACCAGTCCATCAGGTGGATTACAGACTCCACTGGTTATGGAAGAGGCATGTTGGCCAGAGTGCTTCGTGAAGCCCTGCCCGACACAGATCCGGCCCTGCCAATGGTCCAGCGGTGCTTGAGATGAAGTGCCGGGCGGAGCGGTGCTTGAGACGGCGGTGCCCAGCGGAGCGGTGCTTGAGACGGCGGTGCCCAGCGGAGCGGTGCTTGACAGGAAGGGCCCTGCGGAGCGGTGCTTGAAATGAAGGGCCTAGCGGAGCGGTGCTTGAGACGGCGGTGCCCAGCGGAGCGGTGCTTGACAGGAAGGGCCCAGCGGAGCGGTGCTTGAGAGGAAGGGCCCAGCGGAGCGGTGCTTGAGAGGAAGGGCCCAGCGGAGCGGTGCTTGAGATGAAGGGCCCAGCAGAGCGGTGCTTGAGACGGCGGTGCCCAGCGGAGCCGTGCTTGACAGGAAGGGCCCAGCGGAGCGGTGCTTGAGATGAAGGGCCCAGCGGAGCGGTGCTTGAGACGGCGGTGCCCAGCGGAGCGGTGCTTGACAGGAAGGGCCCAGCGGAGCGGTGCTTGAGATGAAGGGCCCAGCGGAGCGGTGCTTGACAGGAAGGGCCCAGCGGAGCGGTGCTTGACAGGAAGGGCCCAGCGGAGCAGTGCTTGAGATGAAGGGCCGGGCGGAGCGGTGCTTGAGACGGCGGTGCCCAGCGGAGCGGTGCTTGACAGGAAGGGCCCTGCGGAGCGGTGCTTGAAATGAAGGGCCCAGCGGAGCGGTGCTTGAGACGGCGGTGCCCAGCGGAGCAGTGCTTGACAGGAAGGGCCCAGCGGAGCGGTGCTTGAGAGGAAGGGCCCAGCGGAGCGGTGCTTGAGAGGAAGGGCCCAGCGGAGCGGTGCTTGAGAAGAAGGGCCCAGCGGAGCAGTGCTTGAGACGGCGGTGCCCAGCGGAGCCGTGCTTGACAGGAAGGGCCCAGCGGAGCGGTGCTTGAGATGAAGGGCCCAGCGGAGCGGTGCTTGAGACGGCGTTGCCCGGCGGTGCCCAGCGGAGCGGTGCTTGACAGGAAGGGCCCAGCAGAGCGGTGCTTGAGATGAAGGGCCCAGCGGAGCAGTGCTTGACAGGAAGGGCCCAGCGGAGCGGTGCTTGACAGGAAGGGCCCAGCGGAGCAGTGCTTGAGATGAAGGGCCCAGCGGAGCGGTGCTTGAGATGAAGGGCCCAGCGGAGCGGTGCTTGACAGGAAGGGCCCAGCGGAGCAGTGCTTGAGATGAAGGGCCCAGCGGAGCGGTGCTTCTCACGGCGGGGCCCTGTTCAGCGGTGCTTCCCACGGTGAGGCCCTGTTTAGCGGTGCTTCTCACAGCGGGGCCCTGTTCAGCGGTGCTTCTCACAGCGGGGGCCTGTTCAGCGGTGCTTGTCTTGGCGGGGCCCTGTTCAGCGGTGCTTCTCACGGCGGGCCCTGTTCAGCGGTGCTTCTCACGGCGGGGCCCTGTTCAGCGGTGCTTGTCTTGTGTTCCTAGAGAACCAGATCTGGCCAATAATTCCCGCTCAGTCGCCATCCGACCTTTCGCTTGCGGGGCCCTCCTGTGCTGGAGTCCTGGGCCCGTGGGTATCCTCCGTCACACCCGAAATGGGGCTGGGGGGCCCTTCTGGGCAGCTCGACAGCTGCCGGACTTGTCTGCCCTGCTGCCCTTGCCCTCCTTGGCAGAAACTCTGGGGCCCTTGCCTCCCTTTCTGGATGGGCCAGGTGACGGTGCAAGGGTGGTGTCCTTTGGGGCAGCCGTCTCAGGCCTGTCGCGCCGGCCCTTCCCTTTCTTGGTTCTTTTCCCAGGGGGTGGGCTGGCTGTCCCCTTGCTGCTGGCCGATGTTCCTGCCCTAGGAGCTGGTGGACTCCAATAGCACTGGACTATGGTCCTTGTAGGTGCAGGGCTGGTGGTGGCTGAGGTGCTGATTGGAGTCTTATTAGATGGAGGGGGTGGGTCAGTTGTTGGAAAGAGGTCAAGGTTGGAAAGGAAAATCAATTTAGACAGACAGGGACGGGTAGTTGTAGTGGGTATGGGAATGGAGGAAGAGGATGTGGTTGTAGGAAAGTCAAGTCTGGTGTCTTTGGGTGCAGGTGCTTGTGCTGGAGGCTGTCGTGAGGTGGATGGCTGTTGGGTGGGTGACTGCCTGCGTTTGTGTGGTTTGGAAGAGGGGGTGACAGACACACTGGGAGAGGACACAGGGGACGTGTAAATGGCAGTGGGGGTGGTGACTGCACGTGTGCGGACTGTTCTGGTGGGTGTGGTGGTGATGGATGTACTGGCTGATGGTGGTGTGCATGCAGGTGTGAGAGGAGATGTCACAGGGAGGGAGGAGGGAGGCGAGGAGGAGGGGGACACAGAGGAGGCAGTGGCTGTTGGCATGTCTGCATGTGGATGTTGCTTGGGTGAATGCTTGTGTGATCTGTGGTGCTTATGGCTGGATGAGCTGCCCTTGGGTGTTGAGGTGTGTGCAGGCTGGTCTGTAGGTGTGTCTGGGATAGACAGAGGATCAGGGGAGTGGGACTGGGTTGAGGAAGGTGGAGGGGGGAGGCTAGACACAGGGACAATGGCTGCCGTCAGTGCTGAGGTCAGAGCGTTGAACGATCGCTGATGGGCAGCCTGACCCGAATGAATGCCCTCCAGGTATGCATTGCTCCGATGCACCTCCCTTTCTACCCCCTGGATGGCATTCAAAAGGGTAGACTGCCCAACAATGAGCGTCCGGAGGAGGTCAATGACCTCCTCACTGAGGGCAGCAGGGGTAACTGGGGCAGGGCCTGAGGTGCCTGGGACGAAGGAGATGCCCGGCTTCCTGGCCGAGCGGGCACGGGGCAAACGCTGAGGGGCTGCTGGGAGGGCGGGACTGGTGCGCTGGGTGGCGGCTGTACCTGTTGTTGCGGTGGGCACGGATGTTGCCGCCACCACAAGGGAGCTCCCTTCCGAGGAAGTGTTGGTGTCGCTGACGTCTCCACGGGTCCCCGTTGTGGAGCTCCCCTCGCCCTCCGTCTCACTGGTGTACTCGGAGTCGGTTGCATGGCCCTCTGGGGCCATGTGAGATGCAGCTCCCTCGTGCGCCGATGCCACTTCTCCTCCGCCTGATGATGCTAATGCACGCATGAACAGGAAAACCAAACAAAAGGGGGGGGGGAGAAAGAAAGACATGTTGAGTGCATGCATTGGCAGCACCGTTGGCGGAGAGGACAGACACAGAAGCCCCCTGCACTACGCCGCTCACTCGGGGTACACTACTCAATTATTGTGACTTGGCCTACAAGTCTATGGACGACAAATGCACACATAGGTGAGCCCGGACCATGGATAGCTGTACTTAGCACCCTACAGAGGTGGGGGGCGGGGGCACAGGGCCATGCCTAACGGAGGGGCCTAGCCTACAGAAACCGCCCTGGCCTAGAGATAGCCACAGCTCTCCTCCCCCACCCAGACACCTCCACTGTGCGCTAATATAGCAGAATGTGCTGATACTCACCCCCTTGTGTCTGCTGTGATGTCCTCACGCACCCATCCAAATCGGGGTAGGCCACCGCCAGGATCCGGGACATCAGGGGGGTCAATTGCCATGTGGCACCCCTCCTAGGTTGGGAGGCCATCCCCAGCAGAGCCTCGGCGGTCTTTCTGCTCCCGCGGCGGATGTCCTCCCACCTCTTTCGGCAGTGGGTGCCCCGTCTGTTGTGGACCCCCAGGACCCGGACGTCCTTGGCGATGGCACGCCAAATGTCGATCTTCTAATGGGCGCTGACCTATGTGACATGTACAGGGTGGAACAAGAAATATCATCACTTTTCTGCATGGTCGATGTGAGTGGCCCCCCCTCCCCAACCTTGCCATGTGGCACATGCTCTCATCTGTCGTGTGTTGCACTCCTCATTCGCTCCCCTCCCCACCATCTTACATCCACCCCACTCAACACAGGCATAGCCCATACTACGTGCTCCCTGTGTACTTACCTGTTGGTCTGGAGGACCGTAGAGTAGCGCATTCTGGGGGAGGACCCCATCTACAAGTTTCTCCAATTCCTCAGATGTGAAGGCAGGGGCCCTTTCCCCAGTCGCAGCAGCCATTGTATCTCCCAGACCGAGGTCACAGCAGCACTTGCAGTATAGGTCCTCTCCTGTGGATGATCAGGTCTCGAGTGATTAAGCAGTTAGAAAATGGCGGTCACGACCGCGGCAGTGCGTACCGCGGCGGTGCGTACCGCAACCGCCGGCGCACATCGTCATTGGCTCCTGAGACCCATAGGGTTCAATGTTAACCAATGCTGCTTTGCGCCGCGGTCTTCGACCGCCTACCGCCACGGTGTGCCACGCCAGCGCATTGACCTCACATCCCATTGTCACACTTCACAGGTCAGGCAGCCGCCATTTCAAGGGCCCACATGGCTTATTTTCTACTGCGTCACACAGGCCTAGGCCTTGCATTGCCACTCATACAAGCCATTCAATGCATAGCTAATCGTGTACTGTGCAAGCTGTGGTTACGTACCTGTGGGTTGCTTGACTCTGTGCTCCATGTTGTCCTTCCTAGGCACCGTCCACTGGGACTTGCGAGGAGATAGAGGAATCCTCCCGTGTACAGACCGCTGGTGGACCTGTCGACAATGGAAGAACGACATGTCATACTGACATACAGACTTGACGAGCCACTATACATGAACTGTGTGGCCAGCTGGAGCCAGACCTGTTGTCCCCCATTCACCAACCCACAGGGATTCCCCCTCTGGTTCAGGTTCTGTCAGTACTCCAGTTTTTTGGCAAGTGGATCATTCCAAACAACAGTGGCCATATCATCAGGGATGTCTCAGCCTATGTTTTCGAAGGTTTTGTCCAGAGTGTTGTCTGCCCTGATGAAATACATGCGGAGCTACCTTGTTTTCCCTGAGGTGGGGGATTTGGCTACAGTGAAGGGTGATTTCTATGCCCTTGGACATATCCCCAACATCATTGGTGCCATTGATGGGACCCATGTGGCTTTGGTTCCCCCCAGTGGAAGTGAGCAGGTGTACAGGAACAGAAAAAGTTATCATTCGATGAATGTCCAGGTGGTCTGTTTGGCTGACCAGTACATCTCCCATGTAAATGCCAAGTTCCCTGGGTCTGTGCATGACGCGTACATCATGCGAAATAGCAGCATCCCTTATGTGATGGAACAGCTACAGAGACACCGTATGTGGCTAATAGGTAACTCTGGTTACCCCAACCTGTCGTGGCTACTTACCCCAGTGAGGAATCCCAGGACAAGGGCAGAGGAACGCTACAATGAGGCCCATGGGCGAACTAGGAGGATTATAGACTCCTGAAGGCCAGGTTTAGGTGCCTGCATATGACAGGTGGATCCCTAATGTACTCACCAAAGAAGGTGTGCCATATCATCGTGGCCTGCTGTATGCTTCACAACCTGGCTTTGCGACGCCAGGTGCCTTTCCTGCAGGAGGATGGTCCAGATGGTGGTGTTGTGGCAGCTGTGGAGCCTGCGGAGAGTGAAGAGGAGGAAGACGAAGAGGACGACACAGACAACAGGGACACAGTGATACAACAGTATTTTCAGTAGCACACAGGTACGAATCAACCACGCCATCTTACATTTACTTAAAGTCTCCTGCCTCTCTACTGTCTGAGTTCCCCCCCAGGTCCTGTTAACTGAGTTGTGACTTTCCCTTCCGTTTTCAGTGCTGTGGGCCCCACTGCGTGACCTCTGCTTTGTTTGCCCATGGACTACAGCTGTGTGACAGTGGTATGTTGTCATCACAATGTAACTGAACATTTTTGCACCGTTATGTCTAATACATTTGTTAAAAATACAAGCAGACTCCAGATTTTTTAAGTGCAATAAGTGAATTTATTAAAGTGCTAAAATTAGGAACATGATTGTAAAATGGTGATGGGTGATGGTGGAGTAATGTCCATGGCAGAGTCCAGTTCTCAGTCTCACAGGTGCATTGTCCATATGCCTGTGGAAGGATGGAGCAGGGGCAGTTCAAGGTTGGACAGGGTGACAATGAGGGACAGTGGGATGACATCAGGGGGTATCGTTTGCTGGCGGGGGTCTTGGCATCCTACTCTGTCTTCTTGTGAGATCTCAGGTTCCGCTTGCGGGGTGGTTCTTCTTCTGCATGAGGTGGGGTTCTGGTGGCCTGTTGTTGTGTGGGGGCCTCCTGTCCACTAGCGCCGGCGGAGGTGGTAGGCTGTTCCTGGTCCAGGCTAGTGACAGGGGCCCTTTGTGGTGCCACATGGTCCCGCAATGTGGTGACTATCTGGTTTAGGGCCACGACGATGGTCCCCATTGCGGAACTAATGCTCCTCAGTTCCTCTCTGAACCCCATGTACTGTTGCTCCTGCATGACCTGGATCTCCTGGAACCTGGCCAGTACCGTCGCCATTGTCTCCTGGGAGTGGTGGTATGCTCCCATGATGGAGGAGAGGGCCTCTTGGAGAGTCGGTTCCCTGGGCCTGTCCCCCCCCTGTCGCACAGCAGCCCTCCCAGCTCCCCTGTTTCCCTGGGCCTCTGTCCCCTGGACGGTGTGCCCACTACCACTGCCCCCAGGTCCCTGTTGTTGTTGGGGTGGTGGGTCAACCTGGGTGCCCTGGAGACAGAGGCATGGGCCCGCTGGGTGGGAGCTGTGCTGGTGTTCCCATAGGGGGTTAGGTCTAGTGTAGCCTGTGGCTGTCTGTGGGGAACCGACTGTCCCGAGGTCCCCGATGGCCCGGGCTGGTCATCTGGGTCCAGGGAGACAGAGCTGCTGTCATCACTGGGGGCCTCTTCTGGGGGTGGGATGGACATCTCTGGACCCTCGGTGGCGGTGTGGTGGCATTCGGGTCCTGCAGGGGTATAAGAGTATGGTTATTGCTTTTGTGTGTGGCATTTCGTGTAATGGGTGGGTGGCCGTGGACCCCAGTGCTGGCATTCCCTTGTGGGGGCTTTTGTGATGGTGGCTTGTGGGGGAGATGGGTATGTGCAGTGGGCATGCTTTGGGGATGGGTGTCCATGCTTTGGGGACGCATGCAGGGGTAGGTTTTGGGATGGGTGGGTTGTGATGGTGAGCCATTTGCAAGGAGTTGGTGTGATGGGGGTGGGGGTGAGGGTGGGGGTATGATTTGGCATGCAGGTGGGGTGGGGGGAATGAAGTAGTGGAGATTCGCCTTACCAGAGTCCATTCCTCCGCCTACTCCTGCGAGGCCCTCAGGAGGCAGGATGTGCAAGACTTCCTCCTCCCATGCTGTGAATTTTGGGGGAGTAGGTGGGGGTCCGCCGCCAGTCTTCTGCACCGCGTTGTTGTGCCTTGATACCATGGAACGCACCTTCCCCCGTAGGTCGTTCCAGCGCTTCCTGATGTCGTCCCGATTGCGTGGATGCTGTCCCACAGCATTGACCCTGTCCACTATTCTTTGCCATAGCTCCATCTTCCTGGCAATGCTGGTGTGCTGCACCTGTGCCCCGAAGAGCTGGGGCTCTACACAAACTATTTCCTCCACCATGACCCTGAGTTCTGCTTCAGAGAACCTGGCGTGTCTTTGGGGTGCCATGGGGTGGTGTGGATGAGGTGAGGGGTGGTGTATGTGTTGTAGAGTGTGGTGAGTGTGGTGGTGTATGGTGTTTTGTGCGTGGAAATTGTGTGGGTGATGTTTTGATTTGCCTCTGTGTAATGGTCTACTCTATGCTGTGCTGTCTCTCTCTGTCCTTCAGCCGCAATAGTGGTCGTGAGGGTTTGTGGGTGATGTGAGTGTGTGTTTTATATTTAATTGGGTGTGTGGGAGTGGTGTGTGTATGTGTCTCAGGTGTGTATATTTTGATTTGTCCAATGTGGCTGTGTTTTGTAAAGGTGTGCATATTTTGACCGTGGCGGTGTGTACCGCCAATGGAATACCGCGGTTGAAAGACCGCTGCGGGGATTTGTGGGTCAGAATGGTATGGGCGTATTTCTGTTGGCGTGACGGTGGAGGTTTGGTCATCGCCAGTTTCCCGCTGACCTTTGGTGTGGTGGACTTTTGTTGTTGTCGGGTTTTTGGCGGTTTGCCAGTTGCGGGTCAGAATGACCGTGGCGGATTACCGCGACCGCGGCGGTGTTATGGCGGTCTTCTGACCGGCGGTGAGCGCCTTTTACCACTGAGGTTGGAATGACCCCCAAAGTGTGTAATATGTCCTAATACCCTATCATGATAGGCCTAACCTCCTATCTAAAGGAGAGCTGGGTATGTTAAACCTAATCTGCCAATGCCATGTCCAAGAGAGGAGCCCCCAACCCTCGTAATCTTGGAATGAGGTCTCTATCTCAGACTCCGTAGGGACACGAAGACTGGGTCAGCGTCAAGACGACGTGCAGCATTGATATTAGCGATGGTGGTGATGACTACAGTTTGTTTGTCTTTGTCACTTGATCTTGACGCCTTCGCGTGGTGGCACTGATAATGTACATCATAACATCTGGCCGAACTATAAACAAGGCAGCCATATTAGAAGAATTAAATAATTTAATGGGCTAAGACAGAGCAAGCTAAGTAGGCTCAAAGTCACTAGGTGACGGGGGCACGAGTCTGCAAGCCAAAGGCTAAGATAACTCCTGTAATCCCATTAAAACAAACTAGGATTCACTACACAGCCAGTTCACTACCACCCACCCCCAGGACAGAATCGACCGCCTGGCCGACTGTAGGCATAGTCGACCCGGCGGTGGAGGCCGGACCAGCACTGGGATTATGATTCCATTTCTACCAGGGATTTCTTGGCGGGTTACCCCGCCAGGTAATCTCTGGTGGAAAGCATACGGGTGACAGGAACACTCATTCCTGTCACCTGTATGTGAAATGCCATGCCCCCCCACTTGCCACTACACTCACCCACCCCCAAGCCTGTAGATCCGCCCCCACCCCCTAGCCCCAAAAAACTGACCCCCCAAAACCCCATTTGGGCCCTCCAGCTCGACCCTCACCATCCCCCAGCCCCCACCCCCGCACACAGGTCCCCCGAAACCCCAACCCCCACAACCTCACTCACTCACATGCACACACTCATACATACACTCAGACACACATTCCCCCCACACATACACTCACGCACACCCCCATGCACTCGCACACTCACACACATACCCCTCTCCCCCTTCCCTCTCGAACAGCACTTACTTCTTCCATTGCGTTGTTCCGGGAGGGAACGGGCTCCCTCGATGCTGCTCTGCCGCCATTGCCGCCTCTCCATACACACCATTACTATGAATGCATCATCATAGGTGAGGCGGTGTCTAGACTGATGTGGCGGTGAGGATGGAGCAGCATCCACCCCTGCCACAGACCGCCAGCATGGCGCACAGTGGCCCTCACCACCATCAATGGCACTGAGGCTCCATGCGTCATTATTTGGCGGGATGCTGGACGCCGCCACTGGCCATCTTCCATTGACTGCCGGCACAGATGGTTGCGGGGCATCCCGCCAATATCAATATGACCCCCAAAAATCACCATCTTCCCAGCTTTCAGGAACAGGCAGACTTGAATCAGAAAACTACATTTTTTAACACAATTTTGGCGTTTTACTGGGACATACCCCATTTTTACTATTTTTTGTGCTTTTAGCCTCCTTCCAGTTAGTGACAGAAATGGGTGTGAAACCAATGCTGAATCCCGGACAGCTAAAGATTTCCGAAAAGTACACAGAATTCTAAATTCAGCAAGGGCTCATTTGTGTAGATCCTACAAAGTTTTCCTACAGAAAATAACGGCTGAAATACAAAATAACATTGAAATTGAGGTAAAACAGCCATTTCTCTGCACATTTTACTCTGTAACTTTTTCCTGCAATGTCAGAGTTTCAAAAGCAATATACCGTTACATCTGCTGGATTCTTCTGGTTACGGGGATATATAGGGCTTGTATGTTCATCAAGAACACTAGGTACCCAGAGCCAATAAATTATCTGCACCTTGCATTGGGTTTCCATTGTATGCCGGGTCTACAGAAATTTACATGGTAAAATATAGAGTCAAAAATAGGTATCAAAGAAACTTTTGAATTTCCAAAATAAGCACAAGATAAGGTGTTGAGAAGCAGTGGTTATTTGCACATCTCTGAATTCGGGGATCCCCATACTGGCATGTGAAATACATGGCATTTCTCAAATACACTTCTTTAATACACACTGTCTTACATTTGGAAGAAGAAAACGTAGAGAAAGACAATGGGCAGTAACACTTTTCCTTCTGCTCTCTGTTCCCCTGTGTCTTCCGATAAAAAATGGTACCTCACTTGTGTGGGTAGGCCTAGTGTCCGCGACAGGAAACGCCCCGAAATGCAACATGGACACATCACATATTTATATTGAAATCTGACGTGTTTTTTTGGAAAGTGCCTAACTGTGGATTTTGGCCTCTAGCTCAGCCGGCACCTAGGGAAACCTACCAAACCTATACATTTTTTTAAAACGAGACACCTGGGGGAGTTCAGCATGGGGCAAACCTCCAAATTTGGCAAAATAAATCACATTTCAGTGATACAAAGTTCAGGAATCTGAGAGGAACCACAAATCTCTTCCACCCAGCATTCTCCCACATCTCCTGATAAAAATGGTACCTCACTTGTGTGGGTAGGCCCAGTGCCCGTGATAGGAAATTCCCCAAAATACAACATGAACACATCACAGTTTCCCAAAGAAAAAGGACATGTTTTTTGCAAAGTACCTAGCTGTGGATTTTGGCCTCTAGCTCAGCCGGCACCCAGGGAAACCTAGCAAACGTATACATTTTTGAAAAATAGACAGCTAGGGAAATTCAGAATGGGGTGACGTGGGGCTTACACTGAGTTCTGTTACCAGAATTATTTGCAAACCTCCAAATTTGGCAAAACAATTTTTTTTTTCCTCACATTTTGGTACTGCAAAGTTCTGGAATCTGAGAGAAGCCACAAACTTCCTTTCACCCAGCATTCCCCCAAGTCTCCTGATAAAAGTGGTACCTCACTTGTGTGGGTAGGCCGAGTGCCCACAACAGAAAACGCCCCTAAATGCAACATGGACACATCACATTTTTACTTTGAAAACTGATGTGTTTTTTGGAAAGTGCCTAGCTTTGGATTTTGGGCTGTAGCTCAGCAATCACTTAAGGAAACCTACCAAACCAACACATTTTTCAAAACTAGACACCTAGGGGAACCCAAGATGGGGTGACTTGTGGAGCTTTCACCAAATTCTGTTACCCAAAATCCTTTTCAAACCTCAAAATTTGGCAAACAAAAATACTTTTTCTTCACATTTCCGTGATGGAAAGTTCTGGAATCTGAGGGGAGCCACAAACCTACTTCTACTCAGCATTCCCTTAAGTCTCCCGATAATAATAGTACCTCACTTGTGTGGGTAGGCTAGTGCCCGCAACAGGAATGGATTACACAAGGGACAATGGTAGTCCTTGCATGAGGGCTACTGTTAACTTTGGAGTGGTCCATTCCTGACGCAGGCACTAGGCACAGGCACACAAGTGGGGTATGTTTTAACAGGTCAAGTGGAGAAACACTGGGTGAGAGGAATTTTGGGGATCCCTGCACATTCCTGTAGTTTCTGTGATGAAAAAGCAAGGAAAAATGTGTTTTTGATCAACTTTTCACTTTTGCAGGGTATTCTGGGGAAGAAAGCTTTGTGAAATCTAAACACGCCACACTTCCATGGACTGCCCCGGGTGTCTAGTTTTCAGAAATGTCTGGGTTTGGTAGGTTTCCCTATTTGGCCGCCAAGACAAGGACCAAATACTTAGGTGGCTGTCTTATATAACCAGGCTGTCTTGTGGTAGGTAATTTTGATGTCTCCACAATCTGTTTTGAGTACTTCCCTGTTGCAGTCACTTGCCCAAACACTAACGTAAGGTGATGTTTTTCTCTGGAGACTTAGTGGAACACTGGGTGGTAGAAAATATGCACTTGCCTGCAGATTCCAGGACTTCCCCTCACTGAAATCAAGGCAAAAGTGTTTTCTAAGCAAAGTTTGTGATTTCAAGGGGATTCTGGGCAAAGGAAAACTGGGGAGAGCCCCGCAAGTCCTGCACCCTCGGACTCTCCTGGTACTAGTACATCAAAGTTATTCCACCACTCACACTGGTTAGTTTAACATATCCAGAAATTATGGTTTCAAAGCATGAATACTTATCAAAGTATCCAAAGATTGAAATCAAGCCTTCTGAAGGTGGGCCATAAAGCTGTGTCCAGGAAACAACCGCTTTATGGGCCAGTTACACGCCATTCACGCACAACAAACAACCCTTTCATACCGCCAGCCATGGGCCCAATCCAACCAATCACTGCACTCACATTAACTTACCACTGCCAGACAAGGGCCCATTCATATGCCATTGGACGGAATAAGTTTGACTACATTTTATCACCTGTCAAGTAACCGCCTCCTTCTTCTTGAACATTAACGAAGGCATGTGTAACAAACCTTTACTAATGACTCCCATGACAGCTACCTGAGGCTCAGGAAGCCATGTTTTTCATGCGCCTTTAGCACACACTCTGTGCTAAATCTAACTCCATCCAGTTTGTGGTTGCAAGGGGGGGTGTCCGAGTATGCCGTACAAAACGATTCCTCGCACTGAGCAAGCATATCTACCTTTGAAACTAAGGCAGACATGCTGGGGAATGCTCATGATGTTCCCTAAAGAGAAGGTCATAGGCTATGAAAAAGGGTAGTGTTTGGCAGACAGGGTAGTCTGTGAGAGCGCAGCATATGTCCCAGTCAACATTATGTGCAGTGCTGTGACTATAATGCATCATACAGCAAACTGAACATGTACTAAGTTTTGATGGAGGATGAACATGAAAAGCAGGTCAAACACTGACCCATACATTTCATTGACCTTCAGTGCTGAAATTGCACCAATGGTTTTGAATCCATAGGTGTAGATGAAGTACATCTTTACTACCTTTACTATCTGCCTTCTAGATGTGCAATATCCCTGTGAAGGCACACCTACCATAAGCTTTCCTTACCCATTCGTGTCTCTGTCCTCATCAGAGTATGATTGCCAAGTGAACCTCTCTACTAGTTAGTGAATGCAAGTTGGGGGTGTCAGAGTATGCCTTGGTAGGCCTATTCCTCGAACTGAACAAGAATATCTGTCGTTGAAACTAAAGCAGAAATGCTGGTGAAGAAATTCTATGGTCTCTAAAGTAAAAGGTCAAACAAATATCCTGTGGGACTCATTCACCAACACTTCCACTTTTGCTTTGAAAGTGAAGCTAAAAATTGAGTTTGCACACATTCAAACAAGTAGAAATGTTGGTGAATATGTCTGACAGGATATTTGTTTGACTTATTACACTTACTCTGGTTATCGTTGGCAATTATGGTGGTCCTTGTGTAGCATACATAAGTTTCCTAACAAGCACTTCAAAATTCAGTCATTCCTTTAACATTTTGCCACACAGGGTACTCCGTGGCAATGTGGCATATGTTCTGTTCACTAGTATGTGCAGTATAGGGACTATAATGCACATTAATTGAACAGAACACCTACCACGTTCTGACGGTGGGTATAGGTCTCAAGCAAGCCATAAGGAAGTCCATGATTTCCTGAAGTAGATGAAGTAAAATTCTGTGGCTGCTTGCCAAACAAAGCAGTGGTCCAGGGACGTTTGGTATCCATGTACAGCCACTGAAACGATTACCCAACGGCAGCTCCACCTCAGTCAAATTCACAGAACTTTGCTTTAGTATGGTACAAAGTAAAGCAAGTAGAGACATGGAGGCCTGGTTAAGATGGGCACTGGGGACAGTAATATCTGCTCTCCTGCCGCTTTCCATGCTTCGAGCACACTTTAAAGCGATTACATGGGTGATCCTTTTTGGGTGTTTAAAGAATGCGATCAGCAAAGTGTACCTCCTGCAGCCTTGCCACATCCTTCAGAACATATGAGGTGGAGGCTGCTGCTACTTCTGCTTCTGTAACAGCAGTGAGGCTTACAATTGCAGACAACTGGAAGTCAAGGAAAGTCATGAGTCTTCCTGTGGTTGTCTGGCAATAAACAACACACGCATTGTATGTCGCCATCTGGATCAGGTGAGTAAATAGTTTCTTGTACCAAGTGCGACTTTTAGGACTTTCATTTTATGATTGAAGAACCTGGTTGTTCTTGTCCACTCCACTCATGTACCTATTGTAATCAAGTATACAGATGGGCTCGTGGACTTTGGCCATCCAACCCCAAACTGTGATGGGGGAAGTGCTCTCATCAAGAATTGTAGTGAGCACGCACACATCACGCCTATCCAAGAACTTAACTGCGAGCAGTTCACTGGAATACAATGCAGTACGGTGGGAGTTCTAGAGCTTCTTGCAAACAAGCTCCTGCGGGAATCCTTTGCGGTTACAACGAACTGTACCACAGGCCACAGTGCCAGCTTTGTAGAGCTCACTCAACAGCTCTACTCCTGTATATAAATTGTCCATATAAAGGTTATAACCTTTGTGAAGGAGTGGTTGGACAAGTTCCCATACATCCTTACCTGTGACCCCTAACGCGGGAGGGCAACCTACAGGGTTTAGGGTAGAGTCTTTTCCTGTATACACTCTCAAGCTGTACACATAGCCAGAAGAGCTCTCACACAGCACGTACAGCTTTATGCCATAGCGAGCTCTTCTGCTCGCAATGTACTGTCTGAACAGCAGCTGTCAATTGTACAGGATCAAGGACTCATCAACTGCTAAATTCTTTCCAAGAGTATAGATCTCTGGAAACCTGGCAGACAACTGTTCCATGGCAGACCAAATTTTGAACAACTTGTCATGGTCTGGATGGTCCCAGGGCAATGCAGCAGAATTTTTATTGAAGTGCAGCATGCCCTGCAGTAGCAAAAAACGATCTCTGCTCATGTATGGTACGAAGATGGGGGTTACCCAAACCATGCAAGTTGTCCAGTAGGACTGCAAGGTTGGTTTCTGCACTAACCCCATTTTGAGCATGAGGCACAAAAATATTGTCAACTCCGCCAGCAAAGAGGGAGTCCACTGGCATGCCCTAGAACGGGACGTACAGTGCCTCCATGCTCCCTCAGAAATTGGTCTGCAAGCAAATTTGTTTGCTGCACAATTTCTGAAGAATGTCAACATCCAAAAATAGATGGATGTAGTCGATTGGCAAAAAGTTGGCCGTATGTACTTTACATCCAGCGTCACCAGTAAAAGGAGGAATTTGGGGCTGAACTAAATCAGGGGGCTGCCAAGAGAGCACTCCCTCTATGCTTGCCACCACACACACCTGCTTTCTGGGCTGGGCTAACCTGCTGTTGTCCCTGTTGTGAAGGCACAGCACGACTCTTGTCATTGTCTCCCTCAGTATCACTGGAAGAGGTGTCATCGGATGGGACTCCGCCGACTGAAAAATCACTCACAGATTCTGCCCCATTGTCCTCTCCCTCAGACGCTGTCTCAGTCTCTGATTCTGCCTCAGAGCTATCCTCCATAACCTGAGTTAGGGCTTGGGCAGCAGTCATTTAATGAGATGCCATCTCTGCTACTGGCTAAACTGTCCCTCTAAAATTGCTTGTGGGTGTGTGCGATATGTCCAATAGTAAATGTTGTCACCTTACCTTTGCTTCTTCACTGATTCAGCAGATTCTCTGAAGACAATAAAAAAAACAAAAAAGTAATACTATTACTTCACCTTACCACATACCCATCATCACAGCCTTTAGGGTTGGTGGCACCCAATGTGTCAGTCATTTTTGGTGCTCTGCCTCCCATGACCTCCTTCTAATTCCCTCAGTACCACCCAGCAAAAGAGGGCCTGATATCTCCATAGCCCCGTCCACATACATTTCATTTGTTTTAAAGCTAAGGTAATGCCTGGCAGTAGGAAAGTACCATCTTTCTTGGCATGTTACCCCCATTTTTACCTGTATGTCAGTATGTTTTTGCCTGTCTCACTGGGATCCTCCTGGTCAGGACCCCAGTGATCATAGTTTATGGCCTAAAGAGTGTGTTGGTATAGTGCTTAACTGTGTCACCGAGGCTCTGCTAATCAGAACCTCAGTGCTTATGCTATCTCTGCTTTTAAATTTGTCACTGTAAGCTAGTGACTTCATTTACCAATTTCAATTGGCACACAGAACCCCCCAATATAAGTCCCTAGTGTATGGTACTTAGGTGCCCAGGGCATTGGGGTTCCAGGAGATCCTTATGAGCTACAGCATTTCTTTTGCCACCCATCAGGAGCTCAGACAAACCCTTTCACAGGACTGCCACTGCACCCTGCATGAAATAGTGTACACATTATTTCACAGATTTTTTCACTGCACTTAAGTAACTTACAAGTCATCTCTCTGTCTAAGCTTCATTTAATGAAGGCTAGTTGCAAAGTTACTAAGTGTGAGGGCACCCTTGCACTAGCACAGGTGCCCCCACATAGTGCAGGGCCAATTCCCGGAAATTGTGAGTGTGGGGACGCCATTACACGCGTGCACTACATGTAGGTCAATACCTATATGTAGCTTCACAATGGTAACCCTGAATATGGCCATGTAAGGTGTCTAAGATCATGGATTTGTCCCCCCATTCCAAATCTGGTATTGGGGAGCCAATTCCGTGCATCCTGGGGGCTACACCAAGGACCCCCAGTACTTCCAAACCAGCTCTCTGAGGCTTGCAATACAGCTGCAGCTGCTGCCACCTCACAGACAGGGTTTGGAGCAGCTCAGTCCCAGGAAGGCAGAACAAAGCATTTCCTTTGGGATCAGCGTGTTACACCCCCTCCCTTTGGGAATAAGTGTTACAGGCTGGGGAGTGGTAGCCTCCCCCAGCCTCTGGAAATGCTTTGAAGGGCACAGATGGTGCCCTCCTTACTTAACACAAAAGGATGAGGGACGGAGTGCTGAGCAATGCAAACACTCACCCCCAGTCACAGATTTAGGTTTAATCCATTTTTCTTTTGCTCACCATGCCACCCCAGTTTGGACCCCATGCCACTGGAGTCAAGCTAGCCTGACTGATGAAGGGTGGTACCCGAAACCGGTCCTAGGATGTTTGTTTCCAGTCCAGGGAGGACCTGGCTTGGCAGTTCGGGCTGGACTGTTCCCATGTGGAACAGGGTCAAGACTGAGTTGCATATGGCTGGGTCCAAAGTGGAATGGCATGGGTGGCAAAAAAACAATGGATTTAGGCCCAGATCTCTGTACTGGGGGTGAATGTTTGACATTGTTCAGCATTCCATCCATCACTTGTTCTTTTTGCATTTGTTGCCCCAAGTGGGAAGGGTATGCCCATACGTAGGTCCCTTGCTCCCCATGCCAATGGAGTCAAGCTAGCCTGGCTGATGAAGGGTGATACCCTGAAACCAGTCCTAGGATGCTTGTTTCCAGTCCAGGGAGGTCTTGGCTTGGCAGTCCAGGCTGGACTGTTCCCAAGGGGAACAGGGTCAAGACTGATTTGCATATGGCTGGGTCCAGACTGGAATAGCATCGGTGGCAAAAAAACAATGGATTTAGGCCCAGATCTCTGTACTGGGGGTGAATGTTTGACATTGTTCAGCATTCCGTCCATCACTTGTTCTTTTTGCCCTCCTTGAATAAGCCAGTCTTCACTGGTTCAGGGACCCCTTGTCCATGCTGTGGTGCGAAACTAGACAAAGGGAAGGGCAGTGACCACTCCCTGTCCATCACCACCCCAGGGGTTGTGCCCAGAGCTCCTCCAGTGTGTACCAGACTTCAGCCATCTTGCTTTGCAAGGTGTGGGGGCACTCTGGAGGGCACTGAGTAGCCAGTGCCAGCAGGTGACGTCAGAGACCCCTCCTGATAGGTCCATACCTGATAAGGTAACCAATCCCCCTCTCAAGGCTATTTAGGGTCTCTCCTGTGGGTTCTCTTCAGATTCTACTTGCAAGTGTCTAGCAGGAATCCTCTGCAACTACTACTTCATCCTCTGACCTCGGATCAACCACAGCCTGGTCCAGGAACCGCTGTAACAGCAAAAAAGTATCCAGAAGAAATACTTTTCCTCTGCAACTTCAGCTCCAGACAGCAATGCAACAGGTTCCATGATGTGCACGCTCTGAGGACTCCCTGTCTTCGCCCTGCACCAGAAGGACCGAAGAAATCTCCTGTGGGCTGACGGAGTCACTCCCCTGCTGAATCAGGCACCTTCTAAATCGATGACCGGTTCTCTTGGACTCCTCTCCTGGCAACGAGCGTGCTCCTTGGAACACAGAGGGTGGGCCCTATCAACACAGACTATCCTGAGGTCCTCCTGCCCCAAATTGGAGGAGGTAAGACCTTGCCTTCCCCCAGAACGACAGTACCCCTGTACACTGTGTCTTCTTCACCTCCTGAGGCCTCTGTGCACTATTTGCAAAATTCCTTCATGCAGAGCCTGGCCCTTGTCCCCAGCACTCTATCCTTTGACGCTCAACCCGCTGAGTTGTTCTCCGGCAGAGTGGAACCTTCCTTTGTGGTGCTGCACCAACCGCATTTTGCACCTCCTTTGTCCCCATGTCCTAGGACTCCCATAGGTGCTATCTGGTGCTCTGAGGGCTCTCTGAAGGACTGAGAGCGCCCTCTTTCCCCTCACACAGAGTTGAGGCCCCCAGGTCCTTCCGGGGTCCAGATAGCACCTACTTGACACAAAATACGACTTTGCCGGAACCTAGGCTTGTTGGAGCAATCCAGTGCCAGAACTCACCTGCATCGAACTTCATGACGTGGGATATCCAGTGCATAATGCAGGAACCCGCTGACATCTTCCTAGGGTGCATTTCTGCAGTCTTTGTCGAACTGGGGACTCTTCTTTTGCACCCTCTTCTGGGTTGGTAGGGGCTCCTGTCCTTCCTGGAACTTCTTTCGACTTCTGGACTTGGTCTCTTTCCTTTGCAGGTCTTCAGGTCCAGGAATCAACCATTTGTTGTTTGCAGACTCGGTTGGTTCTTGCAATAACTCTAATCACGACTTGTAGTGTGTCCTAAGGAAACTTGTGGTACTTTACTCCTGCTTTTCTGGGCTCTGGGGTGGGGTAATGTATTTACCTTTACTGTATTCTTACTCTCCCAGCAATTCTGCACACACTACATTTGTCTGGGGGGAATTTGTGATTCACATTCCACTTTCCTAGTATATGGTTTGTGTTGCCCCTAGACCTATTTTCTCCCATTGTGTTCTATAGCATTTCCTATTGTTTGCACTATACTATGTCTAATTACTTACCTTATTTGGGTGTCTAGTGTATATATTGTGTATAATGCTTACCTCCAGAAGGAGTATTGCCTCTAAGATATGTTTCGTACTGTGTCACCCAAATAAACTACCTTTATTTTTGGTAACACTGAGTATTGTCTTTACTTGTGTATAAGTACTGTGTAACTATAAGTGGTATTGCAGGAGCTTTGCATGTCTCCTAGTTCAGCCTAAACTGCTCTGCCATAGCTACCTCTATCAGCCTACACTGCTAGAACACTACTACATTTCACTGATAAGGGATAACTGGACCTGGTGTTAGGTGTAAGTACCGAAGGTACCCACTACACACCAGGCCAAACCAGGCCAGCCTCTTACAGTGGCTTTATTAATCCACACACCTAAATACATGTAAATCCTTTGCAGCAGGCATATAAACCATCTGTGCTACTTTATGGCGTCAAAAATGCCACTAGACAAAAGACAGATCTATTTCTATATACAGAGAATCTATTTCTCTATACCCTCTCTCTATACATATTTTTATATACTTTTATATATATATATATATAAACACCAAACAGGCTCCATTTCAGAGCCTCCAGGAGCACTCTTGGAATTCACAGCCACATTAATTTCATCTCCCCAGCATGACCCGTTTCAGCAACCTGTCTTTCTCAAATGCCAGTAGTGAAAAGGACATTTAAACACAGGTGCTTAAATACGTTTCTTTCATTGCTTTTTAATCATGGTACTTGTAAGTGAAATAGGACTTGCGTTCCCAATTAAAAACATAGCTAAGAGCGCCGCCATCATATTGTGTCTTAAGCGTTGTTTATATAGTCCCAGTCATGATTTTACTCCAGAGGATTGTAATACCAAAGTGGTTTCTGGGCACATTCCTTCATTCCTTTATATCCGGTGCCCTTTCAGCTTAAGCACTGTTGTTAAATATCGTATATTTCATAGCATGCCAATGTCCCTTCATGAATAAATATGCTGTGCCTTTTCATCAAACCGTGTTTTTGCCCATAATTTCTCTCCATGCCTGAAAGCGTTTGTTTAGTAACTCACGCTAATCCATGTAGGCATGTCCTGAATTAACAACAAGCATATTTAGAGTTGCCAAGGCTACGGTGGTTCTGGTAACAACAATTATTTCATTCCACAAAAGCTGCTAATGTTACCGAACAACTTTCAGATGGGTGCATCGGGTGCCATGGCATTTGAGAAAGGCAGGTTGCCGAAACGCGTCATGCTGGGGAGATGAAATTAATGTGGCTGTGAATTCCAAGATTGCTCCTGGAGGCTCGGAAGTGGAGCCTGTTTGGTGTTTGTATTTTACGTGCTTGCTGCCCGCACGAAGGAGGCACCCATCTGAAAGTTGTTTGGTAACATTAGCAGCTTTTCTGGAATGATAATATATATATATATATATATATATATATATATATATATATATATATATCACTTTTCCATATGTGTGAAAACAACACATGTAATGAAGCAAAATATATATGTATCCAAGAACAAACAGTTGCAAGCATCTTTACCACCGCACTCCAGGAGAAAATTGTTTTCCTTTTTTTTTTTTTATTGCAGTCAAAAATAAGTCACCATCCTTCACCACTGACGCGTTTCGACCTACTGGTCTTGATTACAGTAAATTAGTCCTATCTCAATGCCCACTATTTATAGTGTCTCTCCTATTACCCATATTAGTGCATTATGGGACATGTAGTCTATTAAAAATAAAGTGTTATACATTAACAACCAAGATCCCAACCACACCAGTAACCACCCAACATTATACAAATTACATAAATTAATGTGTGCAAAGAATGTGGCTGTTAACAGAAATAATAACCAGGTCCATTCCTAAGCCTACCCTGTACGGACTTCCAGCCTTACTCCATGAGAATATTGCTATATTTTCTATACTTCTGATGATATCTGATGATAGATTGGTGCACTTCCTATTCTGTTTTCACAAATTATCACATATATCCTGAATCTACCTAATTATCTCATTGATGTTTCTCTGTAAATGCACTCTGTCTGTACATCCTCAGATATTATTATCTAATAGCCCTTAAAAAGAACATTAATTATCCTCGAGTTACAGATGGTGATGCAATTCTTCATCCCCATTCAGGCCCCTCGGACTCTTGGTTTTGAGCTGTATTATAAACCGTGACTCCAACCGTCTCAGTTGTAATTCTCTATCTCCTCCCCTCTCATTGCTATCTACACTTGCAATACCAAAAAATCTCACGTCTGTCCATTTGGCTCCATCATGAGTCATTAAGTGTTTTGTAATAGCATAGGTTGTGTCCTTATTTTGCACAGCTCTAATATGTTCTAAAATGCATTTCTTTAGAGGACAAATTGTACTGCCCACATAACGCAGACCACAAGTACATTGAATTACATATACCACGTAATTGGAATTACACGTGAGCTTTTTGTTGATAATCATCTTATTACCACCAGATTCCTCAAACTCCTTCACGTTCACACCAATGCGGCATGCTTTGCACTTCTTACAGCAAACAAAACCAACTGTTTGGCTGGAGAGCAAATTCCCTGTTCTTTGATCTGAAAGTGACTATTGACCAAAAGGTCCTGTAGAGATGGTACTTTCTTATAGGTAACCATAGGTTTTTCACCCACCAACTTACCCACCTCAGGGTCCTTCCTTATAGCGTCCCAATATTTTTTTCAAAATCTTTATGATCAGATTGCTCTCCTTGGTATATGTCATTACAAATCTGATAGTTGAATCTTCCTGACGTTTTTCCAGGCTTGTAAAGACTATTTTATTTATTGTCAATAAGCAAGCAATAGGACTTACCACCACCCGCCACTGCTGCTGCAGAGACTCCCCCTTCATTCGCTCCCACAGCCGCGCTGGCACTGGCGCTGTCACTGCTGCCCCTGGCACTGGTGGTTGGTGTGGCTAGAAAAAAAATTACACAATTTAGACGCCACATACGCCTCCCCCTACTGTTTTTTTGTAATAGCAAAATTCATAAATATATTTTGGGTATGGATTCTCTTCTATCAAAATTTCAGGTGGGCATTTTGTTGTTTGGGAATTTTTAAACGTCAGGTACTCAAGTAAAAAAATGGTAATGGAGGAGCAGAACTAGCTATTGATGAATCTGAGGTGCAAGAATTGGTCAGTGAAGGACAAATGGGCTTGTTTGGCTAATGCAATGGGTCGATCCTCCTCAAACTTCCAACCATGGTGCATGGTCATGGTCATCAGCTGCTAGTATACAAATAATACATACACAATATTGGAGGGTACAAACAATTGCATGACCATGCTCAAAAACACATTTTTTCCCTTTCTTTATGATTGAGCTGGAGCAAGAAAAAGAAAGCCTTCTCACAAAATGTGTAGAATACCTTACATGGGCATGCAATCTTCAGTACATGTGTTCTCTGAGCCTTATCGCCACTCCACAAGATAAGATACATGAGGGGAGAGGGAAAGCTCACTGACAAAGCTGAAGAAAGGTGCTACAGACAGACTAGAGTAGCCGGAGAGCCAGAAAGTTCAAAGTACAAAACACTTTAAGTATAGAAAATAAGTAAATAGAATAACACAGCATAAGAAGAATTTACTAAACAGATAAATCGAAGTGCATTTGGAAAACAAGTTAGAAGCCAGGCACAGTAAAAAGGTAGAAAATAATTCTAAGTGTGGAGGGGTAAAAGTTAGAGAAATAAATAATAATATTAACAACAACAGGAGGAATTACTGCCCTGACACTTGTGGAGGGGCCACCTTCAGTTGCCTTGCCCGCCTCATCAACAGCCCTCCTCCTGCCCCTAGATGCTGGATGATTTAAGAAAAAAAATTGAAAAGATTGGTGGTACTGTTAATAAATAATCTCTCCAAGAATATTCATTTTTTTAAAGGAAAAGGCAAACGCAGTAACATTCCTACATCAGAGGTTCAGGGGGCTTGTATAATAATGATATTAGTATCAAGGGCCATCCTATTTCAAATTTCCTAACACTATTGCTAATTTCCTAAACTGCATTTTGGAATTACTAATAAATTGCAATGAACGATTTCTGCAGTTCTCATCTCATCTCTCAATGCATAGATTGGATGCATACACAACTACTACACAGCCCTGGGAAACTGCGTGGCAATGGGCACTGTACGAGCTACAAAAAAGAAAGGGACAGAGAAGTGAGAGAACATGCAAAATCACATATTAATATATTAACAATGACTATCTTAGACAGGACACAGGAGTCTCTGCATTACTTCTTATTCATCCCAAGCAAGCACCAAAAAGAAGTACAATTAGGTATCACTGGGCACTTGTCTAGAAGAAGATCACATAATATTATGGCCCTCATTACAACCCTTGCGGTAAATGCCGCTTACTGCCGTACCGACGGCTGCCAACATACCATGTCCGCTGCAGTATATCGCTACGGGTATTATGACCCACACTGAGAAATTCGCCACTATACAGACACCCACACAAGTCTGCCACACCAAAGGTCAGTGATAAACTGCCGGTACCAAAACCCACACCGTTACGCCAACAGAAATACGCCCACAGTATCACAATCCATGAATCACCGCCAGGGTCTTTCAACCACGGTAAATCATTGGCGATACACACCACCGCATTCAAAATACACACACATTTACAAAACAACACCACATTGGACAATTCATAATACACACAACTGACACGCATACACACACCACACCCACACACCCCATACACACCCACAATACCCGCAACCCCTTACAACCATAAAAAGAGACCAAGCACAGAGAGACAAGCAAAGAGCACACACTCACTCAGAGGCACAGAACACCATCATAACATACAACATCCACTCACATCACAGTATACATTACAACACATCACCCCACACATTACCTCACACATATCACTCACAGCACATCCATGGCACCTCAAAGACACCCCAGGTTTTCTGAGGAGGAGATATGGGTCATGGTGGGGCGGAGGAAATCATCAGGGTAGAGCCACAACTATTCGGATCACAGGTGCAGCAGACGTCCATTGCTAGGAAGATGGAGCTATGGCGGGGAATCATCGACAGGGTCAACGCCGTGGAACAGCATCCAAGAACCAGGGATGACAACAGGAAGAGGTGGAACGACCTTCAGGGGAAGGTGCGTTCCGTGGTTTCAAGACACCAGATTGCTGTGCAGAGGACTGGCGGTGGACCCCCACCTCCTCCCCCACAACGAACAACATGGGAGGGGCAAGTCTTGGCAATAATGCATCCTGAGGGCCTCGCAGGAGTAGCAGGTGGACTGGACTCTGGTAAGGCAAATTTTTTACTACTTTATCCCCCCTACCTGCATGCCCCCACCCCTACCCTCACTCCCATCACTCCATCACCTCACATCTATCCCACCATCACAACCCACCCATCCCAATACCAAGCCCTGCATGCAACCACAATGCATGGACACCCATCACCACAGCATGCCCAGTAGAGAGACTCACCAAGCCAACACAATCAGCAATCACACAAGGCCAATGCAACAGGAAAACCACAATTATATAAGGGAAACACACCCATTGCACAAGATGGCACACACAGATACAATAACAATGCATTTGCATCCCAACAGGACCCCTACCCAATGTCACCGGACAGGAGGTGCCAGCTATACCCAGTCCCCCACAGAAGAGGCCCACAGTGATGACAGCAGCTTTGCACGCCTGGATGACGATGACCAGCCGGGCCCATCTGGGATCTCTGGACAGTCGGTTCCCCTTCCACAGTCCCAAACCACCACAGAACCTCCCCCCTCAGGAAACACCACCACAGCACCCACCCAGCGGGCCCATGTAACTGTCCCCAGGAAACGTAAGTCAGCAGTGTGTCCACCACTACAGGGACCCCAGGCAACCCCACTAGCACAGGACGAACAGGGCCCTGGGGTCAGTGGCAGTGGGCACACGGTTCAGGGGACAGAGGCACAGGACAACAGGGAAGCTGGGAGGACTGCTGTGTGACAGGGGTAGGACATGCCCCAACTCTCCACGAGGCACTCTCCAGCATCATGGGAGCATACCACCATTCCCAGGAGACCATGGGCACGGTACTGGCTAAGTTGCAGGAGACCCAGCGGCTGCAGGAGGGACAGTACATGGAGATCAGGGTGGACCTCACCAAAATATGCACAATCCTGGTCATCATAGCAGGGGTGCTGGCTGATATGGGCAAGACAATGAGGGAGGCAGTGGCTCAACAAAGGGCCCCTGTCACTAGCCAAACCGAGGAACAGCCTTCCACCTCCACCGGCGCTATTGGACAGGAGGCCCCGCCACAGGAACAACAGGCCACCAGCACCCTACCCCTGGCAGAAGGAGAACCACCCCGCAAACGGTCCCTGCGATCCAGGTAGAAGACAGAGAACATTGCCAAGACCCACACCAGGAATTAGGACCCTCCTGACTGTCACCCTTCTGTCCCACTGTGTTACCCTGTCCACCTTGAACTGCCATTGCTCCACTTCCTATGTCCCCTTGGACAATGTACCTGTGATACCAAGAGACTGGACTCTAACTGGACATTCCTCCACCATCAACTCAGCCCCTTGCACATATCCCTATACCCATGAGCACCTAAACAAACACCCTTTAATCATAAACCAATCTGGAGTCAGTCTGATCTTTCTCAAATGTATTATCACAACATCAGCAACAAATTGCAGTGTAAGTGTCCATTTACTCATACCAATGTATTACAGTTGTTGGGCAGCAGTACACATAGCAGAAGGCAGAATGGGGTACGCAGATCTGCAAAAAGGAAATCCAAAGGGAACAGTCAGTGTCCACAGACAGAGGTTAAGAGGCTGCCATGTACAATGTCCTAAAGTATACTAAAATGTGAAGAATAGTTATAGTCTCTTACCTGTGTGTCACTGGGTGTACTGTATGATGATGTTCGTTTTGTTGTCAATATCTTCTTCCTCTGCCTCCTCTACCTCACTGTCCACAGGCTCCACCGCTGCCACAGAACCATCACCAGGCTCATCCTCCTGCAGATAAGGCACCTGGCGTCTCAATGCCAGGTTGTGCAACATACAGCATGCCACGATGATCTGGCACACCTTCTCCGGTGAGTAGTACAGGGACCCACCTGTTAGATGGAGGCAACGGAATCTGGCATTCAGGAGGCTGAACGTCCTCTCAATAATACGCCTAGTTCACCCATGTGCCTCATTGTAGGGTTCCTCTGCCCTTGTCCTGCCATTCCTCACTGGGGTCAGTAGCCATGGCAGGTTGGGGTAACCAGAGTTACCTGGAAATTTTGAGGGATACCTGTTAGACACACACTAACCCTTAGGAACTACCCCATGCCCAGACACCTACTCGTACTGTATGGGGACCTTGGGCTCACCTATTAGCCACACCCGGTGCCTCTGGAGTTGGCCCACCACATAAGGGATGCTGCTATTCCTTAAGATATAGGCGTCATGCACAGAGTCAGGATATTTGGCATTCACATGGGAGATGTACTGGTCCGCCAAACACACCATTTGCACATTCATCGAATGGTAGCTTTTCCGATTTCAGGACACTTGTTCATTTCTGCAGGGGGGGACAAATGCCACATGTGTCCCATCAATGGCACCAATGATGTTGGGGATATGTCCCAGGGCATAGAAGTCAGCTTTCACTGTGGCCAAATCATCCACCTGGGAGAACACGATGTAGCTGCGCATGTGTTTTATCAGGGCAGACACCAAGCTTGTCAGCACTATTGAAAACATTGGCTGTGACATTCCTGCTGCCAAGCCCACTGTCACTTGGAAAGAACCAGTTGCCAGGAAATGGAGCACTGATAGAACTTGCACAAGAGGGTGGATCCTAGTGAGGTAACAGATATCAGATATCAGGTCAGGCTCCAATTGGGCACACAGCTCTGTGATTGTGGCCCTGTCAAGTCTATAGGTGAGGATAATGTGCCTGTCCTCCAGTGTTGCCAAGTCCACCAGGGGTCTGGACACGGGGGTATGTCTCCATCTACTATACATCCGCAGCGATAAGAATCTAAGGGACAAAAAAGTGAGGAGCCAGTCACAAACTGAACAATGGAGCTACAACATAAGTTTGCTTCCTGTAAACTTGTAATGGGTCAATGTGATTTGCCCAGTATGTCCTAATATCACCAGTGACACAGCAATTTTCCAGGGCCTGCCACGGGAAAATGGCATCTGTCTGTCCTGTGTGGAGAGACAGGTGGAAGTGAGGTAATTCCACTGACGTTGTGCGCCGTTGCGGGAGGCGGTCGGGAACCACTGTGCAACTCTTCATTGGTTACAATTGGGCCCTGTGGGGTACAGTGGCCAATGGTGATCTACGCCGGCAGTGACGGTATGCACCGCCGTGGACGTGACCGCCATTTTCTATCTGATTCCTCACTTGTTACCTGACCTTTAGCATGTGCTGCTGTGAGCTGTGTCTGGAACCTACTATGGCTCGTGTGACCGGGGAAAGGGCCCCAGCTTTCACTTCAGAGGAGTTGGAGAGACTGGTGGATGGGGTCCTACCCCAGTACGGACTGCTGTATGGCCCTCCAGACCAAATGGTGAGTACACTATGGGCACGATGCATGTGGCATGAATGCATAGAGTGGTGTGTGTGAAGGCTTTGTGTCAGGCGGGGTAGGTGGATGTCCTCTGGGGGCGTAGAGGTTGTGTGCTGGGCCATGTGTGTGCAAATGGTGACGGAAACGGGTATGGTGGGCCATATGTGTAACAGGCTGGACTGTTTGTCTAATGGTATTTTCCTATGTATATTTCCTCTGCAGGTCAGCGCCCATCAAAAGAAGGGTATATGGCGTGCCATCGCCAAGGAGGTGTGGACCCTGGGGGTCTATTGCAGGTGGAGCACCCACTGTTGGAAAAGGTGGGAGGACCTGAGACACTGAGCACGGAAGACGGCAGAGGCCCATCTGGGGATGGACCATCAACAAGGAAGGGGTACCCGTTGAACCCTGACCCCCCTGACGGCCTGCATACTGGCGGTGGCCTATCCAGCACTGGATGGGTGCTTGAGTGCATCACAGCAGCCACAAGGGGGTGAGTACAGTGCCCATCATTACAAATTACCCATGGTAGGGTGGTATCCGGGTGGAGGATATGTGTCAGTGTAGGTCCCCTGCTGGCTAGGGTTCAGAAGGGAAAATCTTGCTACCTAGCTCGTAGGCATCCACTACTGGTCAGAGCTGCGTGGGTCCCAGGTGTGCTGCATTTGGTAGTGTGTGTCCCTCCCCATGCCTTGGCTACTAACTGTTTCTCTGGTAGTGCTATGGCATATTGCGTAGGCCTGTTCCCTGTGTGTGAGGGTGCTGTGTTCGCCAAAGGTGGTGTTGGTGCAGCCACTGACCAAGTGTATCCTTTGTCTTTCCCCCATTTTTGTTTTGTCACCCTGTCCTTATGTGCATTAGCATCATCTGGCAGAGGAGGAGAGGCACCAGTGACAGAGGGAGCTGCATCCCACAGGACCCAGGAGGCAGAGTCCACTGATGGTGAGGGCACCAGTGGAACAAAGGGCAAGGGGAGCACCACCGTGGAGACTGGAGGGGACAGTTCTGACACAGATACCTCTTCCAATGGAAGCTCCCTGGTGGTGGCGGACACCTCTGTGACCACCCCAGCAACAGGTACATCCGCCACCCCCGTACCAGCACAACCCTCCCAGCAGCCCCTCATCGAGTTGCCTGTGCCCGCTCACCCAGGACGGTGGACATCTCCTTCGTCCCAGGCACCTCAGGCCCTGCCCAAGTTTGCCCTGCTGCCCTGAGTGAGAAGGATATTGACCTCTTGAGATCCATCTCTGAAGGGCAGTCAACCATTGTCAATGTCATCAAGGGGCTGGCAGCCCAGATGCAACAATCCAATGCATTCCTGGAGGGCATTCACACTGGATTGGCAGCCTAATAGAGATCGATTCAGACTCTGGCCTCCTCTCTGATGGCAGCCATTGTCCCTGTTTCTACCATCCCTCCTCCAACTTCCACTGCCCAGTCCCCAACCCATCCCAAGCACACAGGCAGACGAGCATGCACACAAGACGGCAGCCAAGAGTGTCACGGGCAAACAAAAGCACCACACTTCATCCCGCTGGCACTCACACAAATACCATCCAGTTGCAGACACACCAACATCCACTATTTCCACTGCCTCCACCACCTCCCACCCAGTTCCATCCACACTCACACCTGCATGCACTACATCATCATCCACTACCAGCATCACCACATCAAGCAGAACACACACCTCACTGGCAGACACCTCCCCTACAGCCATGCACAGATCCCCTCTGTCCTCTCCCACTGTGTCTGTCCACCCCCTCCCAAAGTACACAAACACAAGCACTCAGACACTCAACAGCATACAGGCCATGCACTTGCACCCAAAAGCAGCAGACAGACACATCCAACCACCACTCCCTCATCCTCCACTCCCATTCCCTCTCCCTCTTCCCACCCTAATGTCCCTAAAAACTGTTCCTATCCACCATCGACCTCTTCCCTACCCCTCCCTCCCTGTCCTGAGCTTATGGGCAGGGTAGGAAGAACCTAGCCAAGCACCTCAGCCACACAGTCCATGGGCCCCGTCATCACCAAACCCACTTGTGGTGGAAAAGGATCCAGGCCACATGTCCTGAAGGTGAAGCAGGCTGCACCAAGCAGCCTCAAGGGAAAGGAGCCTGCCCCAGTTGCCAGGAAGACCTTGGAGCCTGCCCAACAGGCAAGAAGGGAAAGGAGCCTGCCCCAGCTGCCAAGAAGGCCAAGGAAACTGCCCCAGCAGGCAAGAAGGGAAAGGAGCCTGCCTCAGCTCCCAGGAAGACAGAGGAGCCTGCACCAGCAGGCAAGAATGGAGAGAAGCCTGTCCCAGCTGCCAGGAAGACGAAGGAGCCTGAACCAGCAGGCAGGAAGACCAAGGGGTCTGGGGCAGGAACTGTGACAGAGTCCCTACCACCAACCATGTTGTGCAACCGTCTGAGGTTGCAGGGATGGGCAGTAGCCTCCCTCCACCAGCTGCATCACCACCACTGTGCAGCCATCTGAGGTTGCAGGGGATGGGCAGGGGCCTCCCCCCACCAGCACCACCAATACCACTGTGCAGGCGTCCGAGGTGGCAGGGGATGAGCAGGAGCCTCCCCCCACCAGCTGCACCACCACCACTGTTCAGCCGTCCGAGGTTGCAGGAGATGGGCAGGAGCCTCCTCCCACCAGCAGCACCACCACTGTGCAGCCATTACTGCCAGTGGACGGTATGTAATCCTGCCTCCGTGGGCTCTTGTGCAGTCTGCCCCCTCCAAAGCTAGTGGGAATGACACCCACTCGAAAGGCTGTGACCTTGCACTCCCCAGGACGAAGAGCACACAGCATGTTGCCCCCCCAGAACCAGTGGGGAAGACACCCACTCAAGAGACTGTGGCCCATCACTCCCCAGGACCAAGAGCACAGGGCATGTTGCCCCCTCCAAAACCAGAGGGCAAGTCACCCACATGACCATCCCTCCGCAGGACCAAGAGCACAGGGCATGTTGCCCCCTCCAGAACCAGTGGGCAAGACAGCCACTTGACAGACTGTGGCCTATCACTCCCCAGGACCAAGAGCACTGAGCCTGTTGCCCTTCCAGAACCAGTGGGGAAGACACCCACTCAACAGACTGTGGCCCATCATTCCCCAGGGCCAAGAGCACAGGGCATGTTGCCCCCTCCAGAACCAGTGGGGAAGACACCCACTTGAGAGTCTGGCCTTGCACTGCCCGGGACCAAGCACAGGGCATGTTGCCCCCTCCAGAACCAGTGGTCTTGTAACATCTCCCGGCTGAGGTGCCCCCAGTCCCAGTCCCCCTGAGGTGCCTGCCTATTTGCCAACTGATTCCCCTGCAGCGTTCTCTCCATATTGAAGCAGGTGATATGTGTGGCCTCGGACTTTGGCCTGTGGCCATGTGGCTTACGAACATTGTGGACTGGGCAGTGTCCCTTTTTCTGTACATATGTATATATCTATTATCTTGCCTAACTTATTTTTCATACTTTGTTGATCTCATTACATTCACTTTTTCGAAATTGTTTTTTCCTTGCATTATTCAGCCGAGTTATGTGGTAAAATTGTTTTTATAATGCATCTGGTTGTGTGTATGGTGCGTGTGTGTGTGGGATGTGTGTTGTGCATGTGTGTGTCACTGTCATTTTCCTCCCCCCCTCCCTTGTGTGCTAGGCGGCTGTACTCACAGTCGTCCTTGTCGACAGCGTTGGTGTTCGTGGTGGAGCAGAACGGAGAAGATCATCGGGAAGACATGCAGTTCAGGTTCCATGGCGCTGTGGTTGTTCTCTGTGTCTCCAATGGTGAGTCCTTTCCCTTCTGAGCTCAATTTCCACCAGGCTTTTGATGTCATTGGTACCGCCTCAGAAAAGGTGGCGGTTTGCAGGGTCATAATGTGGTGGGCGGAACATTGACTTCTGCCTGGCTGTAGGCAGCTACCGCCGAGGTGGCTGTTGTTTCCGCCCTGGCGGTCGGTGTGGTACATTGGCTGTCTTTCAGAGATCTTTCCGCCAGGGTCATAATTTGGCGGTAGTTACCGCCAGCCTGTTGTCGGTATTGCCGCCACTTTATCACTGACTGCCAGGATCATAATGAGGGCCTAAGATTTTATCTCTCTTGAATGACATTAAAAAAGGATTTGCAGTCTCAGAGGCAAATCAAGGGGAGATAAGGGAGGCTTGTGAGGTTTTGGAGAAGAAATTTGACTTCTTGACGATTAGAACTCAGGCTCTTGAAGAGTCAATTGGTATCCTGAAGGAGGAATTAAGGATGAATAAAGATGAAATTCAATTAGTAAAAGTGAGTGAGCAGGACTTGCAGAATAAATTGGAACAATTGGAAAACAGCCCCAGAAGGAACAACTTGAGAGTTTTAAATGTGCCTGAAAGGGTGGAAGGGGGAGATCTGAAAACATATATAGTCTCTCTTATCATAATAGCACTCTCTTTGGAGGAGACTAAGGAAGAGAGTGCAAAACAAATCCAGAGGATTAATTAAGATCCGTTTAGGAGAAACCCCAACAGTAAAAAACAAAAAAAAAAAAGTTTTACTTAGTTTCCAAACGTATGTCTTAAAAGAGAAGATCCTGATGAAGGAAATGAAAACACTTAGAGGACAAGACTTTTTTCCAAGATCAGGGCAGATCTGTCCAGGGTAACCATAAACAAACAATAGGAGTTGGGGAGACATTTGGAAGAATTAAAAAAACTAGGGCCCATATTTATACTTTTTGACGATTTGCGTCAAAAAGTTTAATTTTAATGCCGGCTAATGCAATTCCAACGTGCCAGCCGGACGCCTCATTTATGGAATGATGGTAGCCGGTGCTGCGGTGTGGTTAGCGTAAAAATAAATGACGCTAACCGGGTAGCGGAGGCGAAGGGAAGACTGGGGGCTGGGCACCAAAGAATGGTGCAAGTCAGGTTGGAGTCAAAAATATTGGCTCTAACCTGACTAGCGCCGTTTTTTGCACCTATGGAAATTACTCCTGTCTTAGCAAAGACAGGAGTCATGCCCCCCTGCCCAATGGCCATGCCCAGGAGACTTCTGTCCCCTGGGCATGGCCATTGGGCACAGTGGCATGTAGGGGGGCCCATGTTAGGCCCCCCTTTGCCACTTCTAAATAAAAAAAAAATGCTTACCTCTACTTACAGTAGATGGGTCCCCCCATCCATGGGTGTCCTCCAGGGGTGGGAGAGGGTGGCAGGGGGTGTCCCTGGGGGCAGGGAATGGCACCTGTGGACTGCTTCCATGGTCTCCCACCTTGTAAATGATCCCACAGGTCCCTTAACGCCTGCCCTGACATAGGCGTTAAAAAATGGCACTAAACCGGTTTAGTAATTTTTTAAGGCCCTCCCCCTCCAGTGTGTCATTTTTGCACAGGAGTATAAATAAGGCGCGAATGCCTTTGAGTCATTTTTTTGCCCGGGAACACCTACCTTGCATGCCATTAATGCAAGGTAGGTTTCCACAGAAAAAAAATGACTCCCACTCCATTAATTTGTCGCTAGACGGGTCTAGCGCCAAAGTATAAATATGGAGTTAAGTTTGCACCGAATTTGCATAAAAAAATGATGCAAATTCGGGGCAAACAGAGTATAAATATGCCCCTTGGTGTGTTGTTCCAACTTAAATTTCGGGCCTTCTTTCGAGTAATGTATAACAACAGGATGTATAATGTTAGAGACCAGAGAGCAGCGAATGAGTTGCTGGAGGTTATCAAGAGTGGGGGTGTTGGTCAATGATGGGCAGGTTTATGTGAAAACAGATGGTCGGTAAACCCATAGGCGCTCTAAAATTGGACTAACATCAGTCTACAAATGAAGTGGGGGTTCTCCAAAGCTTGGGGGGCACAGATGAAGGGAGGAGGGGGCACAGGGTGGGGAGCATGTGAGGAAACTAAAAAAAAACCTCAGACACCTCAGTTAATCGTTTGTCATATGCAATAAATGGATGATAGTGGTGTATGCCAGGGAGCCAGGAATAGAGTAATTCAAATTATGTCATGAAATGTCGAAGGTCTGTGAACTAAAGGGAGAAGGGTTAGGATCTTACAGTATTTGACGTACTCTCCGTCTCATTTACTAATCTTGCAAAAAAATCATTTGACAAGAGGGGAATGTACAGATTTGCTTAAAACTCAAAAATGGTTTCAATCTTTTGTCTGTACGGAACATAACTTCAATATGAAAAGGGTTGGAATACTAATTAACAACAGGTTAATGCTGTGGTGTTGAAAGTGGTGTTGGGCAAATTAGGAAGGTGGATTACAGAAAAACTACAGCTATTTGATAGGAGATTCACACTGGTAGTATGTTATGGCCTACATTGTGATAACATAGAGCCACTTAGAATGTTTTTTTCTCATCTATTGAATTTTTCTGACCCAGTCATTATGGCTGGTGATTTTAATGTTGTTTTGGACAATAAATTAGATAGGTCAACAAAATGTAGATCAATAGCTATGCCGAAATCACAGCAATATCTGAAGGGAATGATGAGGGAACTCGGGCTGTGGATCTGTGGTGACAGAGAGCCGGTGTGAAACAGGGGTTCTTTTCTGTAATAGAAAGTATGGACATGTTTCCCGGATTGACTGTTTTTTAGTCAATTGGGTGCTGTGTGATTTAGTTGAAGATTTAACTTATTCAGTAGCTCAGCTATGAGACCATGCGGCTGTAGTGCTAAGAGTCAATCTTTTACAACAAGCAGAAATTAGGAGATGGACTCTAGATCGCTCTTTACTGGTGGGCAGTACAGTTATCTGCCAACTTCGTATAGAGACAGACGAGTTCTTCAAGGTTAACCTGGGATCTGCCCCTAATACTATGGTGTGGGACGCTTTCAAGGCTTACATCAGGGGAAGATAGTGAGTATCTCCAGCCATAGGAACAGACTGTATAGGAATGAAATAAGCGCTTTAGAACAAGAACTGCTAAAATGTGAGGGCCGGGAGGATAGGATAAGTCAGGTTAGGCAGCACTTTGAAGAAATATTACAGGCTAGAGTTGCAAAGAGGTGGAAAACAAGCAAATTAGTTCATTTTGAGTACAGGGAGAGAGCAGGGAAACTGTTAGTTTGGAGGACTACGACGGACCAAGTGCTGAATAATATTAAAGAAATCGTGTCTGATTAATCAGTGGAAAGGGTCATTAGTGGTGAAGGTATAGAGGAAGTTTTTAAGAGTTTCTTTTCCTAACTGAGGAGTTTAAGGTGGGGGAGGGAGAAGTCAGAACCTGGTAGGGGCTGGATACTCTGCTCAGTCTTCCATAGAAGGAACAGGCCTCTTTGAATAAACCTATTACTCAGGGTGAGATAAGAGCAACTCTGAAAGAAAGCATGGGAGGGAAAGCCACAGGACCAGATGGTATCCCTGTGGAACTTTCTGATATTCTAAGTGAGTCTATAGTACCTGTCCTCTCAGAGATCTTCAAGGAAGGAGAGCCTTTACCATCTTCCTGGAATGAGGCAACTATTTCACTCATTTTGAAGCCTGGAAAGAGTCTAACTCAGTGTGAATCATATAGGCCAATATCGTTGCTAAACAGCAATTATAAACTGTTTGGTAGAATATTGGCGGACAGGTTAAGTGGAGTGGTAAATGAGTTGATTCATCTAGACCAGAAAGGGTTTATTAGAGGTAGATTCCTTCATGAGTTAACTTTCAATTTGATAGGTGCGATAAGTTTGGACACAACTTTTGATGCCCCTCTGGCTGTTATAACTTTGGACGCAATGAAGGCTTTAAACATAGTTAAGTGGGAGTATTTAACTACAATTCCTCAATGGAATAATTTGGGTGAGAAATTTTGCAGGATTATTGGTTGGGTCTATCAGGTTCCCTCAGCTAAGGTTTTGTTGAATGGGAATCTACCACGCCAGTTAGGATAACCAGAGGTACCAGGCAGGGCTGTCCCTTATCTCCTTTACTATTTAATCTGTATATTGAACCTTTTGCCAGAAAGCTCAGGCAGAGTTCTATTATATCCCCTTTCTGCTGTAAGGGATGGGAGATAAAGGTTGCCCTTCATGCAGACAATCTCCTGGTGTACACCTCTGATTTATCAACTGCTCTCCCGCAGTATCAGATATTGCAGAGAAAATTGGTAAAGTTTATGGATATTATGTGAACGTTGGGAAAATAGAGATAATGGAATGGAATCAGATGAGGGAGTACTGGCATAGAAACAGTGAAATGAGATATTTAGGTATAATGATTGGGCAGGAAATTGAACAGATCTCTGTGGTGAATTTAAAGGGACTTTTGGGAGAATGCAGTAAATTAATGCAAGGGAGGGTACACAATCCCCTGACAATATTGGGAAGAGTAAGTCTGGTAAAAATGATAATCCTGCCCAAGCTGAATTTTATGTATAATTCAATCCCATTGCAAATTAAAACAAAGGTGTACCTAGATATGGTCCAACAAGCCATAAACTCTTTTCTATGAGCATATAAAGGGCCCAGGATTTCATGGAAAAAGATGCGCAGAAGGAGAGAGAAGGGAGGCCTGGACGTCCCAGATTTACAATGTGATACATGGGCATCCCAACTTAAATATTCTAGGATGCTCTTTACCTCCCCAGATTCATAAGTGGTAGAAGGCATGCTTAAGGCTATGGTAGGCACTGTAAAAGGGGCAGGAAAGCATTTGTTATACAAATTTGGAGATCCAAATTTTAAAAAAAGGTAAATTTGAAAGTACTACAAGATTTGGCAAAGGTTTGGTATAATTTAAGATAGTCAGTGAAGGGAGATTATTATAGTCAATGCACTCCCATTTGGGAATCCCCAGGTACCCCCGATTGTCTTGATGATGTATTAGCTGCATCGATTAGGAAGGCAGGCATAGAGTATTGGGGGGATCTTTTTATGGATGAATCCCTACTCTCCTGGGAAGAGCTAACAGAAGTAACGGGGGAATTTATCCAGACTGAAGAGCAACCAACTGAAAGGTTGGTCACAGGGTATTTGTGCAAAGTTGGTATCAACTAGAAGATAAATTATTAAGAGCACCCTCTAGCTCTAGGAAGGTATTGGCATGGTATTGGGAAATTTTAGAAGCACTTGATGGGGATTTCAAGTTAGCAGAAGCTCTCTGAAGAGAAAGCATGTCTGGGGAGCTGCTACAAAAATGGTGGCAAGTGTCCAGCAGTCCAGCAGTCTATCTATTCTGGGAAGAAGTGTGTAAATGATTTCAAATAAACTGAGATGAGATATTAAGGTAAGCCTTCCATTGATCACATTTGGGCTACACAAGGGATCTGTAGAGAGGACCAGAGATGTGATGAACTTCCTCTTCTACTCTATACTGCTGGGTCGATGGGAAACTTGTCGGAAATGGGTGGCAGAGATGCCCCCACTGTACACTGATTGGCTTAATGCTCTTCTTCACACTTAAAAAATGGACATGACAGTGAGAGTTTCTAAAAGGAAAAAAGATAAGTTTTGGTCACCATTGGTGGAGTGGAGGGGATACAAGGGACGCCAGCAGTAAGGTTTTGAGAATTACTTCCAGTCCAATGATTACGTACCTTTCTTCTCTGTAGCCGTGGTGGCTGTTTAGCCCCTATACCTTCAACCTCCAAGGGAGCTAAATGAGAGAGTCTAAGCCCCCCTGGCACCGGCCACCTCCTCAAAAGAGAGGGTGTGAATGGTTAAGGCCTGGAGGTGGCTTGGAGTCTGAGGGGAATGAGGACAAAAAAAAAACAAGATGGTCGAGCCCATGCAAACCACGTGGTGTCATTTTGCACGAGAATCCCAACGCGAGGAACAACTTTTCATTGTCAGTGATGATAAACATCACATGAACGGGAGTGGAAAGAAACTCCGCCTGCTAATGGAACCCCGCGTACCGCAACTGAGTTTTTTCTTGACTCCGCATAGCTCCGTGCAGCACTGCTACGTGCCCCCCGCCCAGACGTAGAAATTAAAAGGCTGCTAATGTGGGCCAAACCACCTCCTGTAAACGAGTAGTAGTCTCTATGAGGAGAATGCGGCCCAAGGTCATTTGGCAAATATGGTCCGATCTACAAGGTGCCTATGTTGTGCTCTTGGGGACCTAGGAGGGGGGCATCTTAAACATACCTTCTGTAGATATCACAATATGACCTTACAACTCGATACTACCAGTCCTGTCCACTCTGCTACACAGTCTTCCAGATAGGGGACCTCAATGCAACGCTGAGTGGTAGCATTCACTGAAATCCCCCTGGGGCCCTGGGCTCAGTCAGATGACCATTAGCAGACTACCTCACTGCCTAGGGACTGGCAGATGTATTGTTTACCCTTAACCAAGAAATGCAGCACTTCATCTGATTTGTTGGTGGGGGTGCATGATATTCGCTCCTGAAATGATAATTTCTTCATGCCCACTCTCCAGCTGTTAAAAGTCAGTGAGCCCAAAAACTTAACCATGGGTAAATCAGACTATTCTTCCCTGTGACTGGTGTATGGTCGGACTGAGAGGCCAAACACTACCCGCATCATATTGAACCCCTGCTAGCTGAAAGAGCCATACATTTGAGAATGAATGTTAGCAGCAAAAGACCATTATTTTCAGGGTGACAACACTTCAGTTGAGTGTCCACTCAGGTTGTGGGCGGCCTATGAGACAGTAGTCAAGGGGGTTGGTCTCACCATGATGGCACAAGGGAAAAACTCAGAAGGGCAAAATGGAAGGCCCTTGAACATGAGTGATTGTCCCTTGAGGCCAGCTTACATGATGAGGATGGATCTGAGGGAGCCCACAACCTAGCTCTGAAGCAAAATGTATACTGAGATGTGGCACAGGAAGCTGCGAATATGCACCACAGGGCAACTCAGCAACACATCAATGTGATGGGGGACAAGACAGGAAAAGTTATAGGCCTGGCTGGACAGGTATGAGGCAGTGGCTAGATGGGATCCTGGGATCCTGAAGGAGTAGGGGAAACTCCCTAATAGTGGACAAACCATAGCCCAAATGTTTGCCTACTACTATGGCAAATTAGATTATGCAAGGTATTTCACCACAAAATGCAAAGTAGGCGAGCTCCTGTGTGACATTCCAAAAACCAAGCCTCACTACAGAGGATAGGAAAGCCTTAGAAGATGATCTTTCCCTGGAGGAAATAGTAAAAGCCATCAGGGATGTGAAGCCCGGCAAAGCATTAGGGCCCAACGGGGTAACAATGGAACCCTTTGATAGGCAGCCACTTAGCTTGCCGCACATCAGAAGCAGATGTATGAGAAGAGTCAGAAGAGGTGAGTACTCTTGTTACTTCAGCACCAGGCTTCCATAGTGTTCCTCCACAAAGAAGGGAAGCCCAGGGAGGATCGGATCTGTACCCTGGGTGTACCGACAAGACACAGTTCCACAAACTACCAATGACCTAACCAAGCGTACTAGAAATAACCACACAGATTCATGGCAAATCAAGTGTAACCATGGGAACTGAAGAGACATGTCCTACACAAACCAGCTGACAGTCCCCAGTATATGATGGGCAAGGCTGACATCAAGTACCTCAAAGGTAACAACACATACTTGGCCATGGGATCACAAATGTGCAAGTGCATGTCTGCAGGGAACTGTGCATCACAGTGCTGATGATCCATCATGCGGATGACAGATCACCACCCAACGCCCCCTCAAACCTCTGATTAGGCTACAATGACCCTTGACACAGTCAGGGGCCTGCTGATTTTCCACAGTGAACTGAGCTGAGGTGACCACAGTCAACCGGTATTCATACATGCGACAAAGGCCCTGTATGGTCATTCAAATTGCCACTGGAGCAATGATGACTATGGTGACATCACTGCATGAGAGCACCCCTGCCATACAGATTGTATTCAATTTCATCTATTTGCCAATAACATCAAGGTTTGCATAATTAAACAATGAAAATGTGTGTTGGCCCTCATTACAACATTGACGGTAACTACCGCCTACCGCCAAGGAGACGGCCTCCAACATACCACCGCCGTGGCTATCAGCCATCTACGCGTATCATGACCGCCGACGGTATAACACCAGAATGCTGGTGGAACATGGACGATGGTCATGACGGCGGACGGCGGTAAGGCGGCGCTGCTAACAGCAGCACCGCAACACCAGCAAAACACCGCCGACCGCATCATGACCAATGATTCGGCCTGGTGGTGTTTTGCTGGCGGACACTGCTGCTGGCAGCAGCGCAGCAGACCATCTCCAGCCGGAGGACCCCTGCAAGCAGGTAAGTCAGGCTTTCCAACCAGAGAGAGAGGTGGGGGGTGTTGTGTGTATGGTGGGGTGTAAATTGTGGCGGCCGCAGGGCTGGCGACTGAAGTCTCCAGCCCAGCGGCCTTTACCACCCTGGCGGTTGGTGTGTTAAAGTGGCGGTCTTGGATGGGGGATACCGCTAGGGTCATATTCCCATTTTTTTTACTGCCAGCCTGTTGGCGGTATTAGCGCAGCTTTTACACCAACCGCCAGGGTTGTAATGAGGGCCTTAATACCTAAAAGTATCCACACATGTAGCAGCTAGGTGGACCAGGCTTGGTGCTGTCAATTTGCAGATGGACAAATTAGTACAATTCACATGTGTATGTGTCACATGAAAACTGTACAAGTGTCCCACCATTGTAAAACATGTTCTACACAGATCTGAGTACACAGCTTGGAAACAATGGCCTACATGTAAGATAGCTTGAATAGAGATTTGGTATGTGTCCAATCCCTAAACATACCACTGTATTATGCAGCACTTTTCAGACATGATACATATACTTCCACACAAGAAACATGTCACATAAATACTAACAATGACACATGTCAGCACACCATCTCCTATGTTTTGCATGCATGAGGAAACATACGTTACATGTGTTGCTCTGCATCATTAAGTCTGCTTCTCACAACACACCAGAGTGTGCTAAAGATCTGTTGAGGGCATGATATGCCTGAACATGTATTGCACATGGCCCTTCCTATCTTATGTTGTGTATAGTGATGTACAGTCGGAAGTCAGACATGACAATGTGGTAGTCCCACAACATGAGTAGCACACATATATACACTAATCACACGTGTGTAAACATGTAGGTGGCAAAAAGGCTTCATACACAGGCACATTTGCAAACAATATCAGTCCTCGGATGAATCACACACATATAAAAATGTGGTAACACATTCCTATGCTACTGGTACACAATTATATGCACATGCACACATATGTAGCCAACCCATACAAACTACATAGATGCATAGGCCCTGTAACAATGAATGTGAATGTGGGTGCACTGTCAGCCTTTCCACCAAAATCCATACGTTGGCGTCAAATGTCAAAACATTTTGATTTTGGTACATCTCCATACATCGAAAATCAATAAAATGACGCCTGGCACCATGCGTGTCTTAACTGTCTTGTGGTATCAGCCTTCCTTCCAGAATCTATGCATCCCCGGTATGTGTCAAAATTTTCGATGCATAACATTGTCCTACAAACATCGCATATGCCAAAAATGATGCCTGGCCCCGAGCACGTCATTTGCAAGTCGACAGGCCTTGTCAACCTTCATGGACAAAATCCATGCATGGGTGCCATGCGTAAAAAAAATCATGCATACCAGAAAACATGATGCATATGCACAGTAAGTGAGGTCACAGGACCTCGTTGCTGCATACATGGCAAATTGAATTTACTTTCACTTTTACTTTACAGTTTTTTTGTCTGTGGTGGAGAGTGGTTGTGTGGAGCTGGTACTGGTTGAGGAGTGGTGGTTGCTGAGAGTTTTGTGCTGTGTCCTGTTGGTGTTCAGTCCTATTTGTTGTATTTGTAAGTTTTGTGTAGTGTTATTGTTTTGTCATTGTATTTCTATTGTCGGTTGTTTGTCTTGGGGTAGTGTAGTTTGTTGGGGTATTTGGGGTTAGGTGGGGTTAATATAGACTTTTTTGTGGGTTATTGGTTGCTGTGAAGGGGGAGACAGAAGATTGTCCGGCAAAGGAAGGGCACAGCACATGAGTCCTGATAAACTGGGGGTTCATCTGGTTAGTGTGCCACTACCTCCCCAATATGTTGAAAATGGGTGGCTGTGTGGACTACCTTACAGAGGCAAGGAAGCTAAGCTGGGGGAAGGTGCTGTTCCAGCTGTGCAGGATCTGCAAGGTGGAGCACACATATCACCAGATCAAGCACAGCTGGGCAGACCTCATTGCCAGGGAAGGGGTCTCCTGGATAACCTGGTGGTTCGGGTTGGCAAACCTGATGGTAAGTGAACCTGTAGCATGTGCATGACAGTAGGGCATAAGGATAACTTTGGCATGTCATGAGAATGGTGAGGACATCAAGGGGCAGATTTAAGGAAAGTAGTGCTGCACACCTTAACACCACCTAACACTGCCCTATACAGCACACCATGGTGCAGGTTAGGGGCAATTGCATCATATATTTGACGCTATTGATGTACATTCAGGGTTATTCCCATAAAGTTACCAAAATCCCTGACCAGTACATAGTGGGCCCTCAAAATATAATGGTGTGCCCCCTTATAAACATGCTTACAACAGGCATCAAAATGTGCAGAACAAAATGACGCTAAATGTTCCTTGGGCCCCTATGTACTGTTCAGATTCAGGCCAAAATCTTGGCACTAACCCTGAAGAGTACATCAATAGCGTCACAAATTATGAAGCCATTGCCACCTACCCTGCGCCATGGTGCCTCTCATCTTAGATACAGCGCACACAAGGTGGTGGTAGGAGGGTGTTAAGGGGCACAAAGAAAGTGACGCTGCACTGGGTGTAGTCTCACTTCCCTATTACCTGCCCCTAAGCTTCAAACTATTAACAGTGTCCTGTTCCCCAGTAAGTGTAACATATGAATTAGAGACATGTATGTATAGGTGAGCCAATTTGCTATATATGTTTTTGGGTGCTACCTATGTCTGACTGACATGTTGTAGATGGCAGTGAATCATTGTTAACACTAGGTTGACTAAGTCACTCAGCTAAAAAAGAGCGATGTGAAACAGTTGTTCATGCTAATCTTTGTTCACAAATCACAAAGCTATGTTTTCCTGTCATGTCTTGCAGGCAGACCTCCACACTTCACTATAGGGGAGTTTTCCACTTTTGAAGACCTCGATGCAACCAATAAATGTCACCTTGTATGTCACACTGGTTGGCAGTCAGTTTGCACTCTGTCCAGGCAGGGACCCACACTCTAGTCAGGGCAAAGGAGATACACACTTAAGATGACACCTACTCACCCCCTTGGTAGCTTGGCACAAGCAGTCAGGCTTATCTCAAAGGCAATGTATAAAGTATTTGTACCAACATACACAGTAATACAGTGATCACACTACAAAATGGACACCACACCAGTTTAGAAAAATAAGCAATATTTATCTTAATCAAACAAGACCAAAACTACAAAAATCCAACATACACAAGTCAAATTATAATTTTTAAAGTAAAAAGAGTCTTATTTCAATAGAAAACAATGGAAATGTTGTTGCTACACAAAGTACCTGGTTTGCGTAAAAAATAAAGCCACAAGGGTGAGCGTGCATCGGAAAAGTCAGCGACGCGTTGATTCCTTACTCGTGAGTGAGGCTGTGCGTAGTTTCATCTCCGGTCGGGTAGGCAATGCATTGTTTTTCTCTCCCGGAGAGAGCAATGCCCCATTTTCCGGACGGGATACCACTGATCTGCGCAGGTTCAGGCTGATTTTGACACCCAGCGACGATTCGTGAGGAATCCAGCCGCACGGTGATGGAAAATTGCACTGCGTGGGATTTTCATCTATTTTAACAGCGCAAGAGCGTGTTGCATTAAACTTTTCCTCGCACAGCTTTCTGTGCATGGATATCAGTCCTTGTTCTACTAGCTTGACCTTTCAAGGTCCAGGGACCGGCTAGGGCACCACTTGGGAGGGCAGGAGTCTCAGCAAAGAGTCCAGATGCTGGCAGAGGAAGTCTTTGGTGGAACTGAGAGTTCAAAACAGGCGGCAAGCACAGTCCAAGCCCTTGGAGGAACTTCCCAAG